>NC_053027.1:298487430-298787430 GCF_003073215.2 Triticum urartu
GTATGTAATCCACGAGCTAATTTCCATACCATGTTTTCGTTCTGGTATCAAATGCAATACTTATTCTCATTGCTCTGAAACCCTTTCATACTCTGTTTCATACATTGAACGATTGTCTATGCGCTTGAAACTTCTTATTGTACCTTTTTACTTTGGTCTCGATGTTTTTCATTGTTCAACTCAAGAGATACTCATGTTTTCACTCATGGGATAACCCCCAGATGATTACCCCTTATAGCATCCTATCGTTGTCGAGCTACCCCTTACCTATTCGTAAGTACGGTGAAGATCCTTGAAAGGATCGATAAGGTTGACTAGAGGGGGGTGAATAGGCAACTAACAATTCTTAGCTTTTCTTTACCAAATCAAACTTAGCATCAAAATAGGTTGTCTAGATATAAAACTAGGTGAGCAACCTATATGATGCAACAACAACAAGCACACAAGCAAGCAAGGGATACAACATAATATAAGCTTGCACAAGTAAAGGTAAGAGATAACTAATAGTGGAGCTAGTGGAGACGAGGATGTGTTACCGAAGTTCCTTCCCTTTGAGAGGAAGTATGTCTCCGTTGGAGCGGTGTGGAGGCACAATGCTCCCCAAGAAGCCACTAGGGCCACCGTATTCTCCTCATGCCCTCACACAATGCGAGATGCCGTGATTCCACTATTGGTACCCTTGAAGGCGGCGACCGAACCTTTACAAACAAGGTTGGGGCTATCTCCACAACCTACATCAACGGTGCCCTGGTGTTTGAAATTCATTCCCATCTCTTGCATGAGACCTAAGTATGCACCCAATGACACACATGTGATTTTTCAACCAACTTTGGTGCACTGGAGCATGTGCTTGTAGTTCAAATTTGAATTATGCACATAAAATGCCTAGAAAACCCAGTTAATGTATAAAAAAGGCCAAACGAACCCCGAAAAATTCATTCCCATTTCTTGCATGGGACCTAAGCATGCACTAAAGGACACAAATTTGATTTCTCAACCAATTTATATGCACCGGAGCATGTGCATGTAGGTTAATTTTGAATTGTTCGCCTAAAATGGCTAGAAAACCAGTTTAATGTATAAAATGTCTAAACAAACCCTGAATAATTCCAATTCTTTTACGGCACACATACAGTTTCATACTCACTACAGATACAAGGTCTAGCAATTCAAACAGCGTCCATTGCCGCTGTGACCCCATTATGTAATTCAAATCAAGTAGATCCCACATAGTTTATTATCACCAACCGTGTGAGATGTAGTACAAAATATCTTGGAGCACCGTCAGTGTATAATACGCCTATGGCTTACGCGAGAAGGTGCGTCGGCTACAGTCCACAGCCGGCGTGTCAAGCACACTAGCTCGCTCCCCAAAAACTCCCGCTCTGCTTCAGTCCCTTGATTCAAATTTTCAGTAGCCCCGGCATTTTCCTCCCGCCTCTGCATCCCTCGCAATCTCAAAAATATCTGCTCGCCCTTGATCCAAATTTTTAGTAGCCCCGCCTTGTTACTCCCGCCTAGTAAAATTTTCAGTTGCCATAGTATTTCCTCAAACACAACCTTGCCCCCTCGAAACCATTGGTAGGTCGCCGCCAATGCCGGCATCTCCATCCTCAACCTCTGCCTGTGTGCCGAGGAGCTCGAGGAGCCAATGGCCAAAAAGAGGTTTATCGCGGCCTTTTTCACCCGATGCCGGCGAGGTGGCCGCCGAGGTGTCTCCATCATCCTCTGCGGGCCCGATCCGCCGTCGCCGGTCCCCCGATCCGCCCGCTACCGCGCCCCTACGCCGGTTCGAGGACTTCCTTGTCCTCCCTCAGACCCGGCAGCGGACGAGGTCCTACCTCGGGGGTCCGGCAGCGGCGGTGGGGGACGTGGGTTGCCGAGATTATAGATCGAGAGCCCCCCCCCCGCCGGTGGCTCGGTAGCTTCCACACGGCCGAGCTCGCGGCCATGGAGTACGATCGCTGGCAGGTCTGCTACCATGGTGCGGCGGCTAGGCTCAATTTCCCTTCGGCACATGTCTGGTTGACCTCGTTCCGCCGGAGCCAGGGGTGGTGAGCTCGGCTATGGCGCGGGAGGACCGCAAGGCATGGGAGCGCCTCGAGGCCAAGACCGCCGACGAGGCCTACATGCAAGAGCTCCGTCGGCAGCACCCGGATCTCGTGGAGGTGGAGCGGGCGATCTTTGTCGGCGAGGTTATCGAGCTCTCCTCCGATAACGAGGTCGAAGGCAACGAGGATGGCGGCGCGGAGGGCGGCGAGGTTATCGCGCTCTCCTCCGATGACGAGGTCGATTGCGGCGGCACGGAGGGCATCAAGGTGGGCCCCGAGGACGAGGAGGTTGACGTCGACGAGTGGAGGAGTGGCTTCCCCAATGACCCCGACGACGGTACTGGCCCGGACCCGGCTCGTGGCGCACCGTACATGACGAGGAAGGATTGGCTCGACCTCTACTTCTACCGAAAGTAGTTTAGCTTAGTTTAAATTTATGTTTTATGTTCGGTTATGCAAAACTATCTATGTTTATGTTTGAATGCATGCTACTTTCGGTTGAACCTACTTTGAACTTGATCAAATTGAAGCTTACAACCTTAAGTTTAGGGGATCGACTAGAATAGGCCAAAAATTGCTGGAGTATATATATATATATATATCCACTAAGGGTTTTAGTCCTTTAACTTTTTAAGGATCGCCTAGAGATGTCCTTATGACTTGTTTATTTCAGTTCTTCACAATGTGATGCTCTATATGTGCAACTATTTGCCGTGCAGTTCAATTTCATCAATAACAGTTTCAACAATACCACTATGAATTGCGATATTTGGTTGATGTTAAGGATATTGTAGTTTAACATGCCTTTTTGTTTTTCAATTGTTCTTTAGCAACATGCATTGTACTGAATGACTAAATATGCAATCCCAGGTTACATAGCAACAAGGAAGAGTGTTACCTCAGTGTTCTAATGATGTCTAGATATACATGTAATAAAATCTTATATAATGGGATGGAGGGAGTGTTGTACTACATCATTTTTCAATTGTTGTTTAGCTTCTAATATTAACTTGGTGCTTTTAGGTACATATATCATTGCCAAAGATCCACACTTCAACCCTTTCTGCGTATGGGGCAATGAGATATTCATGAACCAGCATCAAGTGAGGAAACTGATAAAGATTGTTATTAAAATGGGTCAACAGATGTCAATCGAACTATTTGTTACACTTTATGCAAGACAACAGTGAACTACATGATGGTAAGTAAGAACCCTGTAGCCTTCTTTTTACTGCACGTAAAGAGTTGTGTTAGATGACAATATCTGAATCTTTTTTCTTTTGCAGTGGATCCTGAAGCAGTTTACTCAAGATTACCTCTCAAACTACATGATTGGCGGCCGACCATCACAGGGGGTTGGACTAGAGTCATGCATGCCTTCTGCATCCAGGAGAGCACAATAGGGCCATTCCGCTTCACCTTGTTCAGCAACCGGAATGTCTGCCGCCTCTTTCTTTACCATCTGTAATAGTACAAGTATAGAACCATGGTTCATCATTCTTTACTTGGTGCTTATGTAATTATTAAACATATGTACCTGTGAATCGAATAATGCATTGGTTGTTTGAACCCGATGGATATGAATAAAGCTATAGCCTACTTTCAAGTTTAAATTAGGTACAATTTTAAATAGCACCAATTAAATGAGGGTGAAATTACGTTGTGCAGGTCATTACGGCACACATGGTTGGTAAAACACAAACGTTTGTGATATACACCATAATCCGAGATGGTTCCCAGAGAGGAAACGTGTGCAAGCATGCACACAGTTGCCGTTTGCAGAGCGTGTGTGATGTGAGACACTATCACATATGGTTTGGGAAAACTAAATGTGTGTGATTGTCTACCTATCATACACGGTTTATAATCCTGAACTGTTTGTGATGTGCCAGGCATCATAAAACTCCTGTACCTGGAATCTGCCTGGAAAGCTCCCGTGCCTGGAATCTGCCTGGTTTTAGGTAAAACCACAAAACTCTTACTACGATGGCAATGCGAGCACAAACGAGTAGCAAGGATGAAGCATTTGGGATATTCTAGATATCGAAAATGGTTATATAGGGACAACTGTCTGCATCAAGGCTCCCTATCCTCGACGGTTTCTGGGTCATGCGGGAAGGCCCCGCCTATCGCCCACACTCACTTGGCGATGGTTCCAAATGCCGTCGCGAAAAGGGGTTAAAAACCGTTTGTATAGCACCGGCGCGCACCGGTGAGAGTTGATCTACCTCGAGATCATAATGGCTAAAACCCTAGCTGCCTAGCCTATGAGAATTATATTATTCTCTATGGACTAAACCCTCCGGTTTATATACACACCGGGGGGGCTAGGTTAGTACAGAGTCATTTTGTGGGGGAAGGAAACAACACATCCGGACACCAACCTTGCCGCCCACGCATATAGGAGTCCTACCCGGACATGGGGGAAAGTATTCTACTTGTATCTTCACGGCCCATCAGTCCGTCCCATATCAAATAGCCCGAACACCCGAGGACCCCCCCCTAATCCAGGACTCCCTCAACTAGTAGCAGTGGTAGCCGCGGTACTACAGCTCACGAGCAGTACTACCGCTGCTACTGCCGCGCAACCCCACATGAGGAAAGGCGCCCTCTAATCGAGGTGGTAGCGGTGCTGAACCAGGATGGTACTACTGCCGATGCACCCGAGCGGTACTACCGTTGTTGGACAGCGGTACTACGCTTGAGGACCATAGGCGGTAGTACCGCTCTGGCGGTGGTGCTACCGCTAGCACCTCGCAATCTCCACTTCCGTCGAAACGGTAAACTCCAAGGATAGGAAAGGAGCTGGGGGTGCAAAAATGAAGTGTACGTGTTGAATCCACCCTAGCCTTTCCAATGCGAACCCCCTCTTGATAGTATGGTGTCTCCTATGACTCAAGTCCACCAAAACTGAAACGAAAGAGACTACACCGTCTTCAATTGAAGCTCTGAGGAGAAAGAATCGTCTCGTGCCAATGAATGAATCTCTGAAATACTCGACGCACACGATTAGTCCGCAAAAGCATTGTCATCAATGACCAAAACTACTTAGAGCAAGACATGCCCTAACAATCTCCCCCCTTTTGGTGTATTGATGACAACATGGGGTTTGCACAAAGGAATGACATGAGAATAAGCGAATCCCAGAGACTACAAAATATAGACGGGCTCCCCTAGATGTCTGCATTAAATTAGAGGTGCCTTTGGAATGTAAAGTACACACATTAGGATCAACACTCCCCCTATATTTTATAGCCTGACAACATTTGCATCTATGATGAAACATATAAGAGCTAAGATGCAGTAGAGTAGTAGGTGAGCAAAGTAGAAGCAAGAGATAAGCATGCAACTCACATACTACCAAAGTACTTGACATACATAGATAATAATAGGATAGGGTAGCATATGTCTCACACCATATGATAGGGTAACCAAGTTTCACGAGAATAAACCAAAGCAAATGACGAGAAAAGAGTTTGCGAGAGAGAAGGACAAGGCAAATAAGACACACTCGCAACTCGACAAATCCCTAAACTCTCTCCCCCTTTGGCATTGAGACACCAAAAGGGAAAAGAGCACTGCTATGGCCACAGGTGATAGCATAACTGACGATCTCCATCATCACATCCCTGCGTGATCGTCTGCTCCTCCGTCATCGGTAGGGGGCTGCTCGGTGTCGGAGTCTATCCAAGGGCAGTGCTGCTAAACCCACTCCTCCTCATCAGTGATCTTGCCCTCAGATCCGCTGGCAACTGTCACGCCAAACTGGTGCATGAGCTTCTTGTGGCGGCTCCTGGCCTTCTTCTTAGACACATGAGCCATATATTGTCCATGAGACTCCATGCAGAAAAGCTTCTTCATCTTGCGCTTGAGATTCTTTGCCCATGAGGGCTCCGCTCCATAGGGCACATAGTCCTCATCATCGTCAGCATCAGCCTCTGCCTCGACCTCGTCAGCTCCTGACGGAATTCCAGACTTCGGAACCGAAGTTCCCTAGTTCTCCTTCTTCCTCAGACGCTTAACCTCATGAGGGATCAACTCGCCAATCTCCAGCATGACACTAGGATAAGTGTGCTCCCAAGCCTTCTCAATAAGCAACATGATAAAAGGAGCATAGATGGGGCACTTGTACTCAGAGAGAGCGGAGACAAGCTCAGACCACATGACATGGGAGATATCCAAGGATTCTCTAGTGTTTTCTTCCTTCTCATGCTGACAGAAAAGTAACATGGCCACGAGAAACGAGTGAACCATATCCAAGTTCCAATGCGAGGGAAAAGAGTCTCCCTGACGATGCGATGAAGGATGTCCAGAAAGGCAGGCAGCTCATAAGTCTCCTTCCGCGTCTCGGGGTAAATCTTCAAAGTGCAGTACGGCCAGAGAGATTGCTTGTGAGTAGAAGTTGCATTGTGGTGAGGATGAAAGCCAACTAGATTCTCAAGCCCATGATCTTCAATCCCAAGTTATTCCATGAATGCCTTCCATTTGACAGAGAAAAGTTTGCCATTTGTCATCCAAGTCAAAGATCTTTCCTCATCAGTGCCAAGATGGACCATGGCATAAAACTAAGCCACAAAATCCACATCAAAATCCTAGTTGAACTCCATGATCCTAAGAATATTCAACTGAGTACACATATGTAGAGCTTCGCCAAAGTAGGCAAGATCCTTCTCCATATAGGCAATGCCAATGGAGCGGACATCAAAATAGAGATTCTTCTTCTCTTTAATCACATCAAAATAGATTGCCCACTGAAAACGGTTCCAGAAAGGACGGTTGACAAGATTGGGTTCTTGATCTTGCTCATAGGGATTGCATCGAGGCCTCTCCCAGAACTCCTTGGCAGTCATCTCAGTCACGGACCTGGGCTTCGGCTTGGGCTTCTTCATAGTACTCTTGGAGGCTGCTGGGACTGAGTTGGCGGAACACTTGAAGAAGGAACACTTGAAGAAGTGGCCGCTGCCTCAGAGGTGCGATAGCGCTTTGAAACATAATGCCTAGTGTTGACACGATGGATAGGACGCTCCGAAGAGCCATCACCTGGAACCAAACACACGAACACAAGAAACAACAAGAAAGAACGAGCATAAGCCACCAGAAAAAGCAACAAGGATCAATAGTTGGTATGGGTATGGTGGAAGTTGGCATCAAGCGGTAGTACCGTGATCCAGAAGCGGTAGTACCATCCAAGCGGTAGTACTGCTCCAGGAGAGCGGTAGTACCGCTCCAAGCGGGTGACGGCGGTTCCCCTAGAGCCGCGGCCAAATTCGATACTGCTGGGATGCCAAATTCAAAAATAAACCTACCAAACATCAATCCAAATAGTCTAGTAGCCTTCACCATCCTACTCAAGCCTCGATTTGGCCAAAAATCGATGAATGCAAAGCCTATTGCCCCTAAAGCCTAGATCTAAAACCTAGAAGCAAAGAGAAAGAGACCGGGGGCAATACCAGCATCCATGGCTAGAGGAAGGGGTGGGGATTGATTCCACCGAAGAAAAAAGGTGAAAAACGGCCCGGAGGAGGTGGCCTACCGGTGCTCCTGCGGCGAGTTCGTCGCTGGCGCATGGAGAAGATGAGAGGGTCGAGTGAATGGGTATGGGGGAGAAAGCAACCCTCTGCCCAACATACCCCCAGTCCCGCCCCGCAGCGGTAGTACTACTCGGGCGGGCGGTAGTACCGCTTGATGTCAATAAGTGGTAGTACCATGCGGCCCCAGCGGTAGTACCGCCTAGCCAAGAACTCGAAGAAAAGACTGAAAACATGCTTAGCTCAAGAAAGGATAACACATGAAGAGGCGAGGGAGCAAACACAAAGGCAGGGCACAACCAGGAAAGAAAAACACCCACAAGAGGACAAGAGACAAAAACCACACAACTCTCAAAGAGAGGGCGGTGGCTGAGGCCACCTATGTTTAAGTCAAGTGGTATGGCACCGCGAAGATTTTAACCTTGGTCCCATGACCAAAACTCATCTTTGAAGCACAAGTACCATAAAAATGGCTAATGTGAAAGATGTGATCAATTTATGCATAATGGGGGCATGAAGAGTTCATTGAGAGAACAATACTCCCCCTATGTCCATGCCTACATCTAGAGCAAGATATAGTAATGAGTGAAGTGGGGTGTGCCTAGATTCAAGCCACATTGCTCGAATCAATGATATTTAGCTCATGCCTTAACTCGCGAAATCTTGCTTCATCGAAAGGCTTCGTGAAAATATCTGCAAGGTTATCATGAGTGTTGACATAGTTAAGATCAGTCTCCCCTTGCCTAATGTGATCCCGGGTGAAGTGATACCAAATCTGAATATGCTTCATCTTGAAGTATTGCACCGGGTTGAGAGAAATCTTGATGGCACTTTCATTGTCACACCAAAGAGGCACTTTGTTACAAATGACACCTTAATCCTTGAAAGTTTGCCTCATCCATAGAAGTTGAGCACAAAAACTACTGGCGGCCACATACTCGGCTTCGGTGGAGTAGAGAGACACGCAACTTTGATTCTTAGAAGACCAACTCACCAAAGAGCAACCAAGAAATTGGCACCCTCTGGAAGTTAACTTCCTATCCACTTTATCTCCCGCCCAATCCAAATCCAAAAAGTCCACGAGGTTGAAGTTTGCTCCTCTAGGGTACCATAAGCTAAAGTTTGGGGTATGAGCCAAATATCGAAAGATTCGCTAGACCGCCACATAGTGGCTTTCCTTAGGTGAGGCTTGAAACCGTGCACAAATTCCCACACTCAACATGATACCAAGTCTAGATGCACAAAGGTAAAGCAAGGAGCCAATCATGGAACGATAGACCTTTTGATCGACCGCTTTACCACTAGGATCAATGTCAAGTTGGCATTTGACAGGCATTGGTGTAGAAGCCGGCTTGACATCACTTAGCTTGAATCTCTTGAGCATGTCTTGAGTGTATTTGGCTTGGTTGATGAAGATTCCTTCTCTTCTTTGCTTGATTTCGAACCCGTGCAAGAACTTCAACTCTCCCATCATGGACATCTTGAACTTCGAGGTCATGAGTGCGGCAAACTCCTCATTGAAAGTTGTGACGCTCCCGATTCGACCATACACTAATCATACATGCAACTATGCACGATCAAGATCAGGGACTCATGGGAAGATATCACAACACAACTCTAGACACAAAACAAAATAATACAAGCTTTATATTACAAGCCAGGGGCCTCGAGGGCTCGAATACAAGCTCGATACAAAAGCATCAACGGAAGCAACAACATCTGAGTACAAACATAAGTTAGAGAAGACTGCCTTAAGAAGGCTAGCACAAAAGAACCAACGATTGAAGAGGAAAGGCCTCCTGCTTGGGACCTCCTAACTACTCCTGGTCGTCGGCGGTCTCCACGTAGTAGTAGGCACCCTCGGGGTAATAGTAGTCATCGTCGGGGGTGGCATCAGGCTCCTGGGACCCACCAACTGGTTGCAACAACCGGAAAGAAGAAAGAAGGGGGAAAAGGGGTAGAAAAGCAACCGTGAGTACTCATCCAAAGTACTCGCAAGAATCAGATTTATACTAAGTATGCATTGGTATCAAAAGGAAGGGTTGTATCTATGGACTAAACTGCAGAATGCTAGAATAGATGGGAAGGCCTAGCCTATCGAAGACTAGCATCTTCAAGAAGCTCCAAGCATCTTGCATCATGTAGAAGAGTAAAGAATAGCAATTAAATATATTTATTTGTTAAATATAAATTGCTATTCTTTACTCTTCTACATGATGCAAGATGCTTGGAGCTTCTTGAAGATGCTAGTCTTCGATAGGCTAGGCCTTCCCATCCAATCTGGCATTCTGCAGTTTAGGATAAGCAGGTAAGGTACAATGAGTAGGTTACAAAAGCAGGCTATGCATCAGAATAGGAGCAAACAATTACAGTAGCAAAAATCTAATGCAAGCATGAGAGAAAGGAATGGACGATATCAGGATGATCAAAGGGGGGCTTGCGTGGAAGCTCCACTGAAAGGGAAGAAGAGTCGACGGTGATGTAGTCGATCACAGCAGCATTTATAGCGGTCTCAGGGTCTACCGGATAGAAAAGAGGGGGGGACGATAAATACAGAGTAAAAAAGGAATCACAAGGCATAACATGGCAATACGCAGCGCTAGGAGTATTGTAACGTAGTGCTAGACGATACTGGAGAAGGGGGATAACATCCGAAATGTTTTCCCGGAGTTAGGCATTTTCAGACAAACGAACCGGAGGGGAAAAGTTTGATGTTCTCTATGCTAGGGACATGTGGCAGACGAAGGACAGCGTATCCGGATTCGTCTCGAAATTCTGAGCAACTTTCATGTACAAAACTTTTTCATCCGAATTACGGATTAATTTCTATGATTTATCAAAGATTTAAAAAATATTCTGGAATTAACAGATTTAACTTAAATGGAAAAGAGGGTTACGACATCAGCCTGACGTCATCATGACGTCAGTAGTTAACAGATGAGTTGACTTGGTCAAACAGACAACCGGGGCCCACTGTCATTGACCTAATTAATTAAGCAAGTTTAAATTAATTAAACTAGTTCATTAGGCTAACTAAGCATGGTTAATTAAGTTAGTTAATTAACTATTTAATTAATTAACTAATTAATTATTTTACTTTTTTTTAAATTACACAGGGGCATGGGGCCCACTCGTCATGGACCCACACGGCCAAACGGGCGCTGGGGATTGGGTGCGGGCGCCTGCCCAAACGGCGAACGCAGGCATGCGCGGGCGCGAGCGCTGGCAGCGGGCACCGAGTGGCGGAGGAGCAGCAAGGCGCGGGGCGCAGGCTGGCCGGCGGCCAGGGGCGGGCCAGTGCGTGGTATGTCTCGCCGGGGCGGCGCAACAGGCGAGGGCAGGGGGAGGAGTGGCGCAGGGTGGCCGGCGAGCGCGACCCCGGGGCGAGGCAGGGCTGTAGCAAGAGAGGAGAGGAGCGCGTGTGGCGCAGTCTGGTCAAGGTGGGTGCGACGGTGCGAGCAGGGGAAGCATGGACCGCGGTCGGCGGCGAATGCAGGTGATGCGGGCGAGGCGCGCGGCAAGGCGTTGGCGCGCGCGACTAGGGGCACATCGGACGGGGCGTGGTCCAGGGCACGGCGACGGGAGGAAAAGGGGGAGACGGAGGCAGGGCCTCACCGGCGATGGAGGGAAGAGGGGGCAACATGGCTCGTTGTAGCCGCTCGGGGAGGAGGATGGGGACGACGAGGTCTGGTGGCGAGGTGGCCTCGACGAGGGAGAGGAGGAGGTCCGACGCGTTGAGGCGGCGGGAGCGTCCGACGAGGTCCGGCGAGGGGGAGGCCTCCGAGCGGTGGCGGCGATGTCGTCGAGCGGCCACCGGGGGGTGGGGCGATGGGGTCGGGGCGTCGTTGCCCAGATCTGGACCGGGGAGGGAACAAAGGGAGTGGGGATCGTGGGGGTGTGGAGTTAGGGTTTCGGGGGGGGGGGGGGGTGGAAAGCCGGGGGGGGGGGGGGGGGGGGGGGGGGGGGGGGGGGGGGGGGGGGGGGGGGGGGGTAGGAAGGCGGGGGGGGGGGGGGGGGCCGTGTGGGTTGGCCTGGCCGGCCGGCTAAATGGCCAGCTGGGCCACGAGACCCTCTGGGGGAGGTGGGTTTTTTACTTAACCTTTTTTGTTTTCTTTAGATTAGGGCATTAACCAATTTGCAAAAAAATTGGTTCACCACCAATATTAACAAATGAGAATTTGCCACGTGACGAACATTTTATTTTAGGTATTTGAAAACTTTTGAGTTTGACTCGACTTTGAATTTGTACCGGATTTGAACCAACTCGAGTTAACAAAAGTAATCATGATGACATGGCATCATTAGCAGGAAATTAATGTAGATTAATTACCCGGGCGTCACAAAAGCTTTGTTAGGAGAACCAAAGATAATATCATCAGCATATAGTAGGCATACAAACAACTCCCCTTTGACCTTCTTAGTAAAAAGAGTGGGGTCTATTTTGCCAATTTCAAACCCACGATCTTGCAACAACTCAGTAAGGTGCTCATACCACACACGTGGGGCTTGTTTAAGGCCATAGAGTGCCTTATCGAGTTGGTACACAAGATTAGGGAACTCGGGGTCCTCAAACCCCAAGGGTTGTTTGACATACACTGATAACCCACAAGTATAGGGGATCGCAACAGTTTTCGAGGGTAGAGTATTCAACCCAAATTTATTGATTAGACACAAGGGGAGCCAAAGAATATTCTCAAGTATTAACAGTTGAGTTGTCAATTCAACCGCACCTGAAAGACTTAATATTTGCAGCAAAGTATTTAGTTGCAAAGTAATATGGAAGTAACGGTAACGGTGGCAAAAGTAACAGTATTGGTTTTGTAGTGATTGTAACAGTGGAAACGGAAAAGTAACTAAGAAAAGATCAATATGTGAAAAGCTCATAGGCAATGGATCAGTGATGGATAATTATGTCGGATGCAATTCCTCATGCAACAGTTATAACATAGGGTGGCACAGAACTAGCTCCAGTTCATCAATGTAATGTAGGCATGCATTCCAAATATAGTCATACATGCTTATGGAAAAGAACTTGCATGACATCTTTTGTCCTACCCTCCTGTGGCAGCGGGGTCCTATTGGAAACTAAGGGATATTAAGGCCTCCTTTTAATAGAGTACCGAACCAAAGCATTAACACTTAGTGAATACATGAACTCCTCAAACTACTGTCATCACCGGGAGTAGTCCTGATTATTGTCACTTCGGGGTTACCGGATCATAACACATAGTAGGTGACTATTGACATGCAAAATAGGATCAAGAACTCACATATATTCATGGAAACATAATAGGTTCAGATCCAAAATCATGGCACTCGGGCCCTAGTGACAAGCATTAAGCATAGCAAAGTCATAGCAACATCAATCTCAAAACATAATGGATACTAGGGATCAAACCCTAACAAACCTAACTCGATTACATGATAAATCTCATCCAACCCATCACCGTCCAGCAAGCCTACGATGGAATTACTCAAGCACGGCGGTGAGCATCATGAAATTGGTGATGGAGGAAGGTTGATGATGACGATAGCGACGGATTCCCCTCTCCGGAGCCCCGAACGGACTCCAGATCAGCCCTCCCGAGAGAGATTAGGGCTTGGCGGCAGCTCCGTCTCGTAAAACACGATGAATCCTTCTCCCTCATTTTTCTCCCCAAACGTGAATATATAGAGTCGGAGTTGAGGTCGGTGGAGCCTCAGGGGGCCGATGAGACAGGGGGCGCGCCCTGGGGGGGTGGGCGTGCCCCCGCCCTCGTGGACAGGGTGTGGCCCCCTTGACGTTGATTCTTTCGCCAGTATTTTTTATAAATTCCAAAAATATTCTCCGTGAAGTTTCAGGTCATTCCGAGAACTTTTATTTCTGCACACAAATAACACCATGGCAATTCTGCTGAAAACAGCGTCAGTCCGGGTTAGTTCCGTTCAAATCATGCAAGTTAGAGTCCAAAACAAGGTCAAAAGTGTTTGGAAAAGTAGATACGATGGAGACATATTAACTCCCCCAAGCTTAAACCTTTGCTTGTCCTCAAGCAATTCTGTTGACATACTGAAAGTGATAAAGAAAAACTTTTACAAACTCTGTTTGATCTTGTTGTTGTAAATATGTAAGGCCAGCATTCAAGTTTTCAGCAAAGATTATGAACTAACCATATTCACAATAACATTTAGGTCTCATGTTTACTCATATCAATGGCATAATCAACTAGCGAGCAATAATAGTAAATCTTGGACGACAACACTTTCTCAAAACAATCATAATATGATATAACAAGATGGTATCTCGCTAGCCCTTTCTGAGACCGCAAAACATAAATGCAGAGGACCTCTGAAGATCAAGGACTGACTAAACATTGTAATCATGGTAAAAGAGATCTAGTCACATTCATACTCAATGTAAACTAATAGTAATACATGCAAATGAGAGCCGTGCTCTCCAACTGGTGCTTTTTAATAAGAGGATGATGACTCAACATAAAAGTAAATAGATAGGCCCTTCATAGAGGGAAGCAGGGATTTGTAGAGGTGCGAGACCTCAGTTTCGAAATAGAGATGAGTAATATTTTGAGTGGTATACTTTCATTGTCAACATAACAACCGAAAGATCTTGATATCTTCCATGCTACACACATTATAGGCGGTTCCCAAACAGAATGGTGAAGTTTATACTCCCCTACCACCAACAAACATCAATCCATGGCTTGTCCGAAACAACGGGTGCCTCCAAGTAACAACAATCCTAGGGGAGTTTTGTTTGCAATTATTTTAATTTAATCATGGGACTAGGCATCCCGATTACCAGCCATTTTCTCGTGAATGAGGAGCAGAGTCCACTCCTCGTGAGAATAACCCACCTAGCAAGATATAGACAACCCTAGTTGATACATGAGCTATTCGAGCATACAAAACAGAATTTCATTTGAAGGTTTAGAGTTTGGTACATACAAATTTACTTGGAATGGCAGGTAGATACCGCATATAGGAAGGTATGGTGGACTCATATGGAATAACTTTTGGGGTTTATCGAAGTGGATGCACAAGCAGTATTCCTTCTTAGTACAAGTGAAGGCTAGAAAGAGACTGGGAAGCGACTAGCTAGAGAGCGACAACAGTCATGAACATGGATTAAAATTAATCAACACTGAGTGCAAGCATGAGTAGGATATAATTCACCATGAACATAAATATCGTGGAGGCTATGTTGATTTTGTTTCAACTACATGCGTGAACATGTGCCAAGTCAAACCACTCGAATCGTTCAAAGGAGGATACCACCCTATCATACCACATCACAACCATTTTAATAGCATGTTGGAATGCAAGGTAAACCATTATAAACTCCTAGCTAATTAAGCATGGCATGGGCCATTATAATCTCTAATTGTCATTGCAGACATGTTTCATTCATAATAGGCTGAATCAGGAATGATGAACTGATCATATTTACAAAAACAAGATAGGTCGAGTTCATACCAGCTTTTCTCATCTCAATCAGTTCATCATATATCGTCATTATTGCCTTTCACTTGCATGACCGAATGGTGTGGATAATAATAATAGTGCACGTGCATTGCACTAAGCTGGAATATGCAAGCATTTAATACAAGGGAGAAGACAAGGTAAAATGGGCTCTTTGTCAGATCAACAATAATGCATATGAGAGCCACTTAACATTTTCATCATGGTCTTCTCCTCTCGACCCCCATAGAAAAGAAAAGAAACAAAAATATTTACACGAGAAAGCTCCCAACAAGCAAAATAAGAACGAGAAATCTTTTTGGGTTTTCTTTTAATTATTACTACTACAGGCATGGAAAGTAAACTAGCTAAAGGTTACAACTAATTTTTTTGTTTTTTCTTAAGGTTTTTCAAACACACAAGAAGAAGGCTTAAAAAGAAAATAAACTAGCATGGATAGTACAATGAAAAAGTATGAGCATCGACAACTGGCATGAGTGTGTGAACATGAATGTAATGTCGGTGAGGAATACGTACTCCCCCAAGCTTAGGCTTTTGGCCTAAGTTGGTCTATGGCCACGTCCCAAAGCTGCCCTCTCCGGTGTATGGAGGAGTGTCCTCTGGGTGCCACTGGTTGGCAATCTCCTCCAGGTCCCACTGATAAACAGACTGATGGTAAGGATCAAGTGGTGGCTGTGGCTCAGGCTCTGGAGCTAATGTCAGGCTCCAGTATGCATGAATGGCCTTCGGCAACATGAGGTACGTGCCTGAAAATATGTTAAACAAAGCGGGAGCAGGCAAAGTAATAATCTCATAGTAGTTTTTATCAAATATTAATCTATACGTAAGCATCTTCTTCTTATCCTTAACAATAAAATCATGTGCTACCATACTCTTATAATCAAGAAAAATAGGGGGCAACAACTTTTCCTCTTTCTCATAATGCCTAATAGGTATGTTAAAGTGTGCAGCAAGGCGCGAAGCAAAGATGCCTCCGAAGATGGGACCCTTTGTACGGTTTAGATTTAACCGTTTAGCAACAATAGCGCCTAAACTGAAAGTAGTATCACGAAACAAAGCAAGGCGCAAGATAACAATATCAGGAGCATTGATATTTCCACTGTTCTCGCGACCAATTAAGCATCTACTAGCAAATATTGCAAAGTAACGTAGAACAGGAAAATGTATGCTAGTAATTCTTGCATCAGAAACTTTCCCCGTTACCCCTACAGCAACCATATCAATAAATCCATACACATCATTACAATGTGGTTCCTCTATGCTACCCGCAAAGGGTATCTTATAGACCGGACAAAACTCATATAGTGACATCTCCTTAACCTCATCATATAAGTGAAATTCCACCGAAGGTGGTGATTTCTTAGCGTGAAAGTAAAATTTTTGCACGAAAAAATTAGTGAGGAGGAGATACTGTTCGCGCTGGTCACGGAGGAAGTTGACAAGGCCTGCATTCTCAACCAAATAATAAAAGTCTTCATAAATCCCGGCTGCTCTCAAGAACTCATCACAAGGCCATTCACACGGTCGAACCTCCGCGGTGCGAGGGAGAATATATTTGGGTTTCTTATTCTCTTCACTTTGCTTATCCTTCGAGCTTCGGCTCGAAGAGCCCCTCAATAATCTCTTCATCATTTTCTTTCTCTGCAAAATTTCTGAAATTTTTATTGACTCAAATAAAAGTGAACCAAACTCAACAAGATTGATAGCAACTACTCCTACAAGTGCCTAGAGGCCATATCATGCATTAAAACTACTTCTGACCACATAAATTTGACATGCAAGCTCAAGAACAGGGTCACCTAAGCAGCAAAAATTTGCAATAAATAAAGCACTAGAACAAAAACTAATTGGACCATTGGAGGAGTCACATACCAAAGAACAATCCCCCAAAGCAGTTTTGTGAATGGAGCTTTGAGAAAGGAGATCGAAAATGGCAGCAAGATGAGCTAGAACTCGGGTTTGAGCTGGTGGAGGTTTTTTTCTCGAGGAAGACGGAGTGTGTGGGTGCAAGAATAAGTGGAGGGGGCCCACGTGGGGTCCACGAGGCAGGGGGCATGCCCCAGGGGGAGCGCCCTAGACCCTCGTGGCCAGGTGGTAAGGCCCTCTGGTGCGTTCTCAGTGCCAATAATTCTTAAATATTCTAAAAAAATCATATAAAATTTTCAGGACATTTGGAGAACATTTATTTTAGGGGTATTTTTTAATGCAAGGATAATTTAGAAAACAGACAGGAAAATACTATTTTTTCTTTATT
Source organism: Triticum urartu (assembly GCF_003073215.2). Lineage (NCBI taxonomy): Eukaryota > Viridiplantae > Streptophyta > Magnoliopsida > Poales > Poaceae > Triticum > Triticum urartu. The sequence goes on from NC_053027.1 coordinate 298,504,743, forward strand.
TAATCTAAATAACAGAAAGTAAAAGGAGGGTACAAAGAGTTGAGCTTTCTAACTTCATCCATCTGATGCTCATAAAAAGGAATCCACTAACAAGGTTGATCAAGTCTTGTTAACAAACTCTTTTCGAACAACATGAAACCGGAGAATTTTCAGATAACACTAGGTTACCTCAACGGGGATATACACATCCCCAACAATAAGAATATCATATTTCTTCTTGACAGTAGGAAGAGGAAATTCAAAACCGCCAATAGTAATTGTTGAAGTTTTTCCAATAGAATTTATACTATGGACTTGAGGTTGTTTCCTCAGAAAGTGTACCGTATGCTCATTACCATTAACATGAAAAGTGACATTGCCTTTGTTGCAATCAATAACAGCCCCTACAGTATTCAAAAAGGGTCTACCAAGAATAATAGACATACTATCGTCCTCGGGAATATCAAGAATAACAAAGTCTATTAAAATAGTAACATTTGCAACCACAATAGGCACATCCTCACAAATACTGACAGGTATAGCAGTTGATTTATTAGCCATGTGCAAAGATATTTCAGTTGGTGTCAACTTATTCAAATCAAGTCTATGATATAAAGAGAGAGGCATAACACTAACACCGGCTCCAAGATCACATAAAGCAGTTTTAACATAGTTTCTTTTAATGGAGCATGGTATAGTTGGTACTCCGGGATCTCCTAGTTTCTTTGGTATTCCACCTTTAAAAGTATAATTAGCAAGCATGGTGGAAATTTCAGCTTCTGGTATCTTTCTTTTATTTGTAACAATATCTTTCATGTACTTAGTATAAGGATTCATTTTAAGCATATCAGTCAAACACATATGCAAAAAGATAGGTCTAATCATTTCAGCAAAGCGCTCAAAATCCTCATCATCCTTTTTCTTGGATAGTTTAGGAGCAAAAGGCATGGGTTTCTGAACCCAAGGTTCTCTTTCTTTACCATGCTTCCTAGCAACAAAGTCTCTCTTATCATAATGTTGATTCTTTGGTTGTGGGTTATCAAGATCAACAATAGGTTCAATCTCTACATCATTGCTATTGCTTGGTTGAGCATCAACATGAACATCATCATTAATATCATCACTAGGTTCATGTTCATTACCAGATTGTGTTTCAGCATCAGAAATAGAAATATCATTGGGATTCTCAGGTGTGTCAACAACAGGTTCACTAGAAGCATGCAAAGTCCTATCATTTTTCTTTTTCTTCCTCTTAGAAGAACTAGGTGCATCAACATTAGTTCTCTTAGAATCTTGCTCAACTCTCTTAGGGTGGCCCTCAGGATACAAAGGTTCCTAAGTCATTTTACCCCCTCTAGTCACAACTCTAACATCATTATCATTTTTCTTATTATCTAATTCATTGAGAAAATCATTCTGAGCTTTAAGCACTTGTTTTACTTGAGTGGTAACCATAGAAGCATATTTACTAATAAGTTTAAGCTCACCTTTAACTCTAGACATATAATCACTCAAGTGTTCAATCATAAGTGTTCAATCATATAAGCATTGCGTTTCAATTGTCTACCAACATAAGCAGAAGTCTTCTTGTTTAACCATAAAATTATCAAACTCATCCAAGCATTGGCTAGAAAACTTAGTAGATGGGATTTCACCCTTATCAAATCTATAGAGAGAATTTACCTTTACTACCTGTGTCGGGTTATCAATACCATGTATTTCTTTAATAGGTGGTAAATTCTTAACATCTTCGGCTTTAATACCTTTTTCTTTCATTGATTTCTTTGCCTCTTGCATATCTTCAAGACTGAGAAATAGAATACCCCTTTCTTCGGAGTTGGCTTAGGAGTTGGTTCAGGAAGTGTACAATCATTATCACTACTCAACATATTCAATAGCAATTCAGCTTGATCAACAATTCTTTCCCTGAAAACACAACCAACACAACTATCCAGGTGGTCTCTGGAAGCATCGGTTTGTCCATTATAAAAGATACCAAGTATTTCATTTTTCTTGAGAGGATGATCAGGCAAAGCATTAAGTAATCGAAGAAGCCTCCCCCAAGCTTATAGGAGACTCTCTTCTTCAATTTGCACAAAATTATATATTTCCCTTAAGGCAGCTTGTTTCTTATGAGCGGGGAAATATTTAGCAGAGAAGTAATAAATCATATCCTGGGGACTACGCACACAACTAGGATCAAGAGAATTAAACCATGTTTTAGCATCACCCTTTAATGAGAACAGAAATAACTTAAGGATAAAGTAATATCGAGTTTTGTCATCATTACTGAACAGGGTGGCTATATCATTTAATTTAGTAAGATGTGCCACAACAGTTTCAGATTCATAGCCATAAAAAGGATCAGATTCAACCAAAGTAATTAACTCAGGATCGACAGAGAAATCATAATCCTTATCAGAGATACAGATAGGTGAAGTAGCAAAAGCAGGGTCATATTTCATTCTAGCATTCAAAGACTTTCCTTTCAGCTTAGCTAACAGTTTCTTAAGATCATATCTATCACTGCAAGCTAAAAACTCTCTAGCAGTTTCTTCATCCATAACATAACCCTCAGGCACAACACGCAATTCGTATCTAGGGGGAGAATCTTCATGATCACTTTCATCAATATTATCAGTTTCAATAATTTCATTCTCTCTAACCCTAGCAAGTTGTTCATCAAGAAATTCACCTAGTGGCACCATATTATCAAGCATAGAAGTAGTTTCATCATAAGCATCATGCATAGCAGAAGTGGCATCATCAATAACATGCGACATATCAGAATGAATAATAGGTGTAGGCGTCGCAAGTTTACTCATAACAGAAGGTGAATCAAGTGCAGAGCTAGATGGAAGTTCCTTACCTCCCCTCGTAGTTGAGCGATAATTCTTGGTTCTTCATCTTTCAAGTTCTTCATAGTGATTAACAGATATAAATCCCAAGTGACTCAAAGAATAGAGCTATGCTCCCCGGCAACGGCGCTAGAAAATAGTCTTGATAACCCACAAGTATAGGGGATCGCAACAGTTTTCGAGGGTAGAGTATTCAACCCAAATTATTGATTCGACACGAGGGGAGCCAAAGAATATTCTCAAGTATTAACGGTTGAATTGTCAATTCAACCACACCTGAAAGACTTAATATCTGGAACAAAGTACTTAGTAGCAAAGTAATATGGAAGTAACGGTAATGGAGGCAAAAGTAACAATATTAGTTTTGTAGTGATTGTAACAGTGGCAACGGAAAAGTAAGTAAGTAAAGATCAATATGTGAGAAGCTCATAGGCAATGGATCAGTGATCGATAATTATGTCAGATGCGATTCCTCATGCAATAGTTATAACATAGGGTGACATGGAACTAGGTCCAATTCATCAATGTAATGTGGGCATGTATTCCGAATATAGTCATACGTGCTTATGGAAAAGAACTTGCATGACATCTTTTGTCCTACCCTCCCGTGGCAGCGGGGTCCTATTGGAAACTAAGGGATATTAAGGCCTCCTTTTAATAGAGTACCGGACCAAAGCATTAACACTTAGTGAATACATGAACTCTTCAAACTACGGTCATCACCGGGAGTGGTCCCGATTATTTTCACTTCGGAGTTACCGGATCATAACACATAGTAGGTGACTATTGACTTGCAAAATAGGATCAAGAACTCACATATATTCATGGAAACATAATAGGTTTAGATCTGAAATCATGGCACTCGGGCCCTAGTGACAAGCATTAAGCATAGCAAAGTCATAGCAACATCAATCTCAAAACATAATGGATACTAGGGATCAAACCCTAACAAAACTAACTCGATTACATGATAAATCTCATCCAACCCATCACCGTCCAGCAATCCTATGATGGAATTACTCGCGCACGGCGGTGAGCATCATGAAATTGGTGATGGAGGAAGGTTGATGATGACGATAGTGATGGATTCCCCTCTCCGGAGCCCCGAAGGGACTCCGGATCAGCCCTCCCGAGAGAGATTAGGGCTTGGCGGCGGCTCCGTATCGTAAAACGCGATGAATCCTTCTCCCTCATTTTTTTCTCACCGGACGTGAATATATAGAGTCAGAGTTGAGGTCGGTGGAGCCTCAGGTGGCCCACGAGACAGGGGGCGCGCCCCCACCCTCGTGGACAGGGTGTGGCCCCCTGTCGTTGATTCTTTCGCCAGTATTTTTTATAAATTCCGAAAATATTCTCCGTGAAGTTTCAGGTCATTCTGAGAACTTTTATTTCTGCACAAAAATAACACCATGGCAATTCTGCTGAAAACATCGTTAGTCCGGGTTAGTTCCATTCAAATCATGCAAGTTAGAGTCCAAAACAAGGTCAAAAGTGTTTGGAAAAGTAGATACGATAGAGACGTATCATACACCAACTCATTAATAGGACCATTAAGAAAAGCACTCTTCACATCCATTTGTTGCAACTTGAAGTTATGGTGAGAAGCATAAGCAATCAACAAACGAATAGATTCAAGGCGAGCAATGGAAGAAAAGGTTTCACCGTAGTCGATACCCTTGACTTGGGAGTAGCCTTGTGCCACCAAACGAGCCTTGTTGCAAACCATAATCCCGTGGGCATCTTGCTTGTTCTTGAATATCCATTTGGTTCCAATAACATTATGGTTCTTGCTGTAGGGTGGAACCCTAGATGGTCGATCTTTCACGAAAGGAGCAGATCCCGCGAAGAACACGAGGGGAAACACTAGGGGAAACACGAGGGGAAACACAATATAATCACTCACACCAACAAGATTAGGTCACACATATGCTAGATCCTCGAAACACAAAAGGAGATACAAAATCCACGATGAACAAGGAACGATACAAAGGGTAAACGGTTCTTCTCCGAAAGGAGGTCTTGATGGGGCCACCTGAGAGGGGGTCTTGAATCCAACGTGGATATTCTCCGAAGAGGGGTCGCAATCTCTGTCAAGGAGTAGATCCATATGGATGAGCGAGGCTCTATCTCACAAATGAGCTATCACAACGCTAACCCTAAAACGTAGGCAGGAAAGAGTATATATAGTCTCGGGAGCGAAATGGTACACGGCCTTGGCCCAAGTCACTACACGCAGGTAGTGCCAGAAGTTCCGGGCGCCGGAGGTTCCGGGCCAGGTTCCGGGGAGGGTCTGGCCTAACCAGAGAGTTGGCACGGGAGGAGCTGGGCTGGCATCCGTGGGTCGGAGGGTCCGAGTGGGTCGGAGGGTCCGGGGGCCGGAAGGTCCAGGCCTGGTTCCGTGCTAACCAGGAAGTGGGAACGCCCGGGCTGGTCGGTGTCGTTGGGGGCCGGAAGTTCTTTGTCGGCCGGAGGTTCCGGGGGCCGGAAGCTCCGGGCTCTGGCCGGAGGTCCCGGGCTGGACAGAGAGTTGATGCATGTCTCTTCTTCTTCAGCTCTCGGCTCCGTGGCTTGTTCGTTGTACCTGATCACACATAGCGTCTCGGACTTAGGCAGTAGCCATGTCTCACTCGAAGGAGGGGAAAACTCAAGTAGGAGTGATGTCACCTCGGATTGAATAGCATGAGCTTTTTCTCTTGTCATGGGGCCACTTGGAGCTTGGATAGTTGAGGCAGTGTACATGGGGATGACCGTTGGATGCTCCGTATCATCTCCCCCCTTGGTAAAGATTCGACCTCGGATCGAAATCCTCATCACCATGGTACGGGGAGAGATCTTTGACGTTGAAGATGTCGCTCACGAAGTACTTGTCGCGTGGGGTGTCAATCTTGTAGCCGTTGTTGTTGTAGCGCGCAAGCACCTTAAAGCATCCATCTGCTCGTGGTAGAAGTTTGGACTTGCGTTCATGGGGGAAGCGATCCTTGTGAAGGTGTAGCCACACAAGATCTCCAATGTTGAATACCATGGGGTGCTTGTTGAGGTTGAGCTTGGTCGCGAGTCATTGTACTTGGCGCTCAATGGTGTGCATTGTGTCTTCATGCATATTCTTGAGATAGTTGACTCGGGCACTCGCGTCCATGTTTGCGCGCTCTTGTAGTGGTAGAGGAAGAATGTCCAATGGGGACAACGGGTTGAAACCGTAGGCGACCTCGAAGGAGGACTTGCTGGTAGTCGAATGTCTTGCTCAGTTGTAGACGTACTCGGCGATAGGTAGACACTCCACCCACTCCTTGATGTTCTTCTTGATTAGCACACGAAGTAGAGCGGAGAGTGTGCAGTTGGTCACCTCCGTTTGGCCGTCGGTTTGTGGATGGTATGCTATGGAGAAGAGTAGCTTGATTTCGAGCTTGGTGCATAAGGTTTTCCAAAAGTAGCTTAGGAACTTGACGTCGAAGTCTGAGACTATCGTCTTTGGTACTCCATGGAGGCGCAATATTTCCCTACAAAAGAGATTGGCAACATGTGAAGCATCGTCTATCTTGTTGCAAGGAATGAAATGAGCCATCTTAGAGAATCGGTCCACAACAACAAATACGGAGTCCTTTCCATTTCTAGTTCTAGGCAAACCAAGCACAAAATCCATGTTAATATCTTCCCATGGTTGATACGGAATTGGAAGAGGCATATAGAGACCATGTGATTGAGCTTTCGACTTAGCTTTGCGACATGTAGAGCATCGGTTGGTGAAGCGGTTGATGTCGCGGAACATCTTGGGCCAATAATAGTTCTTGGAGAGCATGGCGAATATCATGTCGCGTCCAAAGTGTCCCATTAGTCCACCTCCATGAGATTCTTGCAAAAGCAACGAACTAAGAGAAGACTCAGGGATGCAAAGTTTGTTAGCTCTCATAAGATAATCATCTTGGATGTAGTAGCGTTCCCAAGATGTATGCATCAAACATTTGGCATAAGGAATAGCAAAAGTAGGATCATGCGCATACAAGTCTTTTATGTGCTCAAAGCCAATGACATTCAATTCAAGTTTAGTAACAAGCATGCATATGCGGGAAAGTGCATCACCACAACATTTTCCTTACCTTTAATGTACTTGATGATGTAAGGAAAAGACTCAATGAACTCACTCCACTTAGAATGACGCATATTCAACTTAGTTTGACCCTTAAGGTACTTAAGCGTTTCATGATTGGTATGAATGACAAATTCATGAGGACAAAGATAATGTTCCCATTCATGCAAAACTTGCACTAAATCATATAGCTCTTTATCATAGATGGGGTAATTGAGTTGTGCTCCGGAAAGTTTCTCACTAAAGTAAGCTATGGGGCACTTCTCTTGCGTTAACACACCTCCTATGCCATTACCACTCGCATCGCAATGAATCTCAAAAGGTTTGTCAAAGTTGGGTAAAGCAAGCATGGGAGCATGAGTAAGCAACTTCTTAAGCTCATTGAATGCGGTATCTTGGGATGGTCCCCAAACAAAGGGTGCATTCTTCTTACTCAAAGCATGCAAAGGTGAAGCGATGGTGCTAAAATACTTCACAAATCTACGATAGAAACAGGATAAACCAAGCAAGCTACGCACTTGTTGCAAGTTGGTTGGTTGAGGCCAATTCTTAATAGCATTAATCTTAGATTCATCAACATGAACACCCTTAGAAGACACAACGAAACCCAAGAAAACAAGCTTGTCAACACTGTCATGGGTTTGTCACGGCAGATGTCCTAGAGAAAGGACTTAGTCGTGGAGCCATCGCGACGGGTTAGCTTGAAGGGGTTAACGCGGACACAAAGGATGCAAGAGAGTTTATACTAGTTCGGCCCCTTCAAGGAAGGTAAAAGCCTACGTCTAGTTGTGATGGAATTGATGGGGTTTCGATGACTAGGGAGCAAACAAGCTTCGCCTATGTCTCGAGTTGTTGTCTGTTGTCCCTGAACCGCCGGGTCGCCCCCTTATATACACGGGTGACGCCCGCCGGTTCAGAGAGTCCCAACACCGGTTCATACTCGTATCCGGGTTGGTCCCTCCTTGTTCCTAACTTACAGTACAAGTATATGCACAAACGCCGGTGTACGGCTACAGGTTGTAAACCGACTACGGGCCCTGGGCCTTTATCTGCCTCTTTGGGCTTTAACACCTTTGAACTACTGATGAAGTTAATCCGGCCCAGGTAGGCCGGTTTATGCCCACTAGTAATATCCCCAACATTAGGCCCCAGATTGATTTGAACAGGTTCATGTCAATCCTTAGCAAAAATCTTCGTCTTCAACATCTTCTTGTAGTTGTTGAGCCGCCGTGACGTCATCTTCTCTGTTTGCTGTAAACCGGCATGACATCATCTGTCATAAAGAAAACATCCATGATATCCTCTTGTTTATTAGATTCGCAATGACCAAGGTGATAGCTCCACTTCCAAAATCTGCGGTCCCTTGATTCACGCGCCTGACACATGTCCTTTGCCTTATAAATAGGCCCGAAGGGTCATTTCTTTTCTTCCCTTCGTTCCCTTCCTCTTCGTCTTCCTCGCGTCGCCAGTCACAGAGCTCGGCCGCCGCCATCGTCTTCTGCATCATCCTTGGCTGCTGCATCAACCTGAACGCACCAGAAAGCCATGGCGACCTTCCGCGTCTTCCTCAGCTCTGGTAGGTCTTCTGTTCTTCTCAACATAAAGCTGATCTAAGGCTTCATGTTCTTGCGGTGTTCATCACTTGTTCATACTCATGTACTAGCTCCTGGATGCACATGTGAACCCTTGCTTTGTGTAGCGGTAACTTTCAGTATCCGCCGCTAGTTTCCTGCCCAAAACCATAGATCTCACATATACTTCTGCTCATTGATTCAATACTGTTCTGCTTTGATCTTCGACTATTTTTCTTATTTTCTGAACTTGCTTTAGATCCAATGCCGTAACAAGATCTTTTCAAACCTGTTTCTGCATACTTAACCATCCGCAATCTCAATTGCTTCAATGTTTAGGTCAGGCGGTTTAACCTTATAGAAAATTTTCCAAACCGGTATATGCCATTAGTCCCCTTGTTGAACCGCCAGATGTAGGTTGCTTCATGAAACTCCGGTTTAGATAGGGCTGTTTCCGGTTTAACATTGTACATACCAGTGCATTTTAATCAATGCATTTTTGAACCGGGATCTTTTACCTTGTAGATTCCATCATGGCCAAGCAAGTGTATGAGTGCAATTGGGTTCCTTCTCGCGTCACAGAGGCTGAACTGGACGATTTAGTCCTAATTGGTGCTTTAGGCAGCAAGGATACAATCCATTGGAGGGCTCCTGGCAAAGAATGCCCTCCCACACCTCGAGAAGGAGAGGTTGTTGTTTTCGTAGATCACTTACCGGGGCTTTAAGCCGCCCGGTTCTAAATTTTACTGGGATGTCTTAGCCGATTTCCAGCTCCATCCACAAGATACTGGCCCCAACTCTGTTACAAATATGTGTCACTTCCAAGTGCTCTGTGAAGCGTTCTTTCAAGAGGAGCCCACAGTGGAACTGTTCAGATACCTATTCCATCTAAACCATCATACTGAATTTACTGACGGCTCCAATACGGAGTTGGGTGGTGTGGCGATTCAGAAAAGGAAAGAGGTCACATACCCTCATGCCAAACTGCATAGCCACCCCAAAGAATGGAATCAGACATGGTTCTACTGCAAAGACACCTCCCTTGCTGGTGAGAATCCCTTGCCTGGCTTTCGACCGGAGCGGCTCAGCAACACACACCCTTCTCCACAAAGATTGACTGCACAGGAGAGAAGTAAATATGCTCCTCAGCTATCAAAGCTCAGAGCTTTTATGGCCAACGGTTTAACAGGGGTTGACCTTGCTCGCTGTTGGATATCATGGAGCATACTGCCTCTTAGTCTGCGCTCCGGTTTGATGTGCCAGTATACTGACCGTGTTGATGACCCACTGCGACACTCAAGACTCCAGCTCTCCGGTGAAGAAATCACAGAGGCTGTGCATAAGATACTGAATGAACCGGAACACATCTGCGCCAGAACCGGCCTGCTTCCCTTCTGTGCCACCAACAAACCGCCAGCTGTAAGACTTTGATTTTTCTCTTTGCTAAATCTGTTATTGATATGTCTGGTCATTGTTTTTAATATCAGTGTCTGCATAATCAGGGCGATGATCCGTTTTGGAGCAAAAAACTGCCGCAGGAGAAGCCAGAAAAACCAGACAAACCGGAAAGAGCAACCCAGCAAAAGACTAAAGCTGTGAAGAAGACTGCCCATAGGAAAAGAACCACTGCCTCTTCTAATCCGGCTCCTGACGATGAGGTGGATAATCCGGACTTTGAGGTAGAGCTTGACTCACTTGGTTTATTTTTCATGCGTCTTATTGATGATGATATTTGTCAGGATGATGTCGAAGCCAGCCACGCAGATGTTGCCGAGGTAATTATTCTCTCTTCCGATTCAGAAACTTTGCCTTCACAAAAATTCGTCAGGAAAACCGGAAAGTTAAATTTTCTCATCCTCTTGCTTATTTGGATCCTAAACTTCTTATGAAGACCCAACAACACGAAGCTCGCCGCACCACCCGGCACAGCGGCCAGGTAGTTACCTCCGCCAGTTTACCGAACAGTCCGGTTCGGAAACGCCATTCCGAGGTCTCTAATTTGCTTGTCAGTGCTTGTCCTAAAGCGGGCTGCTTTCGTTAACCTCTTACTCCGTCTGACTCTGATTATCAGGTTACTTCCCACTCATCTTCAGGCGAGTCATCGGCTACTCAGCTCCCACCGCTCAAAACGGTGCTTGGGTAAGCTATACTTATTGTGATGTTTGCAGTACATTGCCTTAAAACATATTCTGTATTTGATTTTGTTATTCTTCTCAGGGCCAAACCTAGGCCAAGCAAGAAGGCCCGCCTGGACAAAGCAGCCGAAGAAGATGTCGTTCTTGAAGCGGACAAGACACCCAATGCTGAAGCGGCTATTCCTGAGGATATTCCCAACGATCCATCGCAGCAAGATGATGATCTTATTGCAGAAGAGAGACCTACTGACACCTCAGGTCCTACCCATCAGCCTACAGGTTCCATCCGGATTGAAAGCTCCACCGGTCCAGCAAAGCCTACTGACAAGCCAACAGCTCCAGTGCAAACCGGCGGTACCAAAGATGATGAGGTTGTTATTACTGGTACTGGCCATACAGAGCCAAACAATCCTGTCGCTTTCTCCAAACATTCTGCCAAGGAAGAACTTGCTGCCTTTGGTAAAGGCAAGTGGAACGCTGATCTGACGACTTACGCTACTCTGAACGCCCAAGATATCCATTCTGGCTATCTGAACCGGCTGTATCCCAGCCGTGACTATGAAGCCGGTCTGGTCAACATGATGAAAGACAAATATGAGGTAATTTCCATATGCTCCTTCCTGCTTGTATGCTTCCATTCCTGACTCTCCTAGCCCTCAAGGGCCGGTTTGGAATATTCTTTCAAACTGGGACTTAAATAATATAAATCTTGTTGCTTTGAAATTTGCTGATGTAGCCCCCAAGGGCCGGTTCAACTTTAGCGTAGTTAAACCAGTACTTTAAGTAATTGAAACTGCCGCATCAGAATATATATGATCAAATAGCCATTAGCCCCCAAGTGCCAAGTTGAATACTTGTATTGATCTTGGGACTTTGTAAACAATTGAAAGATGAAGATCAAATATGCATTAGCCCCCAAGTGCTAAGCGCATAACTTGTTATGTGGTTGGTACTTGAATCCTTCTACCGATTTGTTGAAACATATATCTGTATGCATGCAGGCGGAGCTGAAGACGAAAGAAAACCAAGTCATCGATCTTCAAGAAAACCTGAAAACCCAACAGGCTGAAACCTCCAAAGCAAAAGAGGAATTGGCCAGTGCTTTAAGCGCCATGGAACAACTTAAGGAGAACTTCAAGAAGAAACGGGCGGACTGGGCCACTGAAAAATCCGCTTTGATCAAACGAGCAGAGGATGCTGAGGCTGCACTAAAACCAGTGGCAGATGAACTGACCAGCATAAAGCGGCACGTGCATGCCATGACTGCTGCTATCTTTGGTAAGCCGGTTTGCCTTCTGAATTGGCTCTGCCTTCTGACAGAGTCGCCGGTTTATTAACCCTTTTATGTATTTCAGGGACACCCATTGGTCACTTGGGGTCAGATGTGCGGAAGAAACTAAAAGCTGTCTATACATTGGTTGAACAATTGTATACTGGTGCCCAGCGAATCATCTGTACCGCATCTCATAACAAACCGGTGCCCACTTTGATTCAAGATACTCTGATGAAACTGTCGGTGCTTCTTGCCCGGGTTGAAGAGCTGAAGAAATCTACTGCTCGAACCGGCGCAATCAATGCTTTAATCTGGGAAAAAGCCTGGGTGCCAGATTTTGATCCTATTGAAGCGGCTCAGGGCTATCCCAGCTTGAAGGAAGACGGGTCAGAATTCGGTGAAGCGGATCTACGAGCAATAAACCGGGAGGTGCATCCACTAGCTTGTCAGTTGGCTGAGGAAGCAGACTTGTCTCGTTATCAAGCGCAATATGACAGTCAGAACAAGCGAATAGCTGCGCCAATCCATGAATCAGAAAATCTGATTCCTCCAATCCGTAAGCATACCTACGCTCCCGATATTGACCCGTCATTTGTTGATCCATGATGAAGCTGTTTTTCAAGCACTAATGGGAATCGACTGGACAACTGTGGATTTCCAGCCACTGGGTAGGGACACGGAGGCTGAAGCGGCACAGGATGACCCGCAACCATCAGGCCAAGCTGGTGACCAAGCTTGAACCGAAGTCTGGTTTTAAAACTGCCTCTCCTTCGCGAAAAACAATTATTTTATTATGGGCACCATGTTGCCTTGTAATAGGCTAGCTGATACCTTTGATGTTGATATGCCTTCGTGCATACTTTGTTCTTCCTGTGGTAATGAACTTTCCAAAACACTTTCTGAAATGAAAAATTCATCAAGTGCCACCGCGGTTGTACCATCAGGCAGAATATGATGTCTGCATATATGAAATCAAAACAAAATTTTAAGTATGACCAAATTTTGAGATACATAATACCTGCCATCATTGAGCGTGAAGTTGGCTTGGCCAATCTTGAAGCGGAGTTTTGCAAACCCATACTGTTGGAGGAGATAACAACTCCTGTATATATATATGACGCTGGTTTACCATTGTAAACCGTGTCGGGTTATAATAAAGACCGTGTTACTCCATAAGAGGATGTTAACAACATGGATCAAACCGATCCAATAGTCTCCGGATTGACGTGAACTGTGTTCCGTCAATTGATTTTTTTCTTTGTTGGTTTAAGAAACACAATGAAAAGCAAAAAAAACCCTTCAAAGAAAAGTGTGAAGCAAAAGAAAAGTTTTATTTAAACTGATCAAATGGCGTTACCATGGCCAAACACGACCAAGCTCCCGTTAGGTGTAACTATGGTTCTAGTCAGCTAGGTCCCCAAATGAAACCGTGGCATTTATGCCGACCAAATGGCGTGGTCATGGTTCGGGTTCGACCAAGCCCCCAAGTGATTCTGTGGCCTTAGGCCGATCAAGAGGCGTGACTGGTTTAGACATGACCTAGTCCCCAAGTGATCTGGTGGCTTTCGCCTATCAAGAGGCATGGTATTGGTTCGGACACGACCAATCCTCCAAGTGATATAACACGATGCTTTTAGCAAAGCGAACTCAAGGGGTAAACCGGAGGCCGCTTTAGAGCAACTCCGTGTAACCTCACATGATGTAAAAGAACAGATACCCCGCTTTAGCTGAGGTTCCGGTTTATTATATTTAATCATAATATATACATTGTCGTAATATGTACATAAGTATAGCCAATGGCTCAGGTGTAGTAAGGCCGAAGATGAGCTATATTCCACGGCCTGTTAGTCTCCTCCTCTGATGTACGTGAGTCCTTATGCTCTCGGATATCGATCAGATAGTATGACCCGTTGTGCAGATTCTTGCTGACCACGAAAGGCCCCTCCCAAGGTGGGGATAGCTTATGCATATTAGTCTGATCTTGGATGAGCCGAAGCACCAAATCTCCTTCCTGAAATGTTCTGGTTCTGACCCGGCGACTGTGATAACGACGAAGATCCTGCTGGTAAATCGCCGATCAGGCGGCTGCGATGTCACGCTCTTCATCCAACCGGTCCAAAGCATCTTGCCGTGATGTCTCATTGTCCGCTTCAATATAAGCCATGACAGGAGGTGAATCATGGCGGATATCACTGGGGAGAACCGCCTCCGCTCCATAAACCATGAAGAATGGTGTGTATCCTGTTGATCTGTTGGGTGTCGTATTGATGCTCCATAGCACAGATGGTAATTCTTCTACCCAACAACCCGGCGTTCTCTGCAAAGGAACCATGAGCCGGGGCTTGATGCCTCTCAAGATCTCTTGATTAGCTCTTTCTGCTTGACCATTGGACTGTGGATGTGACACTGATGAAACGTCGAGCCGGATGTGCTCCCGTTCGCAGAACTCCTTCATAGCACCTTTGGATAAATTGGTACCATTATCTGTGATAATACTGGGCGGAAAGCCAAACCGGAAAATCACCTTTTTGATGAACTGAACCGCCGTGGCCGCATCACACTTGCTAACAGGTTCTGCCTCCACCCACTTTGTAAATTTGTCAACCGCCACCAGGAGGTGGGTCTTCTTATCTTTGGACCTTTTGAAAGGCCCAACCATATCTAGCCCCCAAGTCGCAAACGGCCAAGTAATCAGAATCATTCTCAATTCTTGAGCCGGTACATGAGCACGCCTTGAAAACCTTTGGCAACCATCACACCGTCTGACCAGATCCTCCGCATCAGCATGAGCAGTTAACCAATAAAAACCATGGCGAAACGCTTTAGCCACCAGAGACTTTGAACCGGCGTGGTGACCACAATCTCCTTCGTGGATCTCACGCAAGATTTCACGGCCTTCTTCAGGAGACACACAGCGTTGAAAAGCCCATGATATACTGCAATGATGCAACTCGCCGTTAATGATAGCCATGGACTTGGATCACCGGATTATCTACCTTGCTAGAATTTCATCCTCTGGCAACTCACCCCGGTTCTTGTATGCCAGGTAAGGAAGCGTCCAATCCGGAATAACATGAAGAGCCGCCACCAATCGAGCCTCCGGATCAGGAATAGACAAATCCTCTTCACCAGGGATCTTGATCAACGGGTTGTGCAGCACATCCAGAAAAACATTGGGTGGGACCGGTTTGCGCTGAGAGCCCAGCCGGCTTAAAGCATCTGCCGCTTCATTTTTCCGCCGGTCCACGTGATCCACCTGATAGCCTTTGAAATAACCTGCGACAGTATCCACTTCACGACGATATGCTGCCATGAGTGGGTCCTTGGAGTCCCAAGTGCCAGACACTTGCTGGGCCACAAGGTCCGAGTCACCGAAGCACTTAACTCGACTTAGGTTCATCTCCTTAGCCATCCGGAGACCATGGAGCAAGGCTTCATACTCAGCTGCATTGTTAGTACAAGGGAACATTAAACGGAGAACATAACAAAACTTATCACCTTGCGGGGAAGTTAATACGACTCCAGCCCCCGAGCCTTCCAACTGCTTGGATCCGTCAAAATGGATGGTCCAATACGTATGATCCGGCTTTTCTTCAGGTGCTTGCATTTCCGTCCAGTCATTGATGAAATCAACAAGTGCTTGAGACTTAACCGCTGTCCGAGGCACATACTTCAAACCGTACGGTCCCAGCTCTATGGCCCACTTTGCAATCCGGCCAGTTGCTTCCCGGTTCTGGATGATATCTCCCAAAGGAGCAGAACTGACGACCGTAATTGAGTGCCCTTCGAAATATTGTTTAACCTTCCGGCTTGCCATAAAAACTCCATACACCAGCTTCTGCCAATGCGGATACCTTTGCTTGGACTCAATGAGCACCTCGCTGATGTAATAGACCGGATGTTGAACCGGATGCTCCTTACCTGCCTCCTTTCGCTCCACCACAATAGCTACACTAACCGCCCGAACATTAGCAGCAACATATAGCAGTAACGGCTCCTTGTCAACGGGAGTGGCGAGCACAGGCGGATTGGCCAATTGCCGCTTTAAGTCCTCAAATGCTTCATCAGCAGCAGAACCCCAGACAAACTGATCTGTCTTTCTCAACATCTGATACAAAGGGATTGCCTTCTCACCCAGGCGACTGATAAACCGGCTTAGCGCAGCAATCCTTCCTGCTAGGTGTTGAACATCGTTGATACACTTTGGTTTAGCCAGGGAGGCGATAGCCGTGATCTTCTCCGGATTAGCCTCAATTCCCCTGTTGGACACTAGAAAACCCAATAGCTTGCCTACCGGTACACCAAAGACACACTTGTCCGGACTAAGCATCATCTTGTATGCTCTTAGATTATCAAAGGTTTCTTTCAAATCATCAATCAGAGTCTCCTTTTCCCTGGATTTAACCACGATATCATCCACGTAAGCATGTACATTACGGCCAATCTGCTTGTGAAGACAATTTTGTACACACCATTGGTAAGTTGCCCGGGCACTCTTGAGCCCGAAGGGCATAGACACATAGCAGAAGGCTCCAAAGGGAGTTATAAATGATGTCTTCTCCTAGTCCTTAACTGCCATTTTGATCTGATGATAGCCAGAATACACATCCAAAAAACTTAAACGCTCACAACCCGCCGTAGCATCAATAATTTGATCAATACGGGGGAGGGCAAAAGGATCTGCTGGACAAGCCTTATTAAGATCTGTGTAATCCACACACATGCGCCAGGTGCCGTTTTTCTTGAGGACCAGCACCGGATTGGCAAGCCACTCAGGGTAAAAAACTTCAATAATAAAGCCAGCTGCTAAGAGCCTGGCTACCTCTTCTCCAATCGCCTTGCGCCTTTCTTCGTTAAACCGGCGGAGGAACTGTTTCACCGGTTTATATTTAGGATCCACATTAAGTGTGTGCTCAGCGAGTTGCCTCGGTACACCTGGCATGTCAGAGGGTTTCCATGCGAAAATGTCCCGATTCTCATGGATGAACTCGATGAGCGCGCTTTGCTATTTCGGATCCAAGTTGGCACTGATGCTGAACTGCTTGGACGAATCGCCAGGTACGAAGTCAACAAGCTTAGTCTCTGCTGCCGATTTGAACTTCAGGGCCGGATCATGCTCCGTAGTTGGCTTCTTCAACGGAGTCATGTCCGCCGGATCAACATTGTCTTTATAGTATTTCAACTCCTCGGTGGCACAAACCGACTCTGCATAAGCTGCATCTCCTTCCTCGCATTCCAAAGCGATTTTGCGGCTTCCGTGAACCGTTATTGTCCCCTTATGACCCGACATCTTGAGCTGCAAATACACATAACAGGGCCGGGCCATAAACTTGGCGTATGCCGGTCGCCTAAACAGGGCATGATATGGACTTTGGATTTTCACCACCTCAAACGTCATTGTCTCTGACCTGGAATCATGATCATCCCCAAAGGCCACTTCCAGAGCTATCTTACCAATGGGATATGCTGATCTGCCAGGCACTACACCATGGAATACTGTATTAGACGGTTTGAGATTCTTATCTGTTAGTCCCATACGACGGAAGGTCTCATAGTACAGGATGTTAATACTGCTCCCTCCATCCATGAGCACCTTGGTGAACTTATAACCTCCCACCTGAGGCGCCACCACCAGCGCCAACTGACCCTGATTATCAACCTGGGGCGGGTGATCCTCTCTGCTCCATATGATCGGCTGTTCAGACCAACGTAGATAACGGGGTATGGCCGGTTCAATAGAGTTGCCCGCCCGCCTCTGAACCTTCCGGTCTCGCTTGTCCAAGCTAGTGGTAAAGACATGGTACTGTCCACCACTCAACTGCTTTGGGTTGCTCTGGTAGCCCGACCGCTGCTGCTGCTGCTGTTGGTTGTAACCACTCTGGTTGTTCCGATTATATTGACCATTATTTCCGCCCGGATTACCATTAAATCCTGAAGCAGAACTTCCTCCACCGTAACCCGGCCCGGACCCTGAGCCATCGCCAGATTTGTGATCATACCAGAAATTATTAGAATTCTTGAACTCCTGCATAATAAAGCAATCCTTCCAAAGGTGGTTTGCTGGTTCCTCCTTCGTCCCATGTCTTGGACAGGGCTGGCTTAGCAGATAGTTTAGGCGGTTTGGGTTAGGGTTGGGTGCCCCACTACGATTTCTTGGCCTACCCTTTCGTCGCTGGCCATTGTTCTGTGCGTTGGTATTAGCCACAAAGTCCATGTTACCATCCGCTTTACGCTTGCCTCCTCCGCCATTGCCTACCCAGTGATGTTGCTGACCTTTGGATCTGCTGTTCTTCTTTCCTTTCCCTGTCTTGTCCTCATCAGATTCGGGATCCTTGGTACTATCAGAATCAGCATATTTCACCAAAGCGGCCATGAGAGTCCCCATGTCGGTGCAATGACGCTTCATCCGTCCCAACTTCAGCTTCAGGGGTCCAAACTGGCAGTTGCCCTCTAGGGTTAATACTGCGGTGTCAGCGTTGATGCGGTCCGAGGAGTGCAACACTTGTGAAACCTGGCGCACCCAATGAGTCGTTGATTCTCCTTCCTCCTGGACGCATGCAGCTAAGTCCACTATCGACATAGGCTGTTTACAGGTATCTTTGAAATTGCTGATAAACTGGGCCCGTAATTGGGCCCATGAACTTATAGAATTAGCCGGTAAGCTTTTTAACCAAGTACGGGTCGTTCCTTCGAGCATCATGGCGAAGTATTTTGCACACGCCGCGTCATCCACATCAAGCATCTCCATGGCCATCTCATAGGTCTCCACCCATGTCTCTGGAGGTTGATCCACTGTGTAATTTGGTACCTTGCGCGGGCCTTTGAAATCTTTGGGCAGGCGCACGTTGCGTAAAGCGGGATAAGGCAAGACACCCCCAAAGAACTAGAAGTAGCACCAGGTTCAGTCAAGGTGGTTGGACAAACCGGCGTGAGCTGTCAAGCCTGATGTTGTGCGGCTAACTCGGCCTCCCTGCGCGCGCGGGCCCAGTCCACCACTCCCTGAGCGTCATCCGCACCACCCGCCGGATTGTTGTTCCGGGGTGCCCCACGTCATTCATTACTCGACACTGCCGGTTCATCCATATGTATGCTATAGCTTCGGCTTGGACGAGGGGTTAAGTGGATCCAGTCACGGCTGTACGAGTATGCCTCCTGTTGGGCCAAAGCTGTCCTCAAAAGTTCCTTAACCCGCCGTGTCTCTACTGCCTGCGGCGAGTCACCTTCAATTGGAATGGCCTCCAGCCGTGCAGCAGCGGCAACAAGATTGTCCATTGGGTTGGAGTAGTGACTCGGGGGTGTTAAAGCAGCCTGAGGTACAATGGTGTTTTGACGAGGCGGGTCAATCTAACGAGGCTGAACCGGGGCACCGGTCCCAGGGGCTTTTGTCCGGTTCCCCTCCAGCGGATTGCCGGCTCTTGGCCCTGGAGTGTTGAAAAGGTCTCTGGCCTCGAAAACCAGAGGTAAGCGGGATCAGTGCTTCCTCCTCATGACTTCATGAGACGCGCTCTGGTCCAACATAAGCCTGTAGCCTTGTGCATCTAAAGCGGCCCGCTCTGCGGCCATCCTGGTGTCCTCAGCCGCCAGATCCGCCTTGGCCTGGGTGATCTGTTCCTTTACCTTTGCAATCTCCATATTGTGAACATCCTGATCTGGCGGATTAACTTCCGCCAAAAGCACAGCCAACGCATCAAATAGTTTTGATAGAACCTGAGCCGGCGGGCGCACAGAGCCTCCTGCCCCGGCAGCCGTCGCTGCTGCTGAACCGGAAATCGTTGCCGCAGCTGTCAAAGAATGAAGCGCTGCTTGTGTTCCGGCCATGAATATTCCAACCCGGTTGGGCAGATCAGGGGGGTCCGGAATACTATCGCCATCGGAACAACTCCCAATCCGGCCATCTTGTAGCTGATAAAGAGATTCGGTTTCTCCGGTCGAAGATTCGTCACCGGAACAAATGACAGTCACCCCGCAAAATCCCGATCCGTTCTCATAACCCCCTCCATGGATGAATCCCACGAAGGCACGCTTCATGGCCGGTTTAACCTGGGCGGATTGCGCACGATGAGCCGTCTCGACGAGCTCGGTGTAGATGTCTGGCTCAGGGCCCGGTTCACCGATCTTGCCAATGAAAACGTGAATGCTACCAAAGGGGACCCGGTACCCGTACTCAATTGAGCCGGCCTCGGGGCCCCAGCCTGCGTCGTCGATGTAGAGCCTGCCGCGACGACTCTTAGTCATCCGGCCTACAGCATAGCCCTCGAGTCCTTCAAAGCGGCCCTCCAAGAACCGGAAACCATCATGCGATAGCCCCACGGTGGGCGCCAACTGTCGTGGGTTTGTCACGGCAGATGTCCTAGAGAAAGGACTTAGTCGTGGAGCCATCGCGACGGGTTAGCTTGAAGGGGTTAAAGCGGACACAAAGGACGCAAGAGAGTTTATACTAGTTCGGCCCCTTCAAGGAAGGTAAAAGCCTACGTCTAGTTGTGATGGAATTGATGGGGTTTCGATGACTAGGGAGCAAACAAGCTTCGCCTATGTCTCGAGTTGTTGTCTGTTGTCCCTGAACCGCCGGGTCGCCCCCTTATATACACGGGTGACGCCTGCCGGTTCAGAGAGTCCCAACACCGGTTCATACTCGTATCCGGGTTGGTCCCTCCTTGTTCCTAACTTACAGTACAAGTATATGCACAAACGCCGGTGTACGGCTACAGGTTGTAAACCGACTACGGGCCCTGGGCCTTTATCTGCCTCTTTGGGCTTTAACACCTTTGAACTACTGATGAAGTTAATCCGGCCTAGGTAGGCCGGTTTATGCCCAGTAGTAATATCCCCAACAAACACCGAAAAGGCATTTGTCCATATTAGCAAAAAGGTGCTCTTTTCTAAGAGTTTGTAGCACGGTTCTAAGGTGTGTGACATGATCTTTGAGAGATTTGCTAAACACCAGAATATCATCAAAGTACACCACAACAAATACACCAATATAAGGTCGAAAAACAAAATGCATGAGTCGCATGAAAGTGTCGGGTGCTTCAGATAAACCCATTGGCATAACAAGCCATTCATATAAGCCAAATTTGGTCTTAAATGCGGTTTTCCATTCATCACCTTCTTGGATGCGTATTTGATAGTAGCCACTCTTAAGATCAATCTTAGAGAAAATTGTGGCTCCGCTAAGCTCATCAAGCATATCATCTAGGCGTGGAATAGGGTAACGATAACGCATGGTAATAGCATTGATAGGACGACAATCGGAACACATCCGATATGTACCATCTTTCTTGGGAACAAGGATTACCAGGACGGCACAAGGGCTCAAGATTTCTCGAACATGGCCATTGTTGATGAGTTGTTGTACTTGCCGTTGGATCCCCTTAGTTTCCTCGGGGTTGACGCGGTAGGGAGCCTTGTTAGGAAGAGGACTTCAGGGATGAGGTCGATTCGGTGCTCGATGCCTCGTAGAGGAGGTAGACCTGGAGGTAGCTCATTGGCAAAAACATCTTAGAATTCCTGCAAAAGAGAAGACAACACTAAAGGTAGATTGTGAGAGGTGTCAGCTTTTGGTGCCTCGTCCTTGCACAAAAGGACATAGTGCATGACACTAGATGGGTTCTCACACACTTCTCTTATCTCACTTTTGGTGGCAAATAGAACTAAGTTCTTCTTGTTGCTCATCGTGGAGGCACTTGATTTGGGCTTGTGGCGCTCACTCTCTTTTGGGTGGTTCGCTCTCTCACTATTCTCTCCATGATGGGTGGCTTGCTTGTCGGCGATCACTTGGCTTGGAGACATAGGGCGAAGTACGTACTCCTTTCCTTTCATCTTGAAGATATAGTGATTCGTACGGCCATTATGGATGACACCTCGATCAAATTGCCATGATCGTCCAAGAAGAAGGTGGCAAACGGTCATTGGAACGACATCACACTCCCAAGTGTCTTCGTAAGCTCCGATTTTGAAGGAGACTTGCACTCTATGCTCGACTTGGATAGTGCCATAGTCTCTTAGCCATTGAACTTCGTACGGATGTGGGTGCTTCATCTTTACCAATTGGAGCTTGGAGAAAAGTTCTTCACTTGCTAAGTTACTGCTACTCCCTCCATCGATGATGACCTTGATGGACCTTCCATTGATGCCTGCCTTGGTATGAAAGAGATGGCATCTTTGGTCTTCTTGTTGTTGATGTTTAAGAGTCAAGACCTTGGAGACAATGAGGGCGGGGCTTGAATCTTCATCACAAAAGACTTGTTCTTCTTCATCATCGTTCACTTGCATGTGCATGGCCACTTGCTCAAGTGCTTCCATTTCTCCTTCACTCATGGAGTCGTATGTACCATCGTCGTTGAGGATCATGGTTCGCTTGTTGGTACACTCAAAGGACTTGTGGCCTCGGCCTCCGCATGTGAAGCATTTGAAGGAACTTGCCTGGACGGTCTCATCGGTTGGGGTAGATGATGATGAAGCTTGTGGCTTGAAGTTGCTTGTAGTAGGAGGACGACTTGAGGTTGTCAAAGTTTTCTTGTAACTCGACTTGTGGGCATTGCTTGTAGATGGCTTGGTTGAGGTAGAAGGTGTTGGAGTCGTTGAAGCTTGGTTGTTGGAGAAACCATAGGACTTGGATGAGAACTTGGCATATTTGAAGTCATCTTGCACTTGACATTCCGCTTTGGTAGATTGATGCACTAGCTCGATGAGGTTCAAGTATGGTTGGAAGTCGGCGATCTTCTTGACAGGATGATTGAGTCCATTCAAGAAACGTTCCATAATTTGCTCATCATCTTCTATGACATTGGCTCGTATCATTGCAATCTCCATTTCCTTGTAGTATTCTTAAACGCTCTTGGTTCCTTGCTTGAGGAGTTGGAGTTTCTTGAAGAGGTCGCGGTTGTAGTAGGTTGGCACAAAGCGTGCTCTCATGACATCCTTCATTTGCGCCCAAGTAGTGATGGTTGGTTCACCTCTTGCCTCTTGACGCTCAATGACTTGTTCCCACCAAATGAGGACGTAGTCTTGGAACTCAAGGGATGCCATCACGATCTTATTCTCTTCCTCATAGTTGTGCAAGCAGAAGATTTTGTCAACCTTCAATGCCCATGATAGGTACTCTTCAGGATCATTGGTTCCATTGAACTTGGGCATGGTGAACTTAAGCTTGTCATATCTTTGCTCTTCATTGTGTTGGGGTCGGGGATGATGACGCCCTTCACGGGGAGGATCGTCTCTCTCAACTTGTTCTTGTCTTGGATGATTTCCATTATCTTCTTGCTCTTTTTCAACTTGGGGTTCTTGTCGAGCTTGAGGATGAGCTTGGGGAACTTGACGATGCACTCTAGATTGATAAATCATCTCTTGAACTTCTTCATGAAGCGCTTCTTGATGCTCATGATTTTGCCGGTTGCGTGTGGCTACGGCTCGACTTGAATCTCGAAGGGCACGTTGCGCCTCAAGTAATTGCGCTTCTCGCAATTGTTGTTCTTGACGTTGTGCCTCGGCATCTTGTGCATCTTGGTGTGGTTGCGCTCTCTCTTCCTCTTCTTGTTGGCGTTGGCGTTGCCGTTCTTGTGCTTGCGCAAAAGTAGCTTGGTTTTGACGATGTCGTTGCTCTTGAGAGTTGTTGTTGTGTAGAGGGTTGCAGTTTGCTTGACGATCTTGGCGCACAGCACATCAAAGAGTATTCAATGTCGGTGTACTTGAGCCGGAGATGGTGTAGTCGGAGTGTCGACTTGAGCGGCTCCATCTTGAGGAGGATGAAGCGGAAGAAGAGCGGTTGAGCAAAAAAGCATGAATCTCGTCCATTCTTGCATCATTCTCTTGCTTGTGGTCGTTGAGCTTGTTGTCGAAATAGTCTCTTGTACGTTATTCGGAGAGTCGCAAGCCGGTGGCAAGGTTGTCGATGCATTCGCTCATTGCTTGTTGCTCTTGATGCAAAGCATGTTGTGCACCAAAGAGGTGGCTCTTGGTGACGTAGGAGGACATGTCGTCGTCTTGCTCGATGAAGAGTGGGTTGGTAAAAGTACTTGGCCTATCCATCATTCCAAGCAAATATGTGAGTGGGAGTAAGAGAAGAACTTATACCGAATGTACCTTGACCGATGTTGAAGATGGATGAATGATCACTCAAATGTGGAACAAGGAAATAGCACAATTGGTACCAATTCTTTTCAGTTTCTCACACCTACACAAGTAAAAGCTTATGGTGGAGCTCGGTTAGGATGGCGGCACAAAATTTGATGCAATTGTTAGTGAGCTTCAATAATGTTGGAAAAGATTCACAAATTTGCAGTGCAACAAGTAGGTCAATAGCAAAATATGGTACACGGAAACACGCACGCAAAGTGAAAAGATTGGGTTGTGCAACCAAGGATGAGCCAAAATGTGGAATCCATGAAAATGCTATTGTTTCACAACACTAGAGAGGCGCTAGCACGATTGCACAATAGGCGGATACGAAGACTTGTGCAGAACCTACTAAGCAAAAATGCAACGGCTTCTGTCCCAAGTATGCTCTATGTATGGTATTCCGATGATATGATCCAAGATGCTATGGTTCTTGCTTAAAAGCTTTTTGCTTATCTTTTCCTTTTTGCTTAAAAACTTGTTTGGCTCTTTCTCTTTTGAGATCTTTTCTCATGTGATGCTTTACGAACCAAGATAACAATTGTGCATGCGATGACAACTTTGTGACACAAAAGATGATACCAAGATTTGCACCAATGATATGGTATGTATGCTATGGAAAGTATGACCACTAATGTGCATAAGTGACATTGCCGGCAATACTCAAAGGCTAGTCTCGAAGGGTAAGTGATGCGAAAGGAAGGCTATGGGGTTATCAATGCAATGGCAAGAGTGATATATCCCGATATCAAGATGAGGTTACCGATTCTTGCTTATGGTATGGTGTCAAAATGGTGGAGTGATTGTTGTCGATGTCGTAGTGCACGGTCTTCAGTACATTGGCTAAAATGATGCTGCACCATAGTCGGATCTGTCAAAGTAGCGGAAGTCGTCGAAGATGCGTAGGCGTTCTGTCTAGGCCAGAAAGTCCGGGGTCCGGAATGTCTGTTGGCCGGAAGGTCCGGGCGGGGCCGAAAGTTCCGGGTGCCGCGATTCTCCCAAGAACAGAGAATTGGGGATCGGAGATTTGGGCGGAAAAACTTCGGGAAAAAACCAAATCCGAGGGGGAAAAGTAAAATTGGAGGGGAAGGAAAGGTGGGGAAGCTAGATCTACGAGCCACACACAAATTTCACGGATCAAATCCAACAAAACTTCATCACACCAAGAAATCACAAAAAAAATTGGGGGGCTATTTTTGTGGGGAATTTTCAAATTTAGGACGAAATCAACAAAACAAGGCTAGAGAACACAACGGGAAGGCTCCGAAATCGTGATAAACATGGCTCTAATACCAAGATGATGTTGGGTGGAACCATAGATGGCCGATATTTCACGAAAGGGGCGGATCCCGCGAAGAACACGAAGAGAACGAGGGGAAGCACTAGGGGAAACACGAGGGGAAACACGAGAGAATCACTCAAGCCAATAAGATTAGGTCACACATATGCTAGATCCTCGAAACACAAAAGGAGATACAAGATCCACAATCAACAAGGGACGATATAAAGGGTAACCGGTTCTTCTCCGAAAGGAGGTCTTGATGGGGCCACCCGAGAGGAGGTCTTGAATCCAACGTGGATCTTCTCCGGAGAGGGGCCGCGGTCTCTCTCAAGGAGTAGATTCGTATGGATGAGCGAGGCTCTATCTCACAAATGAGCTATCACAATGCTAACCCTAAAACATAGGTAGGAGAAGAGTATATATAGTCTTGGGGGCGAAAGGGTACACGGGCCTCGGCCCAAGTCACTGCACGCAGGCAGGGCCGGAAGTTCCGGGCGCCGGAGGTTCCGCGCCAGGTTCCGGGGAGGGTCCGGCCTAACCAGAGAGTTGGCATGGGAGGAGCTGGGCTGGCGTCCGTGGGCCGGAGGTTCTGAGGGCCGGAAGGTCCGGGGCAGGTTCTGGGCTAACCAGAAAGTGGGTACGCCTGGGATGGTCAGTGTCGTCGGGGGCCGGAAGTTCTGGGTCGGCCAGAGGTTCTAGGGGCTGGAAGCTCCAGGCTCTAGCCGGAGGTTCCGAGCTGGATAGAGAGTTGACGCCTGTCTCTTGTTCTTCAGCTCTTGGCTCCGTGGCTTGTTCGTTGTACCTTATCACACATAGCGTCTCAGACTTAGGAAGTAGCCATGTCTCACTCGAAGGAGGGGAAAACTCAAGTAGGAGTGATGTCACCTTGGATTGAATAGTACAAGATCTTGCTCTTGTCATGGGGCCACTTGGAGCTTGGATAGTTGAGGCGGTGTCCATGGGGATGACCGTGGGTTGCTCCGCATCAGTTCTCCTTTGGTCTCGGCACCAATCTCCACACCTTGTTGTGCTCGAAGTTGTTGAGTTCTTCATGCATGTCATTAAGCCAATCCGGATCCTCGAGCGCCACATAGACCTTTTGGGGTTCAACACAAGAAACCAACGCATGATGTTCACAATAGTTTTCTAATTGTCAATGAGTGCTTACCCCCTTTCTTAAACTTCCAAGCACATTTTTCATGAGATGATCTTTGGTAGTGAGCTTGGAGGCAATCTAGGTGGCACGGCGCTCCAGTTCCTCCTCAAGAGAGATCTGAGGAGCGGTAACTTGATCATCATGAGCATCGTCTTGAGCTTGTTCTAGATCTTGAGCTTGCTCTTGATCTTGAACTTGCTCGGAGGCAAGAACTTGACCTTGGGCATCACTTGGTGGATCACCACCATCTTGAGGTTGATCTTGCCCTTGATCTTATTCATTTGGTTGAGGGCCTTCACTTTGTTCTTCAAAAGCGTGTGGATCATGGGTTGGTGATGGTTCCACTTGAGTGGAACACTGTCCTTCTCCTTCGTCCACATGGGGTTCCTCAATGGGTAGGATAAGGCCAACACATTCTTCTTATGGCTTGGAGAGAAATTTCATCACCTACATCACAAGTACCACTTTGCTCCACTTGGGAGCCGTTATTCTCATCAAACTCCATGTTACACGTCTCCTCAGTGAGTCTTGTGGACTTGTTGAGGACACGGTAAGCATGAGAGTTTGTAGCATAACCAACAAATATGCCCTCATGAGCTCTAGCCTCAAATTTAGACAAACGAACACCTTTCTTGAGAATGAAACACTTACAACCGAACACCCGGAAGTACTTGAGGTTAGGTTTGTTGCCAATGAGTATCTCATATGGAGTCTTGTTCAAGCCTTTGCGGACATAGAGCCGATTGGATGCATGACAAGTGGTGTTGATGGCTTCGGCCCAAAATTTGTATGGAGACTTGAACTCCGCCATCATGGTTCTTGCCGCATCCATCAAAGTCCGGTTCTTCCTCTCCGCTACACCATTTTGTTGAGGGGTGTAAGGAGCGGAATATTGATGCTTGATCCCCTCATCACTAAGAAACTCATCCAAGGTGTAGTTCTTGAAATTGGTGTCGTTGTCACATCTTATCGTCAAAATCTTTGCATTGTGTTGACGTTGAGCTTCATTTGCAAAGTTGATGACGGTTTGCTGGGTCTCACTCTTCGTCTTGAAGAAATATACCCAAGTCTATCTTGAATAATCATCCATAATCACCAAGCAATACTTTCTACCCCCAAGACTATCAAAGGATGGAGGCCCAAAGAGATCCGTGTGAAGGAGCTCCAAGGGCCTCTTCGAGTAGATGATAGTCATGGGAGGATGAGCCTTCTCATGTAGCTTTCCTTCAATACAGTAACGCCCCAAGACCGGAGCTTTCAGATGCCTTCCATGTTTCTGAGTGTTGTCGGGTGATTCGTTTTGGTTCGTTGCATCATGTGCATTGCATCATGTCTTCATGTCATAAGTCTTTTGCATCTCAACTAAATAATTTGTGTGGATCTTCGACCCATTTAAATCGAGGGAAGAGTGACTTCTCTTTATAACATTATCCTCCCGATATTAGGGAGCTATATTAT
Organism: Triticum urartu; assembly: GCF_003073215.2. Taxonomy (NCBI): domain Eukaryota; kingdom Viridiplantae; phylum Streptophyta; class Magnoliopsida; order Poales; family Poaceae; genus Triticum; species Triticum urartu. The sequence goes on from NC_053027.1 coordinate 298,532,653, forward strand.
AAATATTTCCATTCTTTTGGAATTCACCTTAACACACTTGCAAAAATACCCCCATGCCTTTTATGCCACGAGTTGATCTCCAAACCTTGCCCAATAATTCTTTTCCCTTTTACCGGGGCTCCTCCAAAAATCCGAACATTTTTGGACCTTCCTAACCCTCACTTCCTATTCGAACCATTTGAATTTAAATCAAATGAGTTTGAATTTAAACTTTGAAAAATGGCCACTCCATTTTTCTTGGATCGTGCACATTTTTTCGAGTCCGGGAATATTATCCGCATGCCCAAATTCTTCCTCTAACCTTCTCTTCTCTCGTTTCCTTTCTCTTTATTTCTCTGTTTTTTAAAAGAAAAGGAGAGAAGAGAGAGAGGAGAGAGACCAGTAGGCCGGCCTCTAGGGCCCATCCCAAGGCCCAACCAGCCGCGAGCCTCCCTAGGTCAACTCCAGCACCGTCCCATTGGCCCATACCGCCCTCCTAACCCTAGCCGCAACACTAGCCCGATCCCCTCGCAGTCTCCCTCTCCCCTCGTTCGGTCTTTCCTTCCAGCGCCGTCAGAGAGAGAGAGATCGACAGCGCCAGGGTGCCCGGTTCCTCATCTCTCGATTTCTCGCTCTCTCCCGATCCAATCCCCAGCTCTCTCCCTTCGATTCTCCTCCTAGCGCCGCCACTCACAGGGAGAGAGAGGGCAGCGCCACCAGGCCACAGTCCCGCGCCCTAAGCTCCTCTCGCCCTCTAAATCCTTCTGCGCGCCTCAGCCTCCTTCGCCGGGTGCCATGGCCGCTGCCGCTATGCTCCCAGTGCGTCGCGCCCTGCTTCTCCTCCCACGCCAGTGAGCCTTGCCCAAGCCTCCTTGCCCGCGCCGGCCAGCGTGCTGCCCGGCGAGCCCCTCCCTGGTGCCGCGTCTGTTTCCCCTCCTGCATCGCCTCGGTTCTCACCTAAGACGACGTCGAGCGCCCGGAGCAGCACCTCCCTCCGTTCCCTGCGCCGCTGCATCGGCGGAGCAGAAGCTCCATCCGCCCCGACCTCCGTCTCCAGCAGTTGCCGGCGAGCGAGCCGCCGCCGTCCACCTCGTCGCGTTCCCCTGCACCTATGTTCGCCTTGTTTCGTCTTTGTTAGGGCATGTCTCCTGCCGCTGATGCGCTGCGGGACCTTGATGCCGAGTGCCACATAGTTGGATTCCTCATAGTCACCACCGAACCCGCTTGTGTACTTTTGTTGTCGGATGCGCTAAGTCCAGCCGGTCCGGGACCACCTCAAGTTCGACCACTGCACGGATACGCCAAGTTCTCCTATGAAACATGCACCCTACCGTCGACCCCATGGACGCCAAGATCCTCGCCGTGACCTCGTGTACGTCTACGTGATGAGCCGCCAAGTCCCATGAAGCTCCAAGTTCGACTACATTGTGAGACGAAGAATCCCAAGTACCTCTCTGTTAACGAACATGCACCACTACACCCGAAGGCCTCGAATACCGTCAAGTACCTACACCGGCAAGGCTACACGGACGTTTGTTCCACTACTACACCGAAACGACAAGGTCGACTATGTTTTGTTGCCCCGTCCGGAGTCGTCAAGTACCCGAAGACCATATTGGCACCAAGTACATCTACCGTTGTCTTCAGAATCGCTAAGAACGTCAAGCACCCCTTCGAGATGACGAGACCGACAAGTTCAAATGACCCCAAGTACCTCTCCGAAAACGAGACGTATACCGCTACCGTCGCAAGAATCGAGACCGACAAGTCCGAAGATGCAAGTACCACTCCAAACCATGTATGACGACCATCGCTGAAGACCTGTGTAACCCAAACATCAAGTTCAACTACCGTCGTGTGAACCGCTACTTCCCACGATGACCCCGTGAACAACTACTTCCCCTTCGACATGTGTATCCCTACCACCGAATTCGATCCATTCCGATAATGCATGCTTCGAAGGTATAACCCCGAGACGACTGTCCGAGAACGAATGCTTGCGATGTTTGAGATGCTCATGTTTGCACCGTGCCCAGATTGTCGCTCGTTTCCTTGTCGCCAAATCGTGGAACACCCGGAATCCGGGACCGCCCCACCATCTTTTGCATGCTCCCGCCATACTTCCTTTGCACCGGTATTTCCATGAGCTACCGGAACCGTTATCGTTGCCGTGGCACTCCCTTTCTTTCCACCACGGTGACAAATGCTTCATAATCCTCTTGTCAACTTTTAATAAAAATTGCTTGAACTTGCACCTTGTCATCCGCATCATGATAACAACAATTAAAATGTTTAAATTGTTGTTGCATTAAACTACTAAGGCATATGGGGATTTACCAGATTCGGTATTTGTTGTATCCGGCCCCATTTAAATTGTTTAGATGGTATAGTTTTGTTATGTATCTCCTCTTGCCATGTTTAAACAACATTTAATATTGTTGAGTACCTAACCAAGAGAGAATTAAATAATTGATGTGGTGTTTCGTCAATATGCAACTCGTTGCATATTGAGCTCCACTTAATATGTAGAATTGCTTGTGCACTTTGCCATGCCATGAACATTTAAACCGGACATGCATCATACTTGGTTGTGCATCATGCCATGTTTATGTGGTGGTTGTTTACCATGTTGTTTGCTTCTTTTCGGTGATGCTTCTTCGGGTTAGTTCCGATATCGTCGTGTTTGTGAGGATTCGTTCGACTAAGTCCGTTTGTCTTCTTCATGGGCTCATTCTTCTTCCTTGCGGGATCTTAGGCAAGATGACCATACCCTCGAAATCACTTCTATCTTTGCTTGCTAGTTGCTCGCTCTTTTTCTATGCCTATGCTGCGATACCTACCACTTGCTTATCATGCCTCCCATATTGTTAAGCCAAGCCTCTAACCCACCTTGTCCTAGCAAACCATTGTTTGGCTATGTTACCGCTTTGCTCAGCCCTTCTTATAGCATTGTTAGTTGCAGGTGAAGATTGGAGCTTGTTCCATGTTTGGAACATGGTTATTTTGTTGGGATATCACAATATATCTTATTTAATTGATGCATCTATATACTTGGTAAAGGGTGGAAGGCTCGGCCTTATGCCTGGTGTTTTGTTCCACTCTTGCCGCCTAGTTTCCATCATATCGGTGTTATGTCCCTGGATTTTGCGTTCCTTACACGGTTGGGTTATAATGGGAACCCCTTGATAGTTCGCCTTGAATAAAACTCCTCCAGCAATGCCCAACATTGGTTTTACCATTCGCCACCTAGCCTCTTTTTCCCTTAGGTTCCGCAGACTCAAGGGTCATCTTTATTTAAACCCCCCTGGGCCAGTGCTCCTTTGAGTGTTGGTCCGACCGAGTAGACTGCGGGGCCACCTCGGGGCAACTTGAGGGTTGGTTTTACTCGTAGGATGTCTCATCTGAGTGTGCCCTAAGAACGAGATATGTGCAGCTCCTATCGGGATTTGTCGGCACATTCGGGCAGTGTTGCTGGACTTGTTTTACCATTGTCGAGGATGTCTTGTAACTGGAATGCCGAGCCTGATCGGATTGTCTTGGGAGAAGGAATATCCTTTGTTGACCATGAGAGCTTGTGATGGGCTAAGTTGGGACACCCCTGCAGGGATTGGAACTTTCGAAAGACGTGCCCGCGGTTATGGGAAGATGGGAATTTGTTAATGTCCGGTTGTAGACAACCTGAAGTTGATCTTAATTAAAACGCATCAACCGCGTGTGTAGCCGTGATGGTCTCTTCTTGGCGGAGCCCGAGAAGTGAACACGGTGTTGGAGTTATGCTTGACGTAGGTTGTTCTAGGATCACTTCTTGATCTTAGTTTCTCGACCGTGCTTTTCCTTCTCTTCTCGCTCTCATTTATGTATGTTAGCCACCATATATGCTAGTCACTTGCTACAGCTCCACCTCATACTTTTTATCCTACCTATAAGATTAAATAGTCTTGATCGCGAGGGTGTGAGATTGCTGAGTCCCCGTGACTCATAGATACTTCCAAAACCAGCTTGCAGGTGCCGTTGAACCGTGCAGGTGACGCAACCAAGCTAAAGGAGGAGCTTGATGAAGATCTTGTCCTTTGTGTTGTTTCATTCTAGTTGATCAGTAGTGGAGCCCAGTTGGGGTCGATCGGGGATCTGTGTGGCATTTGGGGGTAGTCTTCTTCATTTTGGGTTCCGTAGTCGGACGTTGTGTGTATCTGGATGATGTAATGATATATTCATGTATTGTGTGAAGTGGCGATTGTAAGCCAACTATGTACCTTTCCCCTTTATTTATGTACATGGGTTGTTTGCGAAGATTACCTCACTTGCGACATTGCTTTCAATGCGGTTATGCCTCTAAGTCATGCTTCGACACGTGGGAGATATAGTCGCATCAAGGGCGATACAAGTTGGTATCAAAGCCTTCCCCGACCTTAGGAGCCCACTGCTTGATCGAATCGTTGGCGTTGTTGAGTCTATAAAAATGTTTTTGAGTCATTTAGGAATTATATATATCGGAGAGTTAGGAATTCTTTTTACTCCTCAGTCCCTTCGTCGCTCTGGTGAGGCATCCTGACATAGAGTTTTGACTTTTCTCTTCTCAAATTTTCACTAATTTTTTTAGGATCACGCGGGTATCTTGGAATCGTTCCGATGGTTTTGTGACGAGAACATTGTTCTTGGTGCCTCCTATCATTTAGGGGTTGTGGCAGTGTCCCGGGGAGTTGAGCTCTGAGGTGTTGTCGTCACAATTTTATCGTTGCAGTTCTGGAATACCTGAGTTTCGCCGACATCGAAAATCTCCTTTATGCAGTTGTTGGTGAGATAACCTCGACGCCACCCAGTACTGGGGCGGGAGTTCGGGAGTATTGCCATAACTCGTATAACGGATGCTTTTCGAAGGTTGAGGTAAATGATTTCCGAAGGTTTCTTGGTTATGTGTTGAAGGATGGATACAGCTGGATGTAGGATTTGTTAGTTTTGGGTGAGATATTATGCTTCCCCTGTATCCCCAACACCTGATTGCATAACCGGAAAGTTTAGGGAGTTTATAAGTGGGAATTCAAGTAGCTCTTAGGATAGTTTTCCGACAGATGTATGATATGAAATTGGGGTTCGACGTCTAGTGGTCCGCCTATCCAAGGTTGGTTTTATAGTGGTCTCATTGTGTCTTAAAGAGTCCTTGGCTATGCTGACTCGGGGATGCTTTGTATGTCATGTGCACTGCCTTGTACATGATGGTGCTGTATGATCGAACCCGTGTAGGCCCCACTACGAAAACTTCGGAAGAAATCTCTATCATATGTTTGTTCCGGCTTATTCTGCAAGACAATCCTTTGATTTTTTTTTGTTTTTGAGCTGTGGTATTCAAGTTGCTTCAAAGTCAAATGTTAATTCCATACCTTCCCCAAATGGTGTTCTCATACTCCGAGATGGATACTAATCCTTCTTGATCATTGAGATTGTCATGTCAATCCTTTTTCAACCGGCGTATTTCTCTTCAAGTGGACCCGATCATTTTCAACATCCGCAAGATCAACTCAAGTCTTCTCAATAGTGGCTGCTTCTTCCGTCCCAAGTTGCCTTTGTTTTTCTCGACCACCCACCCTTTTTCTTCGAGGACTCAGCTTTCTAAATCAACTGTCAATTTTATTCATGTGAATCCTCTTCATCTTTTTTCTTTCAAGTTTCGATCCGGTGATTTATCGTGCAGTCGCTAAGGAAACTTCAAGTTCATCATTATTCCTTCTCTTTCTTCTCCGGTGGTTTCAAGTCAAGCTTTGTTGATCATATCCTTTCCTCGTTTCAATGCTTTCTCATGCCGGTGCAACTCTTAATCATTCACCTCTCGTTTTTCATTTGTTCTGGAGTGCTGAAGATATCTCAGAAGAATTGTGTCTCCTTTATCAATCCGTTCAAGATATCTCAAAGGTGTTATCTTATTCAAACCATTTAATTCAACTGGTGCATTCTCTCTTTTAATCAGTTCAAAGGTGTTTCTTTTGAGTGGGCCCTAACCCACTGGTCTTTTCCAGGATCTTACCTGACTCTTCTAATTCTCCCGGAGCTATTCTCAAAAATTCTTTTCGAAGTTTGACGTAAGAATGATTCATCATCAGTCATATGTATTTCTCCAAGATCTCTCAATTTCTTTTCATTGTTGGTTCAACTTTTCCATTCTACTTTATTCCGGAGTATCTCAACAATTTGGTGGTGTTTCTCGTCATCATTCTCAGATTTTGAAGACCGAAGAAGAGTTTTTCCTCCATATCTTATCAGTTCTCTCAAAGATTCGTCATTTTAGCTTGTTGCCATCCTCTCATAATTGTTTTCGATTGTCAGAATGCTTTTCACCCATCCGGAGTAATTCAGGAGTATTTTTCAGTTTGATTATCCGGAGGCCATCTTCTCAGAATTATTCATTCCTCAGATTTCAGCTCTCGTTCTCCAAATCTTATCGGTGCATCATTCAAATATTCTCTAATCAATTCACGATCTCTTCGTTTCACTTGTATCTAAATTCTCTCAAGCATCTTCGTTCATTTGCAAATTATTCCCAGTGTCTCGTTATCTTTTATTCGTTGTTTCAATCCTTATGGTGGTTCATTTAAGATTTCCCTTCCTTCCTTATCATATCAATTCATTCGTTGTTTCGATTCCACCGGTGGTTCGTTGAAGACCTTCTCAAGTTGGGCGCCATATCTATCTTAATCCTTTCCTACGAGAATAAGTAATATGCCAAATCCGTTGATTGTCATCAATTTAATTGGTGAAGGATAAGCATAATGTAATTCTTATTCTTGTTTCATCCAAGTGATTAATTCCTTATCTCGGAGGCTCATCAAATTGTTGATTTCATTTGTTCATCTTTCTTTTCCGGAGTTCCAAGTTTTTCCGCATTATCTCGTCGCAAAGCTCCTTCTAAATCTTTACAAGGTTTCACCTTGTGTTTTCATCTTCTGTTTCATTTCGTTTGATCATTTCTTTTATTACCGGAGTTCTTCATGAAGGTTCTACATGATGGTTCATCAAGGATTCAATTCCTTCTCGATGTGTTCATCAACATTCTTTTCAGAGGAGCTCAAGCATTTTCCATCTTGCATCTCAAAGTCCAATTCGCTCTATCTTATATTTTGAGGTGGTATTATGTCATTTTTGACAATTTCTGTGTGTTTCATGATTCACATGCTGTCAAGAATGAGATATTTTAAATCCACCAATCTCTTCACTAGAGTTATCTTGGGTTATATTTCACCTAAAACCTTCCCTAAGGAATGTTGCTATTGGGGTGCTTATCAATAATCCAAGTTTCCTCCTATTCTCGCGATGAAAGATGTTTTCATCTCTCCGTCGCTCTCAAGCAAGCAATTGTTTTCGTTTGTGGCAGGTTTTCACCTCAAGTTCTCGAGATGTTTTCCATAAGCCTCAACAAGCCTATTCTTTTCGTTGTTGATTTCCCAACAACTCCGTTCAATCCTTCTTTTTTAAGGATGCTCTCTCAAACTCGTTTGAGGTAGAACATGTTGTTTTTCTTCTTCGTTCTTTTCTTTGCATTCTTTCATTTCTTCCAGAGGCTTTGTTTTGCTGCTATATTCACCCATCATCTCGCTTTCTCAAATATCATGTTCTTTTCGTGCTTGTCCATTTTTAACCGCAGTGTTGTGTCTATCATTAATCTTCTAACCGGAGTCTCATCCAAGTGCTTTCATATTGCAAAGCTCATATTCTGTACCTTCCATTTTCAACCGGAGTGTTGCTGTCGGTGTCAAAACCGGCGGATCTCGGGTAGTGGGTCCCGAACTGTGCGTCTAGGCCGGATGGTAACAAGAGGCAGGGGACACGATGTTTTGCCTAGGTTCGCGCCCTCTTGATGGAGGTAAAACCCTACATCCTGCTAGATTAATATTGATGATATGGGTAGTACAAGAGTAGATCTACCACGAGATCAGAGAGGCTAAACCCTAGAAGCTAGCCTATGGTATGATTGTATGTTGTGATTGTTGTCCTACGGACTAAAACCCTTCAGTTTGTATAGACACCGGAGAGGGTTAGGGTTACACAAGGTCGGTTACAAAGGAGGAGATATCCATATCCGTATTGCCTAGCTTGCCTTCCACGCCAAGTAGAGTCCCATCCGGACACGAGACGAAGTCTTCAATCTTGTATCTTCATAGTCTAAAAGTCCGACCAATGGATATAGTTCGGCTGTCCGGAGACCCCCTAATCCAGGACTCCCTCAGTAGCCCCTGAACCAGGCTTCAATGACGATGAGTCCGGCACGCAGTATTATCTTCGGCATTGCAAGGCGGGTTCCTTCTCCGAATACATCACAGAAGAATTTGAATACGAGGATATTGTCCGACCCTGCAAAATAAGTTCCACATTCCACCGTAGAGAGAATAATATTTTCGTAGATCTAATTTGCTGGCTTGTTTTCGCAGCATGACATTGTGTCATGGCCCGGTGATTATTCGAACCGTTTTTCTTCAACCAGCTCCACTCATAACGCGAGGCGGTTTCTCGACACGTCTTGTCAAAGCAGAGATCGTGTTCCCCCAATTACGGGATTCTCATTAATGCGGTCATGGGTAACCCAACCGTGTCTAGGACTCCTAGATTATAGGCAAGTCCAAACGGCTACGGAGAGGACGCTTGATATTCACCCTCTTTATAAAGGGACAAGGTTTTCGCTTTTTCCCTCTCGTGCTCAATCGAACCCTTCCCCCGCCTCGAGTTCCAACACCCAAAGCCCAGGTTAGGTGCTCTGGATCTTCAATCATGTCCGGATCCAGCCTTCAAGGCCGATGGATGCCCTCCTCTGTGACGGAAGAGGACATCAAGAAGTTGAGGGAGGCCAGATACCTGACCGCCGAGGTTCCGCGTCGGCTTCCTGCTCGAGGGCAGGTCGTCGCTACTCCTGAACCCAACGAGAACGTCGTGTCCGTCTCCCACTTCCTCCGAGGCCTAGGCCTCACTCTGGATCCCTTCGTCAGCGGTTTGATGTTCTATTACGGGCTAGATTTCCACGATCTAGCTCCGGACTCCTTTCTCCACATCTCGACATTTATTGTCGTGTGTGAGGCCTTCCTCCACATTACCCCTCACTTCGGCCTGTGGCTCGAGACCTTTGAAGTAAAGCCGAAGATGATCGAGGGGCAACATGCAGCGTGCGGAGGTGCATCAATAGGCAAGATGGCAGGAGCTCCATGGCCGAAAGGTTCCTTTCCGGAGGTGTCCAAATTATGGCAACGGGAGTGGTTTTACGTCACAGCTCCCAGAAGTGCCAAGTGGGCGGCTTCCCCCGCTTTCCGCTCGGTCCCCCACCACGACTAATGTCATGGATTAGCAGAGGTCTGAGCTGGGGTCCAGCCAAGGACGTACCTATACTGCAAAGCCGCACTCGAGATCTCTTTGAGGGAGATTTTAATTTGGTAGTGGTAATACAAGTTATGATGGTTCGTCAAGTCCAGCCTTGCAAACGCTGGCCCCCTCGCTTGTGGGAGTTCAACCCAGAAGGACCGCGTGCCATTCAAAGTTTCCTCGGCCTGACGCACGAGGAGATGTACAAGTCATTCTTCGGACCTAAAATAGAGTGTCCGGATGCTACTGAGGACGTGGGCCTGAGCAGTAACCACATCGCCGAACAAGTAAGAAATCCTCTAGCCAAACACACTATCCTTTATTCATCATGAAGTTATTTCTGAGAGATCGCTCTTTGACCAGGACTGGCTAACAAAGGCGAAGATGATTCGGTGTTCGGCCCCCCTCCCTGAGGGTTTGGAAAATCCGGTATTGGAAAAGATGCTCGAGCTCGCACCTTGCCCGGAGCCCTCGAAGGAAGATACAGGGGGGAATAATGTGGGCGGAAGCGGGCCCCCATCGCTGCCAGTTCCAACCGAGGGAATGAGCGTCTCCTTAAAGGAGGATAACCGGGGGAGGAAGAGGACTCCTTCCGAGGATCCGTAAGCCGAGTCCTCCAAACGAGAGAAGAAGTCTCCAATAGAGGGTCCTGCCTCGGGGGGTGCTCTTGCCGCACAAAGTCCGCGGGGGGATCAGCCCTCCAACGAGTCGTAAGTTATCCAAAAAAATACTTTAATAGTGAAGGTATCTTTCTTCTAAGAAAATAACCGCCGCATATATCTTGCAGCTCGGGTTTTAGCCCTTCTCAGCTAAGCTCGTCTTCGGGGGATCTTCTTCCGGAGATGATGGAGAGTGAAACGCCTCCCTCGGACTCCTCCGCTCAAGAAGCGGGCGACCCCGAAGTGTCGTCATGGAGGGCCTCTCCGGATCCGGTGAGGCCAGAAGATAATCCCATAGACTCCCAAAGTCCTCAGCGTCTGGCTCCCGAAGAGAGCAAACAAAAGAGTCCGGCACCGTCTGGTATGCGGTCGGACGTTCTGAGGGAGCTGTTAGGGCGAGCGGCCATCTCAAAAGAGCACCGTACGCTGATGGGCATGGTGACGGAGAGAATATCGTCCGCCAAAAGCGGATTACATGAAGCCTTTATGAGTCTACTGATAGGTTTTGAGGTACGTGAAATAATATGTGATAGTACCACACATGTTAGGTGTGCCCTGTGTAGATAGTAGCCCCTGAGACTCTGGTTGTCATCGAGAATGGCGGCGAACAGAGGATCATAGTCCCAGGCAATAACCAGACCACCTTTATGTGCAAGTGGTGGAAGCTCTGGTGGCTAGCCGGACTAGTGAGTTTGCCAAATTGAAACGGCAACTGGATGCGGCAGACGCCGACATCGAGCTTGTTAATAAGCGGCTTGACGAATCACAGGGTAAGTAATGTTTTTTTGGTGAATGTCACACAATAAGAGCAGCATGATGCCAGTATCTTTAATATGTTGTGACTGTAGACGAAGCTGCCACCGTGGAGACCCTTCGGGCGGAACTCGCCCGAGCCAAGGAACAAGCGAGGGTTAGTAATGCGGCTGCTTTGAAGGTGGCCGAAGAGTTAAGAGCCAAGAAGGCTGCCCATTGCGAAAGCAAAGAAAAGATGGCCAAGATGGCCATAGAATTAAAAGGCACTGCCGACCGTTGCCAGTTCCTTGAAGAAGAAAATCGAGTGAAGGCAGCGGACCTTGAGAAGACCACTATGGCGACCAAAGACAGTCGCTCTGCTATGAGGGCGAAGAAGGAGGAACTGCGTGAAGCCGGGGATATTGCGGCTGGGAAGCCCTTTCTGCTGCGGAGGAAGTTCGCAGACCCGCGGTATGCCCCTCTGGATCGGCTGTGGAGTTCGGTAGACGCATATATGGACTTGGCGGCGAGCGCTGTCGATGCGGTCAAATACTTCCAAGATCAATCAGATCGTGAAGTGGACAAGCTATTCTGGTCGCAATTCATCGTTCCAGAGCGTCTGCTTCCCTTGACTGATCAGCTAACCGAGTGGGCCGAACTTAATAGGTTGTCCAGACTCGCCATGAGGTCTGTTGTAGATCATTTGTGGCTGGAGAAGCCAAAGCCGAACAGCTATTTCAGCTTAGTGCAGCAGTTCCTTAGTGCGGTGGCGCGCATCAACGCGATGAAGAGGTCGGCGTGCATAGAAGGCTCGCAGATGGCCTTTGCCCGTGTCAACGCATACTGGGCGGAGATGGATGTTACCACTGTTGCGGCGCAAGGTTCGGCCATAGGCCAAGTAGCTGCCGAGCACTATTTTGAAGAGGTTCTTGAGGGTGCTCATTTGATAGAGTCCCAGTGCTCGAAGAATATTATGTTTGAATGACATGTATTCCCATTGTAAACACAATGTTTTTATGAAATATAGTAAGGCTGTATTTATACTTTTGCCGGAAAGTAGTGTGATGCCTCCTGTGCAGCCGTTTGTGTATATATGTATATAACCTGAAAGATTGCAGTCGTTGGCTTCAACCCCCACGCATATAATGCGGAGGTGCTCACCAAAAACACGTGTTCACACTTAACCCAACGTCTTGGTCCTATTAAGGAGGTGATAGCGCAGCGAACGAGGCAACCGGACTATAATGCTTTAACACTTTCACTTAGCCATAGGAGTTTGACAATGGGGCTACTAGATAGCCCCTGGTGGCTCCGCACTCTCCCGATCTCGGGGTGCGTACATGCCTGGCCGGAAAATGGCCCTTTGTTAAGGCGGAGGAATTCTAACATTCCGATAGGTCATCGAGTGGTTGACCAGTCTCACGCTATATCATGACAGTAAGTTTTCGGCTTTCTCTACTGAGGTGCTCGTCCGGGTGAACCAGGGCACAATCGTAGTAGTTCTCCTGGTGTTGCCTTAGCCGATAAAGCGGAACGTAAGGCACCAAAACACAGGAGCCGGGTAAACCCAACAGTTGACCAAAGACAATGATTCGGAGCTGATGCATATAAGGCCAAACTCGCGACGCCGAACACTCCCTAAGGTATTCGGTCTTTATGGTATAAATCGGGCCTAAATAGTGCCCTTTCTAAGAAGCCCCTTGTGTCCAGGTACGTGCATTATTCTAGCGTGGCCACATGCCAAGATGTCAGCATCCTTCTCAATTGTACTGAGAATTCGAGGGATGTGTATCAACAAGAGACAGTAAAAAAGGTTTACGCAGGGTCTTAATCTAAAAAGAATCCTTGGAGCGGGTCCCTGCTGCACGTCTGTGCCTGTGTCTCTGTTGTGACGTATCCTGGACGGGTGTAGCACGATGATCATCTATAAAAGAGAGGAACTTAGGTGAAAAAGTTGTCGTGCAAAAAGATAGTTTTTAAAGAAACCATGTACAACTAAAAATGAGTAGAAATTGCCACTTGTCTGCGCGCGTTGAGTCCCTTGTATTTGTAATAGGGTGTGGCCATCAATCCGGTACAAATTACATATAGGAGCGCCGGACTCGTCTAACCGCGTCCGTGGTCTTGATGACCTATCAAATGCTTTAGTTGGTGAGGCCGTTTTTAGTGTGCGGCTGCCAAGGCAGAAGCATTCTCTTCGGTGCGCAAAGATCGTTTAATACTTCCATTCACTGTAATGATGCCGCGTGGTCCGGGCATCTTGAGCGTCAGGGAAGCGTAATGTGGTATTGCATTAAAGCGAGCAAAAGCATCGCGTCCAAGTAGTGCTTGATAGCCACTTTGCAACGGAGCAATGTGGAAGGTTAAATGTTCGCTACGGAAGTTATCGGGGAAGCCGAATATAACCTTTAGTAGCAGGGAGCCCGTGCAATGAGCCCCTGGGCCTGGCATTACTCCTTTAAAGGTGGTGTTGCTATGGCAAATTTTCGTTGGGTCTATCCCCATTTCGTGGATTGTATCCTAGTATATCAGGTTGAGACTGCTGCCACCGTCCATCAGGACTCGTGTGAAGTGGTATCCGTCAATTGTTGGGTCTAATACCAGGGAAGCCCATCCTGCACGCCGGATACTTGCTGAGTAATCACGATGGTCGAAAGTGATCGGTTGAGACGACCAGTGGCAGGACTCCGCGGTGGTATGCCTTTGGGCATATTTTTCTGGGAGTGCCGTTTCGTTTCTCCCCTTAATCACGTGTAACATGTTTACCGTTTTGACTTCTGGTGGAAATTTCTTTTGTTCCCCGGTGTCTTGCTTGAGAGGCTCATCCTCGTCTTCGCTTGGTGTATCCTCCCCCTTGTGTACGGCGTGGAGCTTGCCGGACTGCTTGGTGACCCAACATTCTCTGTGGGTATGATTAGCTGGTTTACTAGGGGTGCTATGGATCTGACATATTTGGTCCAGAATTTTGTTTAGGCTGGACAGTTCGTCGCTGGCGCCTTTAGAGGGCGGCTTTTGCTGACCTGGCCGAGAGCTTTTGAATCCGGCGTTTACTGCCGTGCTCTTCGTGCTGTCTTCTTTATTCCGGCGTTTGTTATTGCTGTTGCACCGTGATTTCCCGTTTCCATCTCTAACTTCTGATGTACTGGGGTCGCTGGTACTGCATCTGGCTAGCCAGCTATCCTCACCCGCACAAAAGCGGGCCATGAGGCTTGTTAATGCTGTCATTGTTCTCGGCTTTTCTTGGCCGAGGTGTCTGGCAAGCCATTCGTCATGGACGCTATGCTTAAAAGCTGCCAAGGCTTCGGCGTCCGGATAGTCGACAATTTGGTTCTTTTTAGTAAGAAACCTGTTCCAAAGCTTTCGGGCTGACTCTCCGGGCTGTTGAGTTATATGACTCAAATCATCCGCATCCGGAGGTCGCACATAAGTCCCTTGAAAATTTGCCCGAAAAGCGTCTTCGAGCTCTTCCTAGTTTCCAGTGGAGTTTTCGGGGAGGCATTTAAGCCAGTGACGAGCTGGCCCTTTGAGCTTGAGGGGTAAGTACTTGATGGCGTGGAGATCATCTCCTTGAGCCATATGGATATGGAGGATATAGTCCTCAATCCAGACCCCAGGGTCTGTTATTCCGTCGTATGCCTCTATGTTTACGGGTTTGAATCCCTCTAGAAATTCATGGTCTAGCACCTCATCAGTGAAACATAGGTGGTGTGCGGCACCCTTGTATCTGGGTGTACTGCGTTGTTCGGATGTTTGTTGTGTTACATCATATGCTGGGGCGCGCTTGCGTGGTCCATAGATGGATCTGGTTGCGCCATCCTTTTGGTGCGAGCCCTCGGGTGGATCGCGTATTGGCTTGTGAGTGGTGTTGTTTGCCGCTCTATGTTGGCCGTGAGGTCGTCTATCCAGCCAGGTGGCTGTTTTGATTTTTGGTTGTGGGGGGGCTGAGGCCTCCTCATCGAATTTAGGTAGCAACTTCCGCTTTGGGTAGCTCTTGGTGGGGCAATTGTCGCCGTACTTCGCTTCTGTGTTCAGTACTTTGCTCCATCTGATTTGGAGTGTGTCCTGCGTAGCCTTGAGCCTTTGCTTCTGCTTTTTCAGACTCCTCGCAGTGGCAACAAGCCTTTGACAGGCATTCTGCTGCTCCGCATGCCTGTCCGGCGTTATGTTGTCCGGACTATTATCTTTGACAGAATTGGTTTTTTTGGTTTGATTCTCCATATTGCCGTGGTCCGGCAGTGGTTCGCCCTGCTCCAACACTGGGTCTGTATGATCGTTATTTCTGCCAAGGCGGGATTTGGGGCGGCGCTTGCGCCGCCGCTTTGACTGCTTCTCGAGGGAACAAGCCTTCGGTGCATCCTTCCGTTCCTCATCGTCGTCTTCTTTTGGTGTGTCCACCATGTATACGTCATATGATGAGGTGGACGTCCAGTGCCCTGTGGGCGGTGGTTCCTCTTTGCCTCCCACATCGTCGTCCATACCGTCGATGTCTTCGGAGTCGAAGTTGAGCATGTCGGTTGAGTCATCGACATTGGCTATCAAGTGGGTGGTGGGTGGGCGTCGAATTTCTTCGTCGTCCGCATCCCAATCCTGTCGGCCATAATCCGGCCAGGGCTCTCCTGACAAAGAGAGAGACCTTAGTGAATTCAGAATGTCGCCGAAGGGCGAGTGCTGAAAGATATTCGCGGCGGTGAATTCCATGATCGGCGCCCAATCTGATTCGATTGGCAGGGGCGCGGGCGGTTCGGAGTCAGAAAAAGAGTCCGGCACCTTGGAGTCATGGGCTGCGCAGAGGGTTAGGCAGGTGTTCGGCTCGATCGCCATTGAGACTGCAGCCCCTGAGGCGGTGTCTAACCACCCGTCCTCGATTGGCGCAGTTGGCTCCGAGCTAATGGTCAGAGCTGATGTGGGCGCAGCCTCTAGGGTACTGTTCGGCAGCAGAGCTAGGTCATACCCATCGCGACAATGCGGCGCGCCTGGCTGTGGCTCGAATCCGTCGAAGATCAAGTCTCCACGGATGTCGGCCGTGTAGTTCAAACTTCCAAATCTGACCTGATGGCCAGGGGCGTAGCTTTCAATCTGTTCTAGATGGCCAAGCGAATTAGCCGGCAGTGCAAAGCTGCCGAATACGAAGATCTGTCTGGGGAGAAAAGTCTCACCCTGGACTGCATCGCTATCGATGATAGTAGGAGCCATCAAGCCTAACGGCGACGACACAGAGGAACTCTCAATGAAAGCACCAATGTCGGTGTCAAAACCAGCGGATCTCGGGTAGGGGGTCCCGAACTGTGCATCTAGGCCGGATGGTAACAGGAGGTAGGGGACACGATGTTTTACCCACGTTCGGGCCCTCTTGATGGAGGTAAAACCCTACGTCCTGCTAGATTAATATTGATGATATGGGTAGTACAAGAGTAGATCTACCACGAGATCAGAGAGGCAAAACCCTAGAAGCTAGCCTATGGTATGATTGTATGTTGTGATTGTTGTCCTACGGACTAAAACCCTTCGGTTTATATAGACACCGGAGAGGGTTAGGGTTACACAAGGTCGGTTACAAAGGAGGAGATATCCATATCCGTATTGCCTAGCTTGCCTTCCACGCCAAGTAGAGTCCCATCCGGACACGAGACGAAGTCTTCAATCTTGCATCTTCATAGTCTAACAGTCCGGCCAATGGATATAGTCCGGCTGTCCGGAGACCCCCTAATCCAGGACTCCCTCAGTTGCCGTAATTGATCTTTATCATTCCTTGTACATCTCGTGTCATCCGAGGTGCTTGCATGTACTTCTTGTCCATTGCAACCCCTTTTTTATAATTTCATTCAACCTACAGGGTTCTCGTGATGTTCCTTGTTCCTCTTTTCTAACGGAGAGTTATCAACTTCGTTCATCTCAGTTGTATTCTTTTCTCGAAATGGCTTAACCTTTTTCAAGGTTCTTTGGTTTCACTCGTTTGTCAAAGAAGCAACTTAGTTTTACCTGTTCACTTTCGCTTCCGTTTTCCCTCCGGTGCCATTCTAGATCTCGGGACGAGATCCTCTCGTAGTGGTGGAGTGTTGTAACGCCCCAAGACCGGAGCTTTCAGATGCCTTCCATGTTTCCGAGTGTTGTCAGGTGATTTGTTTTGGTTCGTTGCATCATGTGCATTGCATCATGTCTTCATGTCATAAGTCTTTTGCATCTCAACTAAATAATTTGTGTGGATCTTCGATCCATTTAAATCGAGAGAAGAGTGACTTCTCTTTATAACATTATCCTCTCGATATTAGGGAGCTATATTATAAATATTTCCATTCTTTTGGAATTCACCTTAACACACTTGCAAAAATACCCCCATGCCTTTTATGCCTTGAGTTGATCTCCAAACCTTGTCCAATAATTCTTTTCCCTTTTACCGGGGCTCCTCCAAAAATCTGAACATTTTTGGACCTTCCTAACCCTCACTTCCTATTCGAACCATTTGAGTTTAAATCAAATGAGTTTGAATTTAAACTTTGAAAAATGGCCACTCCATTTTTCTTGGATCGTGCACATTTTTGCGAGTCCGGGAATATTATCCGCATGCCCAAATTCTTCCTCTAACCTTCTCTTCTCTCTTTTCCTTTCTCTTTATTTCTCTATTTTTTAAAAGAAAAGGAGATAGGAGAGAGAGGAGAGAGACCAGCAGGCCGGCCTCTAGGGCCCATCCCTCGGCCCAACCAGCTGCCGGCCTCCCTGGGTCAACTCCAGCGCCGGCCCATTGGCCCATACCGCCCTCCTAACCCTAGCCGCAACCCTAGCCCGATCCCCTCACAGTCTCCCTCTCCCCTTGTTCGGTCTTTCCTTCCAGCGCCGTCAGAGAGAGAGAGAGAGATCGACAGCGCCAGGGTGCCCGGTTCCTCATCTCTCGATTTCTCGCTCTCTCCCGATCCAATCCCCAGCTCTCTCCCTTCGATTCTCCTCCTGGCGCCGCCACTCACAGGGAGAGAGAGGGCCGCGCCACCAGGCCACCATCATGTGCCCTAAGCTCCTCTCGCCCTCTGAATCGTTCTGCGCACCTCGGTCTCCTTCGCCGGGTACCATGGCCGCTGCCGCTATGCTCCCAGCGCGCTGCGCCCTGCTTCTCCTCCCACGCCAGCGAGCCATGCTCGTGCTTCCTTGCCCGCGCCGGCCAGCGTGCTGCCCGGCAAGCCCCTCCCTGGTGCCGCGCCTGTTTCCCCTCCTGCATCGCCTCGGTTCTCACCTGAGACGACATCGAGCGCCCGGAGCAGCACCTCCCTCCGTTCCCTACGCCGCTGCATCGCCGGAGCAGAAGCTCCATCCACCCCGACCTCCGTCTCCAGCAGTTGCCGGCGAGCGAGCCGCCGCCGCCCACCTTGTCGTGTTCCCCTCCACCTATATCCGCCTTGTTCCGTCTCTGTTAGGGCCTGCCTCCTGCCGCTGATGCGCTGCAGGACCTCGATGCTGAGTGCCACATAGTTGGATTCCTCATAGTCACCACCGAACCCGCTTGTGTACTTTTGCTGTCGGATGCGCCAAGTCCAGCCGGTCCGGGACCACCTCAAGTTCGACCACTGCACGGATACGCCAAGTTCACCTACGAAACATGCACCCTATCGTCAACCCTGTGGACGTCAAGATCCTCGCCGTGACCTCGTGTACGTCTACGTGATGAGCCGCCAAGTCCCACGAAGCTCCAAGTTCGACTACATTGTGAGACGAAGAACCCCAAGTACCTCTCCGTTAACAAACATGCACCACTACGCCCGAAGGCCTCGGATACCGTCAAGTACCTACACCGGCAAGGCTACATGGACGTTCGTTCCACTACTACACCGAAACGGCAAGGTCGACTATGTTTTGTTGCCCCGTCCGGAGTCATCAAGTACCCGAAGACTATATTGGCACCAAGTACATCTACCGCAGTCTTCGGAATCGCAAAGAACGTCAAGCACCCCTTCGAGATGACGAGACCGACAAGTTCAAATGACCCCAAGTACCTCTCCGAAAACGAGACGTATATCGCTACCGTCGCAAGAATCGAGACCGACAAGTCTGAAGACGCAAGTACCACTCCGAACCATGTACGACGACCGTCGCTGAAAACCCGTGTAACGCAAACGTCAAGTTCAACTACCGTCGTGTGAACCGCTACTTCCCACGACGACCCCGTGAACAACTACTTCCCCTTCGACATGTGTACCCCTACCGCCAAATTCGATCCATTCCGATAATGCATGCTTCGAAGGTATAACCCCGAGACGACCATCCGACAACGAATGCTTGCGATGTTTGAGATGCTCGTATTTGCACCATGCCCAGATTGTCGCTCGTTTCCTTGTTGCCAAATTGTGGGACACCCGGAATCCGGGAGCGCCCCACCATCTTTTGCATGCTCCCGACATACTTCCTTTGCACCGGTATTTCCATGAGCTACCGGAACCGTTATCATTGCCGTGGCACTCCCTTTCTTTCCACCATGGTGAAAAATGCTTCATAATCCTCTTGTCAACTTTTAATAAAAATTGCATAAACTTGCACCTTGTCATCCGCATCATGATAACAACAATTAAAATGTTTAAATTTTTGATGCATTAAACTACTAAGGCATATGGGGATTTACCAGATTCGGTATTTGTTGTATCCGGCCCCATTTAAATTGTTTAGATGGTATAGTTTTGTTATGTATTACCTCTTGCCATGTTTAAACAACATTTAATATTGTTGAGTACCTAACCAAGAGAGAATTAAATAATTGATGTGGTGTTTCATCAATATGCAACTCGTTGCATATTGAGCTCCACTTAATATGTAGAATTGCTTGTGCACTTTGCCATGCCATGAACATTTAAACCAGACATGCATCATACTTGGTTGTGCATCATGCCATGTTTATGTGGTGGTTGTTTACCGTGTTGTTTGCTTCTTTCCGGTGATGCTTCTTCGGGTTAGTTCCGATATCGTCGTGTTTGTGAGGATTCGTTCGACTACGTCCGTTTGTCTTCTTCATGGGCTCGTTCTTCTTCCTTGCGGGATCTCAGGCAAGATGACCATACCCTCGAAATCACTTCTATCTTTGCTTGCTAGTTGCTCGCTCTTTTGCTATGCCTATGCCGCGATACCTACCACATGCTTTATCATGCTTCCCATATTGCCATGTCAAACCTCTAACCCACCTTGTCCTAGCAAACCGTTGTTTGGCTATGTTACCGCTTTGCTCAGCCCCTCTTATAGCGTTGTTAGTTGCAGGTGAAGATTGGAGCTTATTCCATGTTTGGAACATGGTTATTTTGTTGGGATATCACAATATCTCTTATTTAATTAATGCATCTATATACTTGGTAAAGGGTGGAAGGCTCGGCCTTATGCCTGGTGTTTTGTTCCACTCTTGCCGCCCTAGTTTCCGTCATATCAGTGTTAAGTTCCCGGATTTTGCGTTCCTCACATGATTGGGTTATAATGGGAACCCCTTGGCAGTTCGCCTTGAATAAAACTCCTCCAGCAATGCCCAACATTGGTTTTACCATTCTCCACCTAGCCTCTTTTTCCCTTGAGTTCCGCGGACTCAAGGGTCATCTTTATTTAACCCCCCCTGGGCCAGTGCTCCTCTGGGTGTTGGTCCGACCGAGTAGACTGCGGGGCCACCTCGGGGCAACTTGAGGGTTGGTTTTACTCGTAGGATGTCTCATCTGAGTGTGCCCTGAGAATGAGATATGTGCAGCTCCTATCGGGATTTGTCAGCACATTCGGGCGGTGTTGCTGGACTTGTTTTACCATTGTGGAGGATGTCTTGTAACCGGGATGCCGAGCCTGATCGGATTGTCTTGGGAGAAGGAATATCCTTCGTTGACCATGAGAGCTTGTGATGGGCTAAGTTGGGACACCCCTGCAGGGATTTGAACTTTCGAAAGCCATGCCCGCGGTTATGGGTAGATGGGAATTTGTTATTGTCCGGTTGTAGACAACCTAAAGTTGATCTTAATTAAAACGCATCAACCGCGTGTGTAGCCGTGATGGTCTCTTCTCGGCGGAGCCTGGGAAGTGAACACGGTGTTGGAGTTATGCTTGACGTAGGTTGTTCTAGGATCACTTCTTGATCATAGTTTCTCGACCGTGATTTGCCTTCTCTTCTTGTTTCATTTGCGTATATTAGCCACCATATATGCTAGTCGCTTGCTGCAGCTCCACGTCATACTTTTTATCCTACCTATAAGCTTAAATAGTCTTGATCGCAAGGGTGTGAGATTGCTGAGTCCCTGTGACTCACAGATACTTCCAAAACCAGCTTGCAGGTGCCGTTGAACCGTGCAGGTGACGCAACCAAGCTCAAGGAGGAGCTCTATGAAGATCTTGTCCTTTGTGTTGTTTCGTTCTAGTTGATCAGTAGTGGAGCCCAGTTGGGGTCGATCGGGGATCTGTGTAGCATTTGGGGTAGTCTTCTTCATTTTGGGTTCCGTAGTCGGACCTTGTGTGTATCTGGATGATGTAATGTTATATTCATGTATTGTGTGAAGTGGCGATTGTAAGCTAACTATGTACCTTTCCCCTTTATTTATGTACATGGGTTGTTTGCGAAGATTACCTCACTTGCGACATTGCTTTCAATGCGGTTATGCCTCTAAGTCGTGCTTCGACACGTGGGAGATATAGTCGCATCGAGGGCGATACAAATACAAGCACTGCAAGCATGATCTTTGGAAAAACTAACATTTTTAGTCCATGGAAATGGTCCCCCTTGAGAAGACTTTGCAAAGATCTCATATTGACGTGGGATGAACGGTGATGCCAAAGCCATCCCACGTCAACTTTAGCCATTAGGCATGTCGCGGTCTTAGTGGGTCACTCCGAAAAGTTAATCACATAAAGACCATTCTCGACATGCCCAATAAAAGCTACTTTAAGAGTCTTTCTCCACAAGAGCGCCACGATATCAATATCAAAGAAAGTGGCAAAGCCCATGAGTGCAAGTTGACGAACAGAAAGTAAGTTGTATGAAAGGGACTCAGCAAGCATGACTTTATCGATCGTGAGATCATGAGAAATGACAACCTTGCCAAGACCCAATACCTTAGAATATGACGCATCACCCCATTCAACATTGGTGGGCATAGATGAAATCTTGTGCACGTCCACCACCAAGTCCTTGCTTCCGTCATATGATTTTTGGATCCACTATCGAGCAACCATGTTCACCTACAAGAGATCAATGCTTGGTTTTAGGTACCCATTTTGTAATGGGTCCTTTGATGTTAGCAACAAGGGTCTTAGGAACCCAAATAGACCATTCAATGTACGCATAAGAAGAACCAACAAATTTGGCATAAACATGCCCATCACTAGCACGGCATAACACATAAGAAGGGTTAAAGTCATCGGCTTTGTTGGAAAGAGTGGCATTGCCCTTCTTAACACCACCATACTTCGCATTGTTCTTTTTATCCTTGGAAGTACCCTCTCCCTCCTTCACAAACACTTGCTTGAGAGGAGGAGGTTGTCTGGTCTTGTCATTCTTCTTCATATTCTTGGACTTTTGGGTGCAAACCCAATCCCCTCCTTGCCCACAACTTCCTTTTGATTACTCAAAAGGTCATTGGGGTTCTTCTCACCTTGTATGCAATACACAAGGCCTTTCTCAAGTTGCTCCTTGAACTTGGCATTCTCCTCCAGAAGATACACATGCTCACAACATGGGTTAGTAGCATTTGCATTATCAATTAAAACCATATGATGAAATGTGGCTTTTTCCTTGGTTAGATTCACTTAGAGTTGATCATGAGACTCTTTGCGGATAGCATGAGCACTCTTCAAGGCCTCGTGAGCCTTGTCAAGTAGATCAAACTCCTCCTTGAGTCTAGCACGGTCAACCCCAAGTTTGGCCTTCTCGGAATTTAGCACACGAGGGACAATAAGAGCATGATCAAGATCTTTCTTTAATTTAGCAAGATCATTGCTGTGTGACTCCTCAAGAGCCAAATGATGACCACGCTCTTCCTCAAGAGCATTAGAGAGATTCGATATCTCATCAGCATAGTCACGATTATGCCCTTCCATCTTAGAGATGGTTTGTTCGTGAGCCTCAATCATGTCATTGGCTTCACCGAGTTGTTCCAACAGAGCAACGAAGTGCTTCTTCAATTTACCCTTGATCTTACTCATAAAAGACTCAAATTCATTTTCCTCAACCTTCGTCCCCTCACTTTCATCAATGAAATCCATCAAGGAAGGATTAGTAGTGATGGTAGTTGTGATGTTG
The DNA here is from genome assembly GCF_003073215.2 of Triticum urartu. Lineage (NCBI taxonomy): Eukaryota > Viridiplantae > Streptophyta > Magnoliopsida > Poales > Poaceae > Triticum > Triticum urartu. The sequence goes on from NC_053027.1 coordinate 298,555,591, forward strand.
GGGGTTACCTTGTTGGTGGTTGTTGGGGAACGCAGTAATTTCAAAAAAATTCCTACGCACACGCAAGATCCATCTAGGTGATGCATAGAAACGAGAAGGGAGAGTGTTGTCCACGTACCCTCGTAGACCGTAAGCGGAAGCGTTAGGACAACACGATTGATGCAGTCGTACGTCTTCACGATCCAACCGATCCTAGCACCGAAGGTACGGCACCTCCGCGATATGCACACGTTCAGCTCGGTGACGTCCCAAGAACTCTAGATCCAGCTGAGGTCGAGGGAGAGTTTCATCAGCACGACGGCGTGATGACGGTGATGATGAAGTTACCGACGCAGGGCTTCGCCTAAGCTCTACAAAGATAGGACCGAGGTGGAAATCTATGGAGGGGGCACCGCACACGCCTAAACAATCAACTTGTGTGTCTATGGGGTGCCCCCCTCCACCATATATAAAGGAGTGGAGGAGGGGAGGGCCGACATCCTATGGTGCGCCCCAAGGGGGGATTCCTACTCCTACTAGGAGTAGGTTTCCCCCTTTCCTATTCCAACTAGGATGGGAAAGGAAGGGGAAAGAGGGGAGAAGGAAGGAGGCGGGCGCCGCCCCCTCCTAGTCTAATTCGGACCATCCCATGGGGGGGCGTGCGGCCACCCCTTGAAGCCCTTCTCTCCTTTCCCGTATGGCCCATTAAGGCCCACTACTTCCCCCGGCGAATTCCCGTAACTCTCCGGTACTCCGGAAAATACCCGAATCACTCGGAACCTTTCCGATGTCCGAATATATCCTCCCAATATATTGATCTTTACGTATCGACCATTTCGAGACTCCTCGTCATGTCTGTGATCTCATCAGGGACTCCGAAAAACCGTCGGTACATCAAATCACATAACTCATAATACAAATCGTCATCGAGCATTAAGCGTGCGGACCCTACCGGTTCGAGAACTATGTACACATGACCGAGACACATCTCTGGTCAATAACCAATAGCTGAACCTGGATGCTCATATTGGCTCCTACATATTCTATCAAGATCTTTATCGGTCAAACCTCATAACAACATACGTCGTTCCCTTTGTCATCGGTATGTTACTTGCCCGAGATTCGATCGTCGGTATCACCATACCTAGTTCAATCTTGTTACCGGCAAGTCTCTTTAGTCGTTCCGTAATGCATCATCCCACAACTAACTCATTAGTCACATTGCTTGCCGACAATGCATTACCGACAGGGCCCAGAGATACCTCTCCGACAATGGGAGTGACAAATCCTAATATTGATCTATGCCAACTCAACAAACACCATCGGAGACACTTGTAGAGAATCTTTATAATCACCCAGTTACATTGTGACGTTTGATAGCACACTAAGTGTTCCTCCGGTATTCGGGAGTTGCATAGTCTCATAGTCATAGGAACATGTATAAGTCATGAAGAAAGCAATAGCAATAAACTAAACGGTCTTGTCCATCACATCATTCTCTAATGATGTGATCACTTTCATCAAATGACAACACATGTCTATGGCTAGGAAACTTAACCATCTTTGATTAACGAGCTAGTATTGTAGAGGCATGCTAGTGACACTCTGTTTGTCTATGTATTCACACATGTACTAAGTTTCCGGTTAATAAAATTCTAGCATGAATAATAAACATATATCATGATATAAGGAAATATAAATAACAACTTTATTATTGCCTCTAGGGCATATTCCTGCAGTCTCCCACTTGCACTAGAGTCAATAATCTAGTTCACATTGCCATGTGATTTAACACCAATAGTTCACATCTTTATGTGATTAGTTCACATCTCCATGTGACTAATACCCAAAGGGTTTACTAGAGTTAATAATCTAGTTCACATCGCTATGTGATTAGCACCCAAAGAGTGATCATGTTTTGCTTGTGAGAGAAGTTTAGTCAACGGGTCTGCCACATTCAGAGCCGTATGTATTTTGCAAATATTCTATGTCCACAATGCTCTGCACGGAGCTACTCTAGCTAATCGCTCCCACTTCCAATATGTATCTAGATCGAGACTTAGAGTCACCTAGATCGGTGTCAAAGCTTGCATCAACGTAACTCTTTATGACGAACGCTTTGTCACCTCCATAACCGAGAAACATTTCCTTATTCCACTAAGGATAATTTTGACTGTTGTCTAGTGATCCACTCTTGGATCAATATCGTACCCCCTTGCCAAACTCTTGGTGAGGTACACAATAGGTCTGGTACACAACATAGCAAACTTTATAGAACCTATGGTTGAGGCATAGGGAATGACTTTTCATTCTCTTTCTATTTTCTGCCATTGTCGGGTTTTGGGTCTGTACTCAACTTCACATGTTGCAACATAGGCAAGAACTCCTTCTTTGACTGTTCCATTTTGAACTACTTCAAAATCTTCTCAAGGTATGTACTCATTGAAAAATATATCAAGCATCTTGATCTATCTCTATAGATCTTGATGCTCAATATGTAAGTAGCTTCACCAAGATCTTTCTTTGAAAAACTCGTTTCAAACACTCCTTTAGGCTTTCCAGAAAATTCTACATCATTTCCGATCAACAATATGTCATTCACATATAATTATCAGAAAGGTTGTAGTGCTCCCACTCGCTTTCTTGTAAAATACAGGCGTCACCGCAAGTCTGTATAAAACCATATGCTTTGATCACCTTATCAAAGCATATATTCCAACTCTGAGATGCTTGCACCCATCCATAGATGGATCGCTGGAGCTTGCACACTTTGTTAGCACTTTTAGGATTGACAAAACCTTGTTGTTGCATCATATACAACTCTTCTTTAAGAAATCCATTAAGGAATGCAGTTTTGACATCCATTTGCCAGATTTCATAAAATGTGGCAATTTCTAACATGACTCGGACAGACTTAAGCATCACTATGAGTGAGAAAATCTCATCATAGTCAACATCTTGAACTTGTCAAAAAACTTTTGCGACAATTCGAGCTTTGTATATAGTAATACTACTATCAGTGTATGTCTTCCTCTTGAAGATCCATTTATTCTCAATGGCTTGCTGATCATTGGGCAAGTCAACCAAAGTCCACACTTTGTTCTCATACATGGATCCCATCTCAGATTACATGGCCTCAAGCCATTTTGTGGAATCTGGGCTCATCATCGCTTCCTCATAGTTCGTAGGTTTGTCATGGTCGAGTAACATGACTTCGAGAAAGGATTACCGTACCACTCTGGTGTGGACTATACTCTGATTGACCTACGAGGTTCGGTAGTAACTTGATCTGAAGTTTCATGATCATCATCATTAGCTTCCTCACTAATTGGCGTAGGAATCACTAGAACTGATTTCCGTGATGAACTACTTTCCAATAAGGGAGAAGGTACAATTACCTCATCAAGTTCAACATTCCTCCCACTCACTTCTTTCGAGAGAAACTTCTCTAGAAAGGATCCATCCTTAGCAACGAATATCTTGCCTTTGGATCTGTGATAGAAGGTGTACCCAACAGTTTCCTTTGGCTATCCTATGAAGACACATTTCTCTGATTTGGGTTCGAGCTTATTAGGTTGAAACTTTTTCACATAAGCATCATAGCCCCAAACTTTAAGAAACGACAGCTTAGGTTTCTTGCTAAACCATAGTTCATATGGTGTCGTCCCAACGGATTTAGATGGTGCCCTATTTAACGTGAATGTAGTTGTCTCTAATGCATAACCCCAACACAATAGTGATAAATCGGTAAGAGACATCATAGATTGCACCATATCTAATAAAGTATGGTTATGACGTTCGGACACACCATTACGCTGTGGTGTTCTAGGTGGCGTGAGTTGCGAAACTATTCCACATCGTTTCAAATGAAGACCAAACTCGTAACTCAAATATTCTCCTCCATGATCAGATCGTAGAAACTTTATTTTCTTGTTACGATGATTTTCCACTTCACTATGAAATTCCTTGAACTTTTCAAACGTTTCAAACTTATGTTTCATCAAGTAGATATACCCATATCTGCTCAAATCATCTATGAAGGTCAGAAAATAATGATACCCGCTGCGAGCATCAACACTCATCAGACCGCATACATCAGTGTGTATTATTTCCAATAAGTCCGTTGCTCGCTCCATTGTTCTAGAGAAAGGAGTCTTAGTCATCTTGCTCATGAGGCATGGTTCGCAAGCATCAAGTGATTCCAAAAGCCCATCAGCATGGAGTTTCTTCATGCGCTTTACACCAATATGACCTAAACGACAGTGCCACATATAAGTTGCACTATCATTATTAACTTTGCATCTTTTGGCTTCAATATTATGAATATGTGTATCACTACGATCAAGATTCAATAAACCATTTATATTGAGTGTATGACCATAGAAGGTTTTATTCATGTAAATAGAACAACAATTATTCTTTGACATAAATGAATAACCATATTGCAATAAACATGATCCAAACATACTTATGCTCAACGCAAAGACCAAATAACATTTATTTTAGGTTCAACACTAATCCCGAAGGTAAAGGGAGTGTGCAATGGTGATCTTATCAACCTTGGAATCACTTCCAACACACATCGTCACCTTGCCCTCAACTAGTTTCTGTTCATTTTGTAACTCATGTTTCAAGTTACTAATTATAACAACTGAACCAGTATCATATACCCAGGGGCTATTATGAACACTAGTAAAGTACACATCAATAATCTGTATATCAAATATACCTTTGTTCACTTTGCCATCCTTCTTATCCGCCAAGTATTTGGGGTAATTCGCTTCCAGGGACCATTCCCTTTGCAGTAGAAGCACTAAGTTTCAGGCTTAGGTCTAGCTTTGGGTTTCTTCACGGGAGTGGCAACTTGCTTGCCATTCTTTGAAGTTCCCTTTCTTTTCCTTTGCCCCTTTTTCTTGAAACTAGTGGTCTTGTTAACCATCAACACTTTATGCTCTTTCTTGAATTCTACCTTCATCGATTTCACCATCACAAAGAGCTTGGGAATCGTTTTCGTCATCCCTTGCATATTATAGTTCATCACAAAGTTCCAGTAACTTGGTGATAGTGACTAGAGAACTTTGTCAATCACTATCTTATCTGGAAGATTAACTCCCACTTGATTCAAGCGATTGTAGTACTCAGACATTCTGAGCACATGCTCACTGGTTGATCTATTCTCCTCCATCTTGTAGGCAAAGTACTTGTCAGAAGTCTCATACCTCTCGACTCGGGCATGAGTCTGAAATACCAATTTCAGCTCTTGGAACATATGCTTCGTGGCGTTCAAAACATTTTTGAAGTCCCGGTTCTAAGCCGTAAAGCATGGCGCACCAAACTATCAAGTAGTCTTCATACCGACCTTGCCAAACGTTCATAACGTCTACATCTGCTCCTGCAATAGGTTCGTCACCTAGCGGTGCATCAAGGACATAATTATTTTGTGCAGCAATGAGGATAATCCTCAAATCATGGAGCTAGTCCACATCATTGATACTAACATCTTTCTACATAGTTTTCTCTAGGAACATATCATAAATAAAACGGGGAAGCTATAAGCGAGCAATTGATCTACAACATAGATATGCAAATACTATCAGGACTTAGTTCATGATAAATTTAAGTTCAATTAATCATATTAGTTAAGAACTCCCTCTTAGATAGACATCCCTCTAATCATCTAAGTGATCACGTGATCCATATCAACTAAATCATGTCCGATCATCATGAGAGATAGAGTAGTTTTCAATGGTGAACATCACTATGTTGATCATATCTACTATATGATTCACGTTCGACCTTTTGGTCTTACTGTTCCGAGGCCATATATGCATATGCTAGGCTCATCAAGTTTTACCCGAGTATTGTGCATGTGCAAAACTGGCTTGCAACTGTTTTATGTGAACGTAGAGCTTATCACACCCGATCATCACGTGGTGTCTCATCATGAAGAACTGTCGCAACGGTGCATACTCAGGGAGAACACTTATACCTTGAAATTTTAGTGAGGGATCATCTCATAATCCTACCGTCGTACTAAGGAAAATAAGATGTATAAAAGAAAAACATCACATGCAATCAAAATATGTGACATGATATGGCCATCATCATCTTGTGCCTTTGATCTCCATCTCCAAAGTACCGTCATGATCTCCATTGTCATCAGCATGACACCATGATATCCATCATCTTGATCTCTATCAACGTGTCATCACATGGTCGTCTCGCCAACTATTGCTTTTGCAACTATTGCTATCACATAGCGATAAAATAAAGCAATTGTATGGCGCTTGCATCTTATGCAATAAAGAGACAACCATTGTAACATCCCAAATTTCCAATTTGGAATGTTATGCATTAGATCATCATTGCATATCATATTTTATTGCATTTTGGCTTGATCCTAGAAATTCTACGCAGCTCAAGGACCCACGGAGAGAGTTGGGGATTTCGTTATTTTCATATTCGAGTTTTCTCAAATTTTGAAGAGGGTCGTTTGATTTTAATTATTTTCTCTTCAAATATTTCTTTGATGAAAATAAAAAGAGAGGGATAAAATGACTTCCCCAAAATAAATAAATATTGGAGATTTAATAATGTAACGCCCCGAGACCGATGTGCCAGTTGTCGTCCAGTTATTCGCCGTCGTTGCCATGTCATTCGCTTGTGTGTTGCATCTTGTCATGTCATCATGTGCATTGCATCATCATGTTTTCAAAACTTGCATCCGTCCGGGTCTCCCCGTTCCTTCCGTTGTCCGTTCTGAGTCCAACCACACTTGCACGCGCCTGCAGCATGTCCGAAATAGTATTTTATAAGTGGCCAGAAAATGTTCTCAGAATGGGATGAAAGTTGGCGTGCGGTGTTGTTATGTTGTTAGTAGGTCGCCTGCCAAGTTTCATCGCATTCGGAGCTCGTTTAATAGCCCAACCGTTAAACTATAGCGGCGATATAGCCGGTCTAACGTCGGACGTTTTCGGTCTCCGAAAACAGTCGCCGGGCCTTCCCCTCTCTTCTCTTCTCTCAGCTCGAGACCGCCTACACAGCTCACTACCTACCGCCAGGCCCAACCTAACCTCTCTCGTCAGCCCGCAGCCCCCCTCGCGCGCGTCCGAAAGTTGTCCCGGACCCGACCCGGGCAGTCGTCACCGTTGTGTCCGGGTCATCTCCAAACGTCTACAAAATGTCACCATTTTCTTATTTGGACTCCCTAGCTATTTTATTCGCGACCGTCCGATTACGATCGGAGGGGTCCGATAGCCCCTAACTATTTCCACCTGCTATATATATACGGACCCAACCCTAAAAACTAGGGGCTTGTCCCTGCCGCCGCCGCCGCACTTATCTCCCAAATCCTCATCGGGATCTCCCCGATCCACCTGCCCAACCAGCGCCGTCTCCTTCCCCTCCTCGTTTTCACCGCCACACCAACCAAAAGCCTCCACCTCCTCCTTTCCATTCGTCGTCGTTCCCGTCTACAGATCGAGCAGGAGGCTCGATCCCCAGCCACCTCTGCGTCCGAGCCTCCCCTGCGCTGCCTCCCATGCCTGATGCTGTCCTGCACCATCGCCGTTGACCAACAGATGAGCTTCGCACCCATCTCTTCTCTTGTCCGTCCTCCTATTCTTCTCTCCATCTCTCTCTGACCTCTCTCTCTCAACCGTGTGTTCTTCGCACAGGAGCCATGATCGTTCGGAGCTTCAACAGTTGCCAGCCTCGTCTCCATCCGGCGTCGTCGTCCTGGCCTCGGATCTGTCGGGTCTCGGCCATCCTCGTCGTTGCCGGACCTGCTGCCTCTACCTCGCCCCAAGTCGCGGTCCCGTTCCCGCCGTCCGCTGCCCGTTCCTCGCCGGAGATGAGTCCCGCCAGCGCCGCTCGTTACCTGCTTCGAATAACAGCACGGGCGCCATGTCAACCTCCTCTGAATCGCGCCTCCCCGAGCTCGACCTCGCCCCTGCCTCGACACTTAGCCGGAGAATGATGCCGTTCCGCAAGTCGCCGTTCCTCACCGGAGTACGCTGTGAGGCAACTGAGGCCTCCTCTGCATCATGCGCACACCGCCGCGGGTTCCCTTCCTCCTGGTCTCTAGTCAGCCCCGCCGGAGATGGGTTCTTCGACGCACAGATCTATGTCTCTGACCATCCTCGTTGTTTCCCGCCGCCGGTGCGCCGCCCGTTGCTGGAGCGCTCGCCCCCTGCCCCTGCATCGCGCCTCTGCGTCCTCTGCTTCGCCGTGGTCGAGCGAGACGACCACAAACACTACGCCCGTTGACCACGCCCCTATATCGTCCCCACGCCTGGGCCACGAGAGCACCGAGGTCCATCAACATCTTCTCATCACCACAACCGGCCCAATTGCTTCTCCACTTTTGGCCCATGGCCCGATGTGAGCATAGCCCAGCCCCTCCGCTATTATGTGCCTGTGCGTTTGATAGTTATGTTGCGCCTATTGCCTTACTGGGCCTCTCCTTAGATTCAGCCCAGTATAGTTTTTTTTCCTGTTCTGCGAATTTGTCTATTTATCCAGAGTTGACAGAATTGCAGAAAAACCCTCTTACTTCATGCATTTAATAACTCCTCAACCGTGCATCGGTTTAAAATAATTTATATATGAAACTTGCTTAAAATTATGTGTAGATTAATAATATGCCACTTTCTTGCCATGTTAAAATGTTTAAAATGATGTTTGCATTATTTTTCTCCTATGCCATGTTAAAATGATTTATTTCATAACTAAATAACCGTAACTCCGAATTAAATAAACTTTATATGTAATTGGGGTGGAAAAATGCCTAGTTGGTGACCTTTATTTGCATGTTAAACAACTCTAAAATTGTGTTTAGGGCAGAACAGTACCATAACCAAAGCATGCTCATGAGGAGTTTCCAGAAATGTTGTTCGTTGCTTCCGGCCTCATTTAAACTTGACTAGATGGGTAGTTTTCTTTTGCTTCACCCTCTTGCCATGTTTAACAACATCTAATATTGTTAGGTACATAAACGAGATCGAACTAAATAATTGATGTGGTGCTCCGTCAATATGCAACTCGTTGCATATTGAGCTCCACTTAATTTGTAGTTTTGGTTGTTGCACTTTGCCATGCCATGCCCTCTTTAAACCGGACATGCATCATTCTTGTTTGCGCATCATGCCATGTCTATGTGGTGGTTGTTTACTAGGTTGTTTGCTATTTTCTGGTGTTGCTTCTTTGGGTTGGTTCCGATAATGTCGCGTTTTGTGAGGAACCGTTCGACTACGTCCGTTTGTCTTCTTCATGGACTCGTTCTTCTTCCTTGCGGGATCTCAGGCAAGATGATCATACCCTCGAAATCACTTCTATCTTTGCTTGCTTAGTTGCTCGCTCTTTTGCTATGCCTATGCTGCGATACCTACCACTAGCTTATCATGCCTCCCATATTGTTGAACCAAGCCTCTAACCCACCTTGTCCTAGCAAACCGTTGATTGGCTATGTTACCGCTTTGCTCAGCCCCTCTTATAGCGTTGTTAGTTGCAAGTGAAGATTGAAGTTGTGTTCCTTGTTAGAACATGGAGATGTTGTTCCTGGTTGGAACATGTTTACTTGTTGGGATATCACTATATGTCTTATTTAATTAATGCATCTATATACTTGGTAAAGGGTGGAAGGCTCGGACTTATGCCTGGTGTTTTGTTCCACTCTTGCCGCCCTAGTTTTCGTCATATCGGTGTTATGTTCCCGGATTTTTGCGTTCCTTACACGGTTGGGTTATAATGGGAACCCCTTGATAGTTCGCCTTGATTAAAGCTTTTCCAGCAATGCCCAACATTGGTTTTATGTTGGGGAACGTAGCATAAATTCAAAATTTTCCTACGTGTCACCAAGATCTATCTATGGAGTCATCTAGCAACGAGGGAGGAGTGGATCTACATACCCTTGTAGATCGCGCGCGGAAGCGTTCAAGAGAACGGGGTTGATGGAGTCGTACTCGTCGTGATCCAAATCACGATGATCCTAGCGCCGAACGGACGGCACCTCCGCGTTCAACACACGTACGGAACGGAGACGTCTCCCATGCCTTGATCCAGCAAGGAGGAGGGAGAGGTTGATGGAGATCCAGCAGCACGACGGCGTGGTGGAAGTAGCGGGATTCCAACAGGGCTTCGCTAAGCGCTGCGGGAGGAGGAAGATGTGTCACGGGAGGGAGAGGGAGGCGCCAGGCCTTAGATTGGTTTGCTCCTCCTTTTCCCCACTATATATAGGGCCAAGGGAGAGGGGGAGGCGCAGCCCTTGCCCCTTCCTCCAAGGAAGGGTGCGGCCAAGGGGGGGAGGAGTCCATCCTCCCCAAGGCACCTCGGAGGTGCCTTCCCCCTTTAGGACTCTCCCCTTTTTTTCTCTCTCTTGGCGCATGGGCCTCTTGGGGCTGGTGCCCTTGGCCCATATAGGCCAAGGAACACCCCCTACAGCCCATGTGCCCCCCCGGGCAGGTGGCCCCACCCGGTGGACCCCCGGGACCCTTCCGGTGGTCCCGGTACAATACCGGTGACCCCGAAACTTGTCCCGATGGCCGAAATAGCACTTCCTATATATAATTCTTTACCTCCGGACCATTCCGGAACTCCTCGTGACGTCCGGGATCTCATCCGGGACTCCGAAAAACTTTCGGGTTACCGCATACTAATATCTCTATAACCCTAGCGTCACCGAACCTTAAGTGTGTAGACCCTACGGGTTCGGGAGACATGCAGACATGACCGAGATTCTCCGGTCAATAACCAACAGCGGGATCTGGATACCCATGTTGGCTCCCACATGTTCCACGATGATCTCATCGGATGAACCACGATGTCAAGGACTTAATCAATCCCGTATACAATTCCCTTTGTCTATCGGTACAATACTTGCCCGAGATTCGATCTCGGTATCCCGATACCTTGTTCAATCTCGTTACCGGCAAGTCTCTTTACTCGTTCCGTAACACATCATCCCGTGATCAACTCCTTGGTCACATTGTGCACATTATGATGATGTCCTACCGAGTGGGCCCAGAGATACCTCTCCGTTACACGGAGTGACAAATCCCAGTCTCGATTCGTGCCAACCCAACAGACACTTTCGGAGATACCTGTAGTGTACCTTTATAGCCACCCAGTTACGTTGTGACGTTTGGCACACCCAAAGCACTCCTACGGTATCCGGGAGTTGCACAATCTCATGGTCTAAGGAAATGATACTTGACATTAGAAAAGCTTTAGCATACGAACTACACGATCTTGTGCTAGGCTTAGGATTGGGTCTTGTCCATCACATCATTCTCCTAATGATGTGATCCCGTTATCAACGAACATCCAATGTCCATGGTCAGGAAACCGTAACCATCTATTGATCAACGAGCTAGTCAACTAGAGGCTTACTAGGGACATGGTGTTGTCTATGTATCCACACATGTATCTGAGTTTCCTATCAATACAATTATAGCATGGATAATAAACGATTATCATGAACAAGGAAATATAATAATAACTAATTTATTATTGCCTCTAGGGCATATTTCCAACAGTCTCCCACTTGCACTAGAGTCAATAATCTAGTTCACATCGCCATGTGATTAACACTCACAGGTCACATCGCCATGTAACCAACATCCAAAGAGTTTACTAGAGTCAATAATCTAGTTCACATCACTATGTGATTAACACTCAATGAGTTCTGGGTTTGATCATGTTGCTTGTGAGAGAGGTTTTAGTCAACGGGTCTGCAACATTCAGATCCGTATGTACTTTGCAAATCTCTATGGCATCTCCTAGATGCAGCTACCACATTCTATTTGGAGCTATTCCAAATAACTGTTCTACTATACGAATCCAGTTTACTACTCAGAATAATCTGGATTAGTGTTAAAGTTTGCATCGGCGTAACCCTTTACGACGAACTCTTTTTCCACCTCCATAATCGAGAAAATTCCTTAGTCCACTAGTTACTAAGGATAACTTTGACCGCTGTCCTGTGATCCATTCTTGGATCACTCTTGTACCCCATGACTGACTCATGGCAAGGCACACTTTAGGTGCGGTACACAACATAGCATACTGTAGAGCCTACGTTAAAAGCATAGGGGACGACCTTCGTCCTTTCTCTCTATTCTGTCGTGGTCGAGCTTTAAGTCTTAACTTCATACCTTACAACTCAGGCAAGAACTCCTTCTTTGACTGATCCATCTTGAACACCTTCAAGATCATGTCAAGGTATGTGCTCATTTGAAAGTACTATTAAGCGTTTTGATCTATCCTTATAGATCTTGATGCTCAATGCTCAAGTAGCTTAATCTAGGCTTTCCATTGAAAAAATACTTTCCAAATAACCCTATATGCTTTCCAGAAATTCTACGTCATTTCTGATCAACAATGTGTCAACAACATATACTCATCAGAAATTCTATAGTGCTCCCACTCACTTCTTTGGAAATACAAGTTTCTCATAAACTTTGTATAAACCCAAAATCTTTGATCATCTCATCAAAGCATACATTCCAACTCCGAGATGCTTACTCCAGTCCTTAGAAGGATTGCTGGAGTTTTGCATACTTATTAGCATCTTTCAGGATTGACCAAACCTTCCGGTTGTATCACATACAACCTTTCCTCAAGAAAATGTCGTCGAGGAAACAATGTTTTGACATCCTATCTGGAAGATTTCATAAATAATGCAGTAATCGCTAATATAATTCCAACAGACTCTTAGCATCGCTACGAGTGAGAAAGTCTCATCGTAGTCAACTCCTTGAACTTGTCGAAAAACATCTTAACGACAAGTCGAGCTTTCTTAATGGTGATATTTACCATCATTGTCCGTCTTCCTTTTAAAATCCATCTGCACTCAATAGCCTTACGACCATCGAGTAGTTCTTCCAAAGTCTACACTTTGTTTTATATATGGATCCTCTCTCGGATTATATGGCCTCGAGCCATTTATCGGAATCCAGGCCCACCATCGCTTCTCCATAGCTCGTAGGTTCATTGTTGTCTAGAAACATGACTTCCAAGACAGGATTACGTACCACTCTGAAGTAGTACGCATCCTTGTCATCCCACGAGGTTTGGTAGTGACTTGATCCGAAGTTTCATGATGACTATCATAAGCTTCCACTTCAATTGGTGTAGGTGCCACAGGAACAACTTCCTGTGCCCTGCCACACACTAGTTGAAGAGACGGTTTAATAACCTTATCAAGTCTCCACCATCCTCCCACTCAATTCTTTCGAGAGAAACTTTTCCTCGAGAAAGGACCCGATTCCAGAAACAATCCCTTATTGCTTTCGGATCTGAGACAGGAGGTATACCCAACTGTTTTGGGTGTCCTATGAAGATGCATTTATCCGCTTTGGGTTCGAGCTTATCAACCTGAAACTTTTTCACATAAGCGTCGCAGCCCCAAACTTTTAAGAAATGACAGCTTAGGTTTCTCTAAACCATACTTCATACGGTGTCATCTCATCGGAATTACGTGGTGCCCTATTTAAAGTGAATGTGGTTGTCTCTAATGCCTAACCCATAAACTATCATGGTAATTCGATAAGAGACATCATGGTATGCATCATATCCAAATTGGGTGCAGTTATGATGTTCGGACACACCATCACACTATGGTGTTCCAGGCTGTATTAGTTGTGAAACAATTTCCACAATGTCTTAATTCTATGCCAAACTCGTAATTCAGATATTCATCTCTATGATCATATCATAGATCTTTTATCCTCTTGTCACGATGATCTTTCAACTTCACCCTGAAATTACTTGAACCTTTCAATAATTCAGACTCGTGATTCATCAAGTAACTATACTCAACATCTACTCAAATCATCTATGAAGTAAGAACATAACGATATCCACTACATGCCTCAGCACTCATTGGACTGCACACATCAAAATGTATTACTTCCAACAAGTTGCTTTCTAGTTCCATTTTACTGAAAACGAGGCTTTCAGTCATCTTGCCCATGTGGTATGATTTGCATGTCTCAAGTGATTCAAAATCAAGTGAGTCCAAATGGTCCATTTGCATGGAGTTTCTTCATGCATATACACCAATAGACATGGTTCGCATGTCTCAAACCTTTCAAAAACGAGTGAGCCCAAAGATCCATCAACATGGAGCTTCTTCATGCGTTTTATACCGATATGACTTACGTGGCAGTGCCACAAGTAGGTGGTACTATCATTACTATCTTTTGGCATGAACATGTGTATCACTACGATCGAGATTCAATAAACCATTCATTTTAGGTGCAAGACCATTGAAGGTATTATTCAAATAAACAGAGTAACCGTTATTCTCCTTAAATGAATAACCGTATTGCGATAGACATAATCCAATCATGTCTGTGCTCAACGCAAACACCAAACTCGATGGTAGAGGGAGCGTGCGATGCTTGATCATATCAACATTGGAAACACTTCCAACACATATCGTCAGCTCACCTTTAGCTAGTCTCCGTTTATTCCGTAGCTTTTATTTCGAGTTACTAACACTTAGCAACCGAACCAGTATCTAATACCCTGGTGCTACTAGGAGTACTAGTAAAGTACACATCAACACAATGTATATCCAATATACTACTATCGACTTTGCCAGCCTTCTCATCTACCAAGTATCTAGGGTAATTCTGCTCCAGTGGTTGTTCCCCTTATTACAGAAGCACTCAGTCTCGGGTTTGGGTTCAACCTTGGGTTTCTTCACTAGTGCAGCAGCTGAATTGCCGTTTCATGAAGTGTCCCTTTTGCCCTTGCCCTCCTTGAAACTAGTGGTTTCACAAACCATCAACAATTGATGCTCCTTCTTGATTTCTACTTTTGTGGTGTCAAACATCGCGAATATCTCAAGGATCATCATATATGTCCCTGATATATTATAGTTCATCACAAAGCTCTAGCAGCTTGGTGGTAATGACTTCGGAGAAACATCACTATCTCATCTGGAAGATCAACTCCCACTCGATTCAAATGATTGTTGTACTCAGACAATCTGAGCACAAGCTCAACAATTGAGCTTTTCTCCTTAGTTTGCAGGCTAAGAAAATCGTCGGAGGTCTTATACCTTTTGACGTGGGCACGAGCCTGAAATCCCAATTTTAGCCCTCAAAACATCTCATATGTTTTGCAATGTTTCAAAACCGTCTTCGGTGCCTCAATTCTAAACCGTTTAACTGAACTATCACGTAGTTATCAAAATGTGTATGTCAGATGTTCGCAACATCCACAGACGACGTTCGAGGTTCAGCACACTGAGCGGTGCATTAAGGACATAAGCCTTCTATGAAGCAATGAGGACAATCCTCAGTTTACGGACCTAGTCCGCATAATTGCTACTATCAACTTTCAACTAAATTTTCTCTAGGAACATATATAAACAGTAGAACAGAAATGTGAGCCACGACATAATTTGCGAAGACCTTTTGACTATGTTCAGGATAATTAAGTTCATCTTATGAACTCCCACTCAGATAGACATCCCTCTAGTCATCTAAGTGATTACATGATCCGGATCAACTAGGCCGTGTCCGATCATCACGTGAGACGGACTAGTCATCATCGGTGAACATCTTCATGTTGATCGTATCTACCATACGACTCATGCTCGACCTTTCGGTCTTCTGTGTTCCGAGGCCATGTCTATGCACATGCTAGGCTCGTCAAGTTAACCCTAAGTGTTTTGCATGTGTAAAACTGTCTTGCACCCGTTGTATGTGAACGTAAGGATCTATCACACCCGATCATCACGTGGTGCTTCGAAACGACGAACTGTAGCAACGGTGCACAGCTAGGGGAGAACACTTCTTGAAATTTTAATGAGGGATCATCTTATTTACTACCGTCGTTCTAAGGAAATAAGATGTATAAACATGATAAACATCACATGCAATCAAATAATAGTGACATGATATGGCCAATATCATATAGCTCCTTTGATCTCCATCTTGGGGCTCCATGATCATCTGTTACAAGAACATGATCAATCTCATACATCACATATATCATTCATCACATCCTTTTGGCCATATCACATCACATAGCATACCCTACAAAAACAAGTTAGACGTCCTCTAATTGTTGTTTGCATGTTTTACGTGGCTGCTATGGGTTTCTAGCAAGAACGTTTCTTACCTACGCAAAACCACAACGTGATATGCCAATTGCTATTTACCCTTCATAAGGACCCTTTTCATCGAATCTGATCCGACTAAAGTGGGAGAGACAGACACCCGCTAGCCACCTTATGCAACTAGTGCATGTCAGTCGGTGGAACCAGTCTCACGTAAGAGTACGTGTAAGGTCGGTCTGGGCCGCTTCATCCCACGATGCCGCCGAATCAAGATAAGACTAGTAACGGCAAGCATATTGAACAAAATCAACGCCCACAACTACTTTGTGTTCTGCTCGTGCATAGAAACTACGCATAGACCTAGCTCATGATGCCACTGTTGGGGAACGTAGCATAAATTCAAAATTTTCCTACGTGTCACCAAGATCTATCTATAGAGTCATCTAGCAACGAGGGAGGAGTGGATCTACATACCCTTGTAGATCGCGCGCGGAAGCGTTCAAGAGAACGGGGTTGATGGGGTCGTACTCGTCGTGATCCAAATCACCGATGATCCTAGTGCCGAACGGACGGCACCTCCGCGTTCAACACACGTACGGAGCAGAGACGTCTCCCACGCCTTGATCCAGCAAGGAGGAGGGAGAGGTTGATGGAGATCCAACAGCACGACGGCGTGGTGGAAGTAGCGGGATTCCAACAGGGCTTCGCTAAGCGCTGCGGGAGGAGGGAGATGTGTCACGGGAGGGAGAGGGAGGCGCCAGGCCTTAGGTATGGTTTGCTCCTCCTTTTCCCCACTATATATAGGGCCAAGGGAGAGGGGGGAGGCGCAGACCTTGCCCCTTCCTCCAAGGAAGGGTGCGGCCAAGGGGGGGAGGAGTCCATCCTCCCCAAGGCACCTCGGAGGTGCCTTCCCCCTTTAGGACTCTCCCCTTTTTTCTCTCTCTTGGCGCATGGGCCTCTTGGGGCTGGTGCCCTTGGCCCATATAGGCCAAGGCACACCCCCTACAGCCCATGTGCCCCCGGGGCAGGTGGCCCCACCCGGTGGACCCCCGGGACCCTTCCGGTGGTCCCGGTACAATACCGGTGACCCCGAAACTTGTCCCGATGGCCGAAATAGCACTTCCTATATATAATTCTTTACCTCCGGACCATTCCGGAACTCCTCGTGACGTCCGGGATCTCATTCGGGACTCCGAACAACTTTCGAGTTACCGCATACTAATATCTCTATAACCCTAGCGTCACCGAACCTTAAGTGTGTAGACCCTACGGGTTCGGGAAGCATGCAGACATGACCGAGACGTTCTCCGGTCAATAACCAACAGCGGGATCTGGATACCCATGTTGGCTCCCACATGTTCCACGATGATCTCATCGGATGAACCACGATGTCAAGGACTTAATCAATCCCGTATACAATTCCCTTTGTCTAGCGGTATTGTACTTACCCGAGATTCGATCGTCGGTATCCCTATACCTTTTCAATCTCGTTAGCGGCAAGTCTCTTTACTCGTTCCGTAACACATCATCCCATGATCAACTCCTTGATCACATTGTGCACATTATGATGATGTCCTACCGAGTGGGCCCAGAGATACCTCTCCGTTTACACGGAGTGACAAATCCCAGTCTCGATTCGTGCCAACCCAACAGACACTTTCGGAGATACCTGTAGTGTACCTTTATAGCCACCCAGTTACGTTGTGACATTTGGCACACCCAAAGCATTCCTACGGTATCTGGGAGTTGCACAATCTCATGGTCTAAGGAAATGATACTTGACATTAGAAAAGCTTTAGCATACGAACTACACGATCTTTGAGCTAAGCTTAGGATTGGGTCTTGTCCATCACATCATTCTCCTAATGATGTGATCCCGTTATCAACAACATCCAATGTCCATGGTCAGGAAACCGTAACCATCTATTGATCAACGAGCTAGTCAACTAGAGGCTTACTAGGGACATGGTGTTGTCTATGTATCCACACATGTATCTGAGTTTCCTATCAATACAATTATAGCATGGATAATAAACGATTATCATGAACAAGGAAATATAATAATAACTAATTTATTATTGCCTCTAGGGCATATTTCCAACAGTTTTACCATTCGCGTTTTACCATTCGCCACCTAGCCTTTTTTTCCCTTGGGTTTCGCGGACTCAAGGGTCATCATTATTTTACCCCCCCGGGCCAGTGCTCCTCTGAGTGTTGGTCCACCTTGTCAGCCGCCGGTGGCCACCAGGGGCAACTCTGGGCTGGCCTACCCGTACCTAAGCCATCTGAGTGTGCCCTGAGAAAGAGATATGTGCAGCTCCTATCGGGATTTGTCGGCACATTCGGGCGGTGTTGCTGTATTTGTTTTAACTTGTCGAAGGTCTTGTTGTATTGGGATACCGAGTCCGATCGGAATGTCTCGGGAGGAGGTCTATTCCTTCGTTGACCGTGAGAGCTTGTGGCGCTAAGTTGGGACACCCCTGAAGGGATTTGAACTTTCAAAGCCGTGCCCACGGTTATGGGCGGATGGGAATTTGTTAATGTTCGGTTGTAGAAAACCTGAAGTTGACCTTAATTAAAATGAATCAACCGCGTGTGTAACCGTTGATGGTCTCTTTCCGGCGGAGTCCGGGAAGTGAACCGGTTGTTGGAGTTATGCTTGACGTAGGTTGTTCTAGGATCACTTCTTGATCATAGTTTCTCGATCGTGCTTTGCCTTCTCTTCTCGCTCTCTTTTGCGTATGTTAGCCACCATATATGCTAGTCGCTTGCTGCAGCTCCACCTCTTACCTTTACCTTTCCCATAAGCTTAAATAGTCTTGATCGCGAGGGTGCGAGATTGCTGAGTCCCCGTGGCTCACAGATACTTCCAAAACCAGCTTGCAGGTGCCGATGAGTCCGTGCAGACGACGCAACCAAGCTCAGGAGGTGCTCGATGAAGATCTTGTCCTTGTGTGGTTTCGTTCTAGTTGATCAGTAGTGGAGCCCAGTGGGGTCGATCGGGAGACCTGTCGCATTTGGGGTTCTTCTTTTATTTTGGTTCCGTAGTCGGACCTTGATTGTATCTGGATGATGTAATGCTTTATTATGTATTGTGTGAAGTGGCGATTGTAAGACAGCTATGTATCTCTTTCCCTTATGTATTACATGGGTTGTTGAAGATTACCTCACTTGCGACATTGCTTTCAATTTGGTTATGCCTCTAAGTCATGCTTCGACACGTGGCGAGATATAGCCACATCGAGGGCGTTACAAGGAGGGCGTTACAAGTTGGTAATCAGAGCCTTCCCCGACCTTATGATCCCCATTGCTTGATCGTTTTAGCGGCCGAGTTGTGTCTAGAAAAATGTTTTGAGTCATTTAGGAATTATATATCAGAGAGTTTAGGAATTCTTTTTACTTCCCAGTCTCCTCATCGCTCTGGTAAGGCATCCTGACGTAGAGTTTTGACTCTTCTCTTCTCAAATTTCACAAAACAAATTTAGGATCACGCGGGTATCTTGGAATCGTTCCGATGGTTTTGTGACGAGAACATTGTCTTGGTACCTCCTGTCAGGGGTTTTGTGGAAGTGTCCCGGGGAGTTGAGCTCTGAGGTGTTGTCGTCATAATTTTATTGTTGTAGTTCCAGAATACCTGAGTTTAGTACGCCGACATCGAAAATCTCTTTTATGCAGTTCGTTAGTGAGATAACCTCGACGCCACCCAGTACTGGGGCGGGAGTTCGGGAGTATCGCCATAACTTGTATAACGGATGCTTTTCGAAGGTTGAGGTAGACGATTTCCGAAGTTTTTCTCGGTTATGTGTTGAAGGATGGATACAGCTGGATGTAGGATTTGCTAGTTTGGGTGAGATATTATGCTTCCCATGTATCCCCAACACCTGATTGCATAACCGGAAAATTTCGGGAGTTTATAAGTGGGAATTCAAGTAGCTCTTAGGATATCTTTCTGACAGATGTATGATATGAAATTGGGGTTCGACGTCTAGTGGTCCGCCTATTCACGGTCGGTTTTACAGTAGTCTCGTTGTGTCTTAAAGAGTCCTTGGCTATGCCGACTCGGGGACGCTTCGTATGTCATGTGCACTGCCTTGTACATGATGGTGCTGTACGATGGAGCCCGTGTAGGCCCCACCATGAAAACTTCGGGCGAAATCTCTATCATATGTTTGTTCCGGCTAATTCTGCAAGCCAATCCTTTGTTTTGTTTTGAGTTGTGGTATTCGAGTTGCTTCAAAGTCAAGAGTTGATTCCGTAGCTTTTCCAAGTGGTGTTCTCATATTCCTATGTGAATACTAATCCTTCTCGATCATCGAGTTTGCCATTTCAATTTCTTTTCACCAGTGTGTCTCTCCTCAAGTGTATCCGATCATTTCAACATCTGCAAGATCAAGTATCAGCTCTCTCAACGGTGTTTGTTTCATCCTTCCCAAGTTGCCTTTGTTTTCCTGCCCTCCCGCCCTTGTTTTTCTTCAACGACTCAGATTTCTTAATCAAGTATCCATTTTACTGATGTGAAGTCTCTCCATTCTTTTCAATCAATATCCTTAGGCGGTGATTCTCAAGAAGATTCTAACGGAGCTTCAAGTTCGTCACTCTTCACTCGTTCTCCTCTCCGCTGGATTCAAATCAAGCTTTTGGTGTTTGATCATATTCTTTTCCTTATTTCAAATGTCTTCTCTTGCCGGTGCACCTCTCAATCATTAACTTTTCGTTATTCATTTGTTCCGGAGTGCTAAAGATATCTCGAAGATTCCTGTTTCCACTCTGCATTCATTCAAGATCTTTCGAGGTTGTTATCTCATTCAAGCCATTTAAATTCAACTGGTGCATTCTCTCTTTTAAATCGTTCAACGGTGTTTCTTTTGAGTGGGCCCTAACCCACAGGTCTTTTCCCAGGATCTTACCTGACTCTTCTTATTTTCCAGGAGTTATCCTAAATTCTTGTCAAAGTTTGACGTAAGAATGAATTATCATCAGTCAAATGCTTTTCACCAAGATCTTTCAAATTCTTTTCATCGCTGGTTTAACCTCTTCGTTTTGATTCTTCCGGAGTGTCTAAATAAATTCTTGGTGGTGTTTCTCGTCATCATTCTCAACATTTGAAGACCGAAGAAGAGTTTCTCTTTAATCTTGCTCCTTTCTCTTCAAGATTCGTGGTTCTAGCGATATGAACCTCTCATAGTTGTTTTCGATTGTCAGAATTCTTTTCACTCATCTGGAGTAATTCAGAGTAATTTCTGTCGGATTATCCGGAGCCCATCATCTAAGATTGATTCAGTCCAGCTTTCAGCTCGCATACCCTAAATCATACCGGTGCTTCGTTCAAGTGATCTTTAATCGGCTCGTGATCTCGTCGTTCTCATGTATCTAAATCCTCTTAAGCATCTTCGTGTATTTGCTAATTCTAACCGGTGATTCATCCCTTTACTTCGTTTATTTTAATTCTAACGGTGGTTCATTCAAGAGTTCTCTTACTTATCAATTCATCCGTTGTTTCGATTCCACCGGTGTTTCGTTGAAGACCTTCTCAAGTTGGCGCGATATCTATCTTAATCCTTTCTTCGAGAATAAGTAGTATGCCAAATCCGTTGTTTGTCATCAATTTAAATTGGTGAAGGATACGCATAACGTAATCCTTATTCTTGTTCATCCAAGTGATTAATTCCTTATTCCGGAGGTGCATCAACTTCTTGATTCCAATTGTGTTCATCTTTTTCTTTTCCCGGAGTTTCAAGATCTCTCTTTTATCTCGTCGCAAGCTTCATCTAATCATTGCAAGGTTTCAACCTTATTCTTTTCATCCTTCACTTCTTTGTGATCATTCTTTTAACCGGAGTTCTTCACGGAGGCTCTACATGATGGTTCATCAAGGATTTATATTCCTTCTCGAAACGTTCATCAACTTTCTTTTCAGAGGAGCTCAAGTTTTCTTCATCTTGCAATCCGGAGTTCAATCTTTCTTCTGTATCATTGGAGATGGTATTATGTCATTCTTAATAATTTGAGTTCATGTTTCATAACTCACATGTTGTTATGAATGAGGTATTTTAAATCCATCAACCTATTCATTGGAATTATCTTGGGTTATATTCCACCTAAAGATTTCCCTAAGGATTGTTGCTAATTATGGTGCTCATAAATGACCCAAGTTCTTCATTTATCCTCCTGGTGAGATAAGTTTCTCGTCTCCTTGTTCTTACCAATCAAATCTATTCCGTGAGTGGCAAGTTGTCACCTCATAATTTGAGTTGTATTCCATAAGACCATATCAAGCTTATTATTTTCGTTGTTGGTTTTCCAACAACTCCGTTCAACCCTTCTCCTAAAGATGCCTTTTCAGGCTCTTTTGTAGTAGAAGTTGGCATTGTCTTCTACATTCGTTTGTCTCAAT
Organism: Triticum urartu; assembly: GCF_003073215.2. NCBI lineage: Eukaryota > Viridiplantae > Streptophyta > Magnoliopsida > Poales > Poaceae > Triticum > Triticum urartu. Next base: position 298,578,036 of record NC_053027.1, read on the forward strand.
TATCTTTACTCTACTCTTTCATTCCGGAGGCATTGTGATGTTGCTCTCTGCAACCCATCTTCTTGTTTTCTCAGGATCGTGTTCTTTTCGTCCTTATCCTTTCAACCGGAGTGTCGTGCCTGCTTTTCGAATTTTTCCCATTCTGCCAAGTTTTGCCTCCCTTCTCAGATGGAGTGCTGCTCAAATTATATCATTCTTAATCCTTCTCTATCTTGTTTTAACCGGAGTGGTTTCAATATACATCTTGCCCTTCAACCTCAAGGTTTTTCGCAATGTTCTTTGTCCCTCTTTTCTAACGGAGTGTTTTCAACTTCGTTCATCGCTGTGGTATTCTTTTCTCGAAATGTCTTAACCTTTTCAAGGTTCGTGGTTTCACTCGTTTGTCAAAGAAGCAACTTAGTTTTACCTCTTCTCTTTCTCTTTCGTTTTTCCCTCCGGTGCCATTCTAGATCTCGGGACGAGATCCTCTCGTAGTGGTGGAGTGTTATAACGCCCCGAGACTGATGTGCCAGTTGTCATCCAGTTATTCGCCGTCGTTGCCATGTCATTCGCTTGCGTGTTGCATCTTGTCATGTCATCATGTGCATTGCATCATCATGTTTTCAAAACTTGCATCCGTCCGGATATCCCCGTCCCTTCCATTGTCCGTTCTGAGTCCAACCACACTTGCACGCGCCCGCGGCATGTCCGAAATAGTATTTTATAAGTGGCCAGAAAATGTTCTCGGAATGGGATGAAAGTTGGCGTGCGGTGTTGTTATGTTGTTAGTAGGTTGCCTGCCAAGTTTCATCGCATTCGGAGCTCGTTTAATAGCCCAACCGTTAAACTATAGCGGCAATATAGCCGGTCTAATGTCGGACGTTTTCGGTCTCCGAAAACAGTCGCCGGGCCATCCCCTCTCTTCTCTTCTCTCAGCTCGAGACCGCCTACACAGCTCACTACCTACTACCAGGCCCAACCTAACCTCTCTCATCAGCCCGCAGCCCCCCTCGCGCGCGTCCGAAAGTTGTCCCGGACCCGACCCGGGCAGTCGTCACCGTTGTGTCCGGGTCATCTCCAAACGTCTACAAAACGTCACCGTTTTCTTATTTGGACTCCCTAGCTATTTTATTCGCGACCGTCCGATTACGGTCGTAGGGGTCCGATAGCCCCTAACTATTTCCACCTGCTATATTATACGGACCCAACCCTAAAAACTAGGGGCTTGTCCCTGCCGCCGCCGCCGCACTTATCTCCCAAATCCTCATCGGGATCTCCCCGATCCACCTGCCCAACCAGCGCCGTCTCCTTCCCCTCCTCGTGTTCACCGCCACACCAACCAAAAGCCTCCACCTTCTCCTTTCAATTCGTCGTCCTGCCCGTCTACAGATCGAGCAGGAGGCTCGATCCCCAGCCACTTCTGCGTCCGAGCCTCCCCTACGCTGCCTCCCGTGCCCGACGCTGTCCTGCACCATCGCCGTTGACCAACAGATGAGCTTCGCAAGCATCTCTTCTCTTGTCCCTCCTCCTATTCTTCTCTCCATCTCTCTCTGACCTCTCTCTCAACCGTGTGTTCTTCGCATAGGAGCCATGATCGTTCGGAGCTTCAACAGTTGCCGGCCTTGTCTCCATCCGACGTCGTTGTCCTGGCCTCGGATCTGTCGGGTCTCGGCCATCCTCGTCGTTGCCGGACCTGCTGCCTCTACCTTGCCCCAAGTCGCGGTCCCGTTCCCGCCATCCGCTGCCTGTTCCTCGCCGGAGATGAGTCCCGCCAGCGCCGCTCGTTACCTGCTTCGAATAACAGCACGGGCGCCATGTCAACCTCCTCTGAATCGCGCCTCCCCGAGCTCGACCTCGCCCCTGCCTCGACACTTCGCCGGAGAATGCTGCCGTTCCACGAGTCGCTGTTCCTCACCGGAGTACGCTGCGAGGCAACTGAGGCCTCCTCTGCATCATGCGCACACCGCCACGGGTTCCCTTCCTCCTGGTCTCCAGTCAGCCCCGCCGGAGACGGGTTCTTCGACGCCCAGATCTATGTCTCCGACCATCCTCGTTGTTTCCCGCTGCCGGCGCGCCGCCCATTGATGGAGCGCTCGCCCCCTGCCCCTGCATCGCGCCTCTGCGTCCTCTGCTTCGCCGTGATCGAGCGAGACGACCACAAACACTACGCCCATTGACCACGCCCCTGTATCGTCCCCACGCCTGGGCCATGAGAGCACCGAGGTCCATCAACATCTTCTCATCACCACAACCGGCCCAACTGCTTCTCCACTTTTGGCCCATGGCCCGATGTGAGCATAGCCCAGCCCCTCCGCTATTATGTGCCTGTGCATTTGATAGTTAGGTTGCGCCTATTGCCTTACTGGGCCTCTCCTTAGATTCAGCCCAGTATAGTTTTTTTCCTGTTCTGCGAATTTGTCTATTTATCCAGAGTTGACAGAATTGCAGAAAAACCCTCTTACTTCATGCATTTAATAACTCCTCAACCGTGCATCGGTTTAAAATAATTTATATATGAAACTTGCTTAAAATTATGTGTAGATTAATAATAAGCCACTTTCTTGCCATGTTAAAATGTTTAAAATGCTGTTTGCATTATTTTGCTCCTATGCCATGTTAAAATGATTTATTTCATAACTAAATAACCGTAACTCCGAATTTAATAAACTTTATATGTAATTGGGGTGCAAAATGCCTAGTTTAACATGGTGACCTTTATTTGCATGTTAAACAACTCTAAAATTGTTTTTAGGGCAGAACAGTACCATAACCAAAGCATGCTCATGAGGAGTTTCCAGAAATGTTGTTCGTTGCTTCCGGCCTCATTTAAACTTGACTAGATGGGTAGTTTTCTTTTGCTTCACCCTCTTGCCATGTTTAACAACATTTAATATTGTTGGGTACATAAACGAGATCGAACTAAATAATTGATGTGGTGCTCCGTCAATATGCAACTCGTTGCATATTGAGCTCCACTTAATTTGTAGTTTTGGTTGTTGCACTTTGCCATGCCATGCCCTCTTTAAACCGGACATGCATCATTCTTGTTTGCGCATCATGCCATGTCTATGTGGTGGTTGTTTACTAGGTTGTTTGCTATTTTCTGGTGTTGCTTCTTTGGGTTGGTTCCGATAATGTCGCGTTTTGTGAGGAACCGTTCGACTACGTCCGTTTGTCTTCTTCATGGACTCGTTCTTCTTCCTTGCGGGATCTCAGGCAAGATGATCATACCCTCGAAATCACTTCTATCTTTGCTTGCTTAGTTGCTCGCTCTTTTGCTATGCCTATGCTGCGATACCTACCACTAGCTTATCATGCCTCCCATATTGTTGAACCAAGCCTCTAACCCACCTTGTCCTAGCAAACCGTTGATTGGCTATGTTACCGCTTTGCTCAGCCCCTCTTATAGCGTTGTTAGTTGCAAGTGAAGATTGAAGTTGTGTTCCTTGTTAGAACATGGAGATGTTGTTCCTGGTTGGAACATGTTTACTTGTTGGGATATCACTATATGTCTTATTTAATTAATGCATCTATATACTTGGTAAAGGGTGGAAGGCTCGGACTTATGCCTGGTGTTTTGTTCCACTCTTGCCGCCCTAGTTTTCGTCATATCGGTGTTATGTTCCCGGATTTTTGCGTTCCTTACACGGTTGGGTTATAATGGGAACCCCTTGATAGTTCGCCTTGATTAAAGCTTTTCCAGCAATGCCCAACATTGGTTTTACCATTCGCCGCCTAGCCTTTTCTTTTCCCTTGGGGGTCGCGCGCCCAAGGGTCATCATTATTTTAAACCCCCGGGCCAGTGCTCCTCTGAGTGTTGGTCCACCTGTCAGCTGTCGGTGGCCACCAAGGGCAACTCTGGGCTGGCCTACCCGTACCTAAGACAATCTGAGTGTGCCCTGAGAAAGAGATATGTGCAGCTCCATTCGGGATTTGTCGGCACATTCGGGCGGTGTTGCTGGATTTGTTTTAACTTGTCGAAGTGTCTTGTTGTATCGGGATACCGAGTCTGATCGGAATGTCTCGGGAGGAGGTCTATTCCTTCGTTGACCGTGAGAGCTTGTGATGGGCTAAGTTGGGACACCCCTGTAGGGATTTGAACTTTTGAAAGGCGTGACCGCGGTTATGGGCAGATGGGAATTTGTTAATGTCCGGTTGTAGAAAACCTGAAGTTGACCTTAATTAAAATGAATCAACCGCGTGTGTAACCGTGATGGTCTCTTTCCGGCGGAGTCCGGGAAGTGAACACGGTTGTTGGAGTTATGCTTGACGTAGGTTGTTCTAGGATCACTTCTTGATCATAGTTTCTCGATCGTGCTTTGCCTTCTCTTCTCGCTCTCTTTTGCGTATGTTAGCCACCATATATGCTAGTCGCTTGCTGCAGCTCCACCTCTTACCTTTACCTTTCCCATAAGCTTAAATAGTCTTGATCGCGAGGGTGCGAGATTGCTGAGTCCCCGTGGCTCACAGATACTTCCAAAACCAGCTTGCAGGTGCCGATGAGTCTGTGCAGACGACGCAACCAAGCTCAAGGAGGAGCTCGATGAAGATCTTGTCCTTCGTGTTGTTTCGTTCTAGTTGATCAGTAGTGGAGCCCAGTCGGGACGATCGGGGACCTTTGTCGCATTTGGGGTTCTTCTTATATTTCGGTTCCGTAGTCGGACCTTGATTGTATCTGGTTGATGTAATGCTTTATTTATGTAATTGTGTGAAGTGGCGATTGTAAGCCAACTATGTATCTCTTTTCCCTTATGTATTACATGGGTTGTTTGCGAAGATTACCTCACTTGCGACATTGCTTTCAATGCGGTTATGCCTCTAAGTCGTGCTTCGACACGTGGGAGATATAGCCGCATCGAGGGCGTTACAAATAATAAAATCAAATAAGATTTCATTCGGAGTTTTTATCGCTATTTTTTTAGTTAGGAAAAATAAGCATTTTTCAAAATTGCATTAGAGGCCCAAATAAATGTTCACCTTGTCCGTTAGATTTTTAGAGGACGGGGAAAATTTATTTCAGGATTTTTGGAGTCTGTTTGGTATTTCTTTTCTTTGTTTTTTCCGAGAGGATTTTTAAAAAAAAAGTCAACCGACCTAACCGGGCCGTGTCCGACCTGGAAACTAGCCCGGCCGGCCCTTTTAAGCCGCGGAGGCCCGAGCCGCAGCGCACCCACCCGAAAACCCTAGCGCCGCCCGAGCCAACCCGCCGCCGCCGCCGTGTCGCCGTCCCGAGCCGCCGCCGCACCGCCCGCGCCTCCCCACAACGCCGCCCCATTCCGCGCCCCACCGCCACCGGATCCCCTCGCCGCCAACGTTGTTAGCCGCCGGAGCCGCCCCTGACCTCGCAGAGGTAGTTCGCCGCCGCCGGTTTTCTTTGGAAAACCGATCGTTTTTTTTTCAAAACCCTAGTTTTAGATTGGTTTTTTCGGTTTTTTATTTAGCGAACGCCCGTTCGTACGTTCGTTTTAACTAGCGGTTTTCACCCGTTTAACCGCAGACAGTGAACGTTTATTCATTAGCCTGTTCGTCAGTTTTCCTTTTCCAGGGTTTTTCCGCGATTATTTTCGGTCGCGATTTCTGCCCTAATCTTCGTTCTAGTATAACTTTTCGCTCGTTTATCGGAATCAGGCGATTCAAGCGCCTAGATCTTCGTCTCGAAGCCCTCTTTCTATTTAACCAACTAGAACAAGTTTTTGCTACTGTAAATTTGACTTTAGTCCAGATTAGTAAACAGATCTGGTTAGATCTCTTATTTGAGTTTTACCCGTGCTTCTAGTTGAGTGCTTATTGTATGCTTGTTTGTTTGTGATATAGTACCCGGAATGTGAAGCGTGCTACTATGAGTCTCTAGGTTTCACGGATCATCAGCAAGGCAAGTAAGTAACACTTTGATCATACCTCTTTACTACCCAGTTTTATTGCATTAGATCAATCCTCAAACACTTCCATGGTTAGGATCTGATTTAAATTGTGGGTTTTGGGAAGTAGTTGAGGTAGTACCTATTCACCTATTTATTTTCAAACCTTGGGAGTTACTTCTACGTTGCTTATATTGCTATGCTATGCTTGTAGACGTGGATTGGGTTTGAGAGTATTCATGACAGATGTGAGTTTGTTAAATAATGGTTCAACTTAAGGTGGCAACTTAAATACACATCTGGGTGGATTGCTTGTGGGCACCTGGAGAACCAAGTGTTGTCCTAGGATATCCCGGAGGACCCGTGTGATCATCCTACAGCCCGCCACCCAGGCTCAAAGGTATCATTAGATTATTCATGCTAGAAACTTCCGTGTGCAGCCACAAGCTATTATGGGCTCTAGCATAGTTGAGTAAGTTGCGTGAAGCTCTTGAAGAGGTAGACTAGCAGATGTAGTGGGTTGTAGGTGGTACGGTCTACCTAGAATAGAGAGTTAATGCTTCAGAAAGACTGTGTCTCGAATCTCCGACCATGGATGTATTTGAATCTTGTGGGAAAAAGTGCGCGAACCTCTACAGAGTGTATAAAACTAATCATGGTTAGCCGTATCCCCGGTTATGGACATCTTGAGTATTTGGTTCTTGGATTATCATGATTGATCTCATCACTCTTAATATAATTTGATTGGGTTTAATTATGATGTTTAATTGGGATTGAGTTGGAGGAACCTTCTCAATGTTTAACAACCACCATGATGGTTAAATAAATTTATTCCTTTGTTGTAGGAAAAAAATTGGCTTTATGCAAAATTGTAACCATTAAGCTTACCACCAGCCAAATATGCATGTAGTGATAGCAATTATTCTGTTCATTATTCTCTTGTGTTACCTTGCCAGCATATTCCATGTGCTGACCCGTTTCGGGCTGCAACGTTCATGTTGCAGACTTTTCAGACAACGAGTAAGGAGACATAGGTCGTTGTCTTTCACTCAGTGATGCCGTTGGAGTTGATGGACTCACTTTATCTTCCAAGCCTTATGCTGTTATCGATTTTAGATGGCCTTAACCCATATTTATTGTATTAAGTTCTCTTTTGAGACATTCGATGTAATAAGTGTGTGATTACTACTCTGTTATAAATCCTCAAGTATTGTGCGTGTCAGCATTACCGATCCAGGGATGACACCGATACACAGAGATCAGACTGTCTGAGGTCTGGTCGCTACAAGATGGTATTAGAGCACACGCTGACTGTAGGACACAACCACTAAGCTAAAACCCTAGATCACTACTCTCTTCTCATTTCTGACTCCTCTCCCTTTTCTACTCTTTAGAATGGCGGACATGAGGAACAAGTTTGCACAACCAGATGAAGACACACCCTTTGGATGACACTTGAAGGAAGTCACTAAGTACCTGAACATTGGAATACCAAGCTTCACCGAGACCTACAACGCCACTCTACCAGAAGAGGAGCGCTGGATGATCCAAGTTCAAGTTCCAGGAAGGACGTTCATGCCAGTCACTGAGCCCATAGAGTTTTCCTTTGATGCACCCACCTGGAGTCTAGGAAAGAGCATGGCAGCCCACATCACCATGGGACGTATTGGAGAAGTTTACCACAAGGATCTCAAGGATACAATCTACCAGATTTGTGGGTGCCGAGATGAGCAATGGGAGATGATCAGCACCAAGAAGGATAGATCTATTGCAGCTTTCATCTAGGAGTTAAACCAGCACATTCGTCACCAGGAGAACCAGATGTTCACAGGCATGGTAGATCTGAAGAAGGCAATGACCAGGATCACGGAGCTGGTGGAAGAACTCAAGTCTACACGCAATGGATACGAGGAGGAAATGATGATACTCGTGGAGAAGAATGACAATCTGACAAGGAAGCTAGGAGTATTCATGGGAGAGCCCGCGCCAGGAGGAGAAGACGACGATTCCACTTGCCCGGAGAACTACATCATCATCGGCGACACCGACTCGGACCCTGACGACAGCGATGATGACTTTGTTGATGAAGCTGGAGGAGATATTATGGAGTCTTCCACCGATCAATATTCTAGTCGACCACCATATCAATAGTAGAATTCCACCATGTATATAGTATAATCCGAGCACTTTTGTAACGATAGTTAGACTGATTGTATGCCCTTGTTTGAAATTGATTGAAGTGATATGATTGTGTTTGTCTCATGTGCATATGGGTAGTGTTTTCCCCATAGACCTCATTCTATTCTATTTTCTCATCTTTTCTAAACCCATCAGATGCCTCCGAGACGCGACAATGGATTTGCTTTCCCACCGGAGCTCACTCAGTTGATCCAGCAGCAGAATGCATTGATGTAGATACTGGTCCAGAATCAGAATCAAGGGAACAACAACAATAACAACAACACACCACCACCACCACCTGTTGACCACTTAGCCCGTTTTCTAAGGCTGAATCCGCCGGTGTTCTCCAGTAGCACCGAGCCGATAGTTGCAGATGATTGGCTCCGCAAGATTGGAAGGGAGTTGACCACTGCAGGATGCACAGATGCGGAAAGAGTGTGTTTTGCCGCACATCAGCTTGATGGACCCGCAGCAGCATGGTGGGAGAATTACACTATCACCTATCCCATCGACACTGTTACATGGGATCGGTTTCAGCAGGCCTTTCGCACTGCCCATGTATCAGCAGGAGCTATGGCCATGAAGAAGCGCGAGTTTCGCAACTTACGCCAAGGAGGACGCACCATTGGCCAATATGTGGATGACTTTAGTAAGCTAGCACGTTATTCCCCATATAACGTTGCTACGGATGCTGCTAAACGGGAGAAGTTTCTGGAAGGACTGAATGATGAGCTGAGCATGTAGTTGATGGTAGCAACTTTTAATAACTTCCAACAGTTGGTAGATACAACTCTCATGATTGAAGGGAAGCAGCAGCAGATTGACAACCGCAAGAGGAAGTATGGACACGGGAAGTATAATTCTGGAGCTCAGGAGAGACCCCATTTTACTCCGAACTCGGGAGGACCCCTTCAACATAACCATGGAGGTCACAATCACAATGGAGGTATTTCGCACAACCATAGTGGCCCCAGGAGTAAATGGTAATGGAGGAAGCAACGGCCAAAACCGTACCAACCTAGCAACGCCCGCCAAGAAGGATCTAAGTCACATTACTTGTTTCAAGTGCGGGAAGAATGGACATTATGCCACGGAGTGTTCTGAAGAAAACAATGGAAATGGCAATGGAAGCTCTGGGAAGAAGCCCAACCCTTTCAACAGGGGACAAGTGAACCACGTTAGCGTGGAGGAGGTTGAAGCGCAACCCGATGCAGTAATAGGTAAGTTTATGATTAAGTTATTTACTGCAATCGTTCTTTTTGATACTGGTGCATCGCATTTATACTGGTGCAGAGTATATGGCTAGCCTATGGTGTGATCGGTTACCATTAAGGATTGGTAACTACCTATTTCCCTCAGACCTAATCGTATTGGAGTCACAAGGACTAGATGTGATATTAGGCATGGATTGGTTATCGAAGTATGGAGGGAACATTGACTGCGCTAGTAAGTTGATTTTGCTTACCACCCCAGAAGGAAGAAGGATCAAGTATGTATCCCGGCATGTGCCGAATAGGACTCAAGTGAATTCCTTATCAGGAGTTGTACCGGAGGAAGTAGCAGTGGTGAAGGATTTCCCAGATGTATTTCCAGAAGAGTTGCCAGGCATGCCACCGGATAGAGACATTAAGTTTTTGATTGAGCTTTTGCCTGGAATAGGGCCAATATCTAAGAGACCGTACTGGATGCCCACTAAGGATTTAGAGGAAATTAAGAAACAAATTAAGGAGTTACTGGAAAAATGTTATATTCGCCCAAGCTCGTCACCTTGGGGATCACCAGTACTTCTAGTGGAGAAGAAGGATGGATCGTTGAGGATGGTTTATGATTATCAAGGATTGAATGAAGTGACAATCAAGAACAAGTACCCACTGCCGATGATCAATGATTTGTTTGACCAGCTGCAAGGAGCTAAGGTGTTTTCCAAGATCGATCTACAATCAGGGTACCACCAGCTGAAGATTCGAGAGCAGGATATACCTAAGACAGCTTTTACCACAAGGTACGGGCTATATGAGTACACCGTTTTGTCATTTGGTCTGACTAAAGCATCTGCCTCTTTTATGAACATGATGAACAAGGTGTTTATGGAGTTTTTGGATAAGTTCGTCGTGGTGTTCATTGATGATATTTTGGTCTACTCGAAGAATGAAGAGGAGCATAAGGAGCATTTGCGTTTGGTACTTGGGAAGCTCAGAGAACATCAGTTATATGCCAAGTTTAGCAAGTGTGAGTTTTGGTTGAAGGAAGTGGGATTCCTCGGACATGTTATATCCGGAGAAGGAATAGCCGTAGACCCTACCAAGGTCATCACGGTGACAAATTGGGAAGCACCCACGTCAGTTGGAGAGATTCAGAGTTTTCTTGGACTCGCAGGATACTACCGGAGGTTCATTGAGAATTTCTCGAAGATTGCAAAGCCCATGACGGAGTTGTTGAAAAAGGACACCAAGTTCAAATGGACTGAGGAATGTGAGGCCAGTTTTCAGGAGTTAAAGAAATGCTTGGTTACAGCTCCAGTGTTGATTCTTCCAGATCAACGCAAGGATTACCAGGTGTATTGCGACGCTTCTCGTCGAGGACTTGGAGCAGTGCTTATGCAGGAGGGAAGAGTTGTAGCTTATGCCTCACGACTGCTTAAACCCCATGAGTTGAATTATGCTACCCATGATTTGGAGTTAGCAGTCGTAGTGCATGCGTTGAAGACATGGAGACATTTTCTCATCGGAAACCATTGTGAGGTGTACACAGATCACAAGAGTTTGACGTACATCTTCACGTAGAAGGAGTTGAATCTCAGGTAAAGGAGATTGTTGGAGCTCATCAAGGATTATGATATGAAGTTACATTATCATCCCGGAAAGGCTAACGTAGTAGCCGATGCGTTGAGCCGCAAGAGTCATGTCAATACACTCATGACCAGAGAGTTACCCAAGGAGTTAGCTGAGGATCTTCGTGAGCTATGTTTGGAAATAGTTCCGAGGGGTTATGTAGCAGCATTGGAGATTCAGTCTACCTTGATGGATAAGATCAGGGAAGCTCAGAAGACGAACAAGGAGATTGCTAAGATAAAAGAGAGGATGAGCAAAGGAAAAGCTAAGGGATTTCATGAGGACGAGCACGATACCCTATGGCTTGAGGAACGCGTATACGTGCCAAATGATTCGGAGATCAGGAGGTTGATTCTGCAAGAGGCCCATGATTCGCCGTATTCGATTCACCCAGGAAATACCAAGATGTATCTGGATTTGAAGGATAGATTCTGGTGGACCGGAATGAAGAAGGATATTGCAGAGTATGTAGCAGTTTGTTATGTATGTCAGAGAGTGAAGGCAGAACATCAGAAGCCAGCGGGATTGTTACAGCCATTGCCAATAACCGAATGGAAGTGGGATAAACTAGGCATGGACTTTATCACGAGATTGCCCAAGACTCGTTCAGGCTATGACTCGATATGGGTTGTAGTCGATCGTTTGACGAAAGTAGCTCATTTCATCCCAGTGAAGACAACTTACACGAGTGCTAAGTTGGCAAAGATTTACATGAACAGGATCGTATGTCTGCATGGGAACTCAGTTGTATCAGATAGAGGAACTCAGTTTACCTCAAAGTTTTAGAATCAGTTGCATGAGACTTTGGGAACCAACCTAGAGTTCAATACAACTTTTCACCCGGAGATAGATGGACAAACTGAGAGAGTCAATCAGATTCTGGAGGACATGTTGAGAGCTTGTGCGCTAGACTATGGATCTAGTTGGGACGACAATTTGCCTTAGGCAGAGTTCTCTTACAACAACAGCTATCAAGCCAGTTTGAAGATGGCCCCTTTCGAAGCATTGTACGGAAGGAGGTGATACGTCTCCAACGCATCTATAATTTTTTATTGTTTCATGCTATTATATTATCTGTTTTGGATGTTTATGGGCTTTATTAAACACTTTTATATGATTTTTGGGACTAACCTATCAACCTAGAGCCCAGTGCCAGTTTTTGTTTTTTTCCTTGTTTTAGAGTATCGTATAAAAGGAAAATCAAACGGAGTCCAATTGATCTGAAACTTCATGGAACTTATTTTTGGACCAGAAGAAGCCCACGGAGTATCGGAGATGGACCAGGAGAGTTCCGGGCTGCCCACGAGGGTGGGGGGCGCGCCCACCCCCCTGGGCGCGCCCCCTGCCTCGTGGACAGCCCGGAGATCCACTGATGTACTTCTTCCTCCTATATATACCCATATAACCTAAAAACTTCGGGGAGCAGAATGGATCGGGAGTTTCGCTGCCAGAAGCCTCCGTAGCCACCAAAAACCAATCTAGACCCGTTCCGGCACCCTGCCGGAGGGGGAATCCCTCTTCGGTGACCATCTTCATCATCCCGGTGGTCTCCATGACGAGGAGGGAGTAGTTCTCCCTCGGGGCTGAGGGTATGTACCAGTAGCTATGTGTTTGATCTCTCTCTCTCTCGTGTTCTTGAGGTGGTACGATCTTGATGTATCGTGAGCTTTGCTATTATAGTTGGATCTTATGATGTTTCTCCCCCTCTAATCTCTTGTAATGGACTGAGTTTTCCCTTTGAAGTTATCTTATCGGATTGAGTCTTTAAGGATTTGAGAACACTTGATGTATGTCTTGCGTGGGATACCCATGGTGACAATGGGGTATTCTATTGATCCACTTGATGTATGTTTTGGTGATCAACTTGCGGGTTCCACCCATGAACCTATGCATAGGGGTTGGCACACGTTTTCGTCTTGACTCTCCAATCAATCTGTTGGGTCTGGCTATGCTCCATAGTCCCAAAAATCATATAAAATAGCATATAAATGCATATAAAACATCCAAGGTTGATAATATAATAGCGTGGAACAATCAAAAATTATAGATATGTTGGAGACGTATCAGCATCCCCAAGCTTAATTCCTGCTCATCCTTGAGTAGGCAAATGATAAAAACAGAATTTTTGATGTGGAATGCTACCTAACATATTTCTCTAAGTAATTCTCTTCATTTTGGCAAGAATATTCAGATCCATAAGATTCAAGACAAAAGTTTAATGTTGACATAAAAATAATAATACTTCAAGCATACTAACCAAGTAATCATGTCTTCTCAAAATAACATGGCCAAAGAAAGCTATCCCTACAAAATCATATAGTCTGGCTATGCTCCATCTACACCTCACAAAGGTAACACAAGAGATTATGGTAGGGTACGAAACCACCTCAAAGTTATTCTTTCCAATCAATCCGTTGGGCTATTCCTATAAGTGTCACAAACTGCCCTAGAGTTCGTACTAGAGTAACACCTTAAGACACAAATCAACCAAAACTCTAATGTCACCTAGATACTCCAATGTCACCTCAAGTATCCGTGGGTATGATTATACGATATGCATCATACAATCTCAGATTCATCTATTCAACCAACACATAGAACCTCAAATAGTGCCCAAAGTTTCTACCGGAGAGTCAAGACGAAAATTTGTGCCAACCCCTATGCATAGGTTCAGGGGTGGAACCTGCAAGTTGATCACCAAAACATACATCAAGTGGATCAATAGAATACCCCATTGTCACCACGGGTATCCCACGCAAGACATACATCAAGTGTTCTCAAATCCTTAAAGACTCAATCCGATAAGATAACTTCAAAGGGAAAACTCAATTCATTACAAGAGAGTAGAGGGGGGAAGAAACATCATAAGGTCCGACTATAATAGCAAAGCTCGCGATACATCAAGATCGTATCACCTCAAGAACACGAGAGAGAGAGAGAGAGAGAGATCAAACACATAGCTACTAGTACATACCCTCATCCCCGAGGGAGAACTACTCCCTCCTCATCATGGAGAGCACCGGGATGATGAAGATGGCCACCGGAGAGGGATTCTCCCTCCGGCAGTGTGCCGAAACGGGTCTAGATTGGTTTTCGGTGGCTACAGAGGCTTCTGGCGGCGGAACTCCCGATCTATTCTGCTCCCCGATAGTTTTAGGGTATATGGATATATATAGGCGGAAGAAATACATCAGGGGAGCCACGAGGGTGGTGGGCGTGCCCAGGGGGTGGGTGCGCCCCCTGCCTCGTGGCTTCCTCGTTGATCCCCTGACGTGCACTCCAAGTCCCCTGTATTGCTTTCTTTCCAAAAATAACTTTTCTCAGGGTTTCATTCCGTTTGGACTCCGTTTGATATTCCTTTTCTACGAAACACTGAAACGAGGGAAAAACAGAAACTGGCACTGGGCTCTGGGTTAATAGGTTAGTCCCAAAAATCATATAAAATAGCATATAAATGCATATAAAACATCCAAGGTTGATAATGTAATAGCATGGAACAATCAAAAATTATAGATATCTTGGAGACGTATCAGCATCCCCAAGCTTAATTCCTGCTCGTCCTCGAGTGGGTAAATGATAAAAACAGAATTTTTGATGTGGAATGCTACCTAACATATTTCTCTAAGTAATTCTCTTCAGTTTGGCAAGAATATTCAGATCCATAAGATTCAAGACAAAAGTTTAATACTGACATAAAAATAATAATACTTCAAGCATACTAACCAAGTAATCATGTCTTCTCAAAATAACATGGCCAAAGAAAGCTATCCCTACAAAATCATAAAGTCTGGCTATGCTCCATCTTCACCACACAAAGTATTTAAATCATGCACAACCCCGATGACAAGCCAAGCATTTGTTTCATACTTTTGATGTTCTCAAACTTATTCAATCTTCAGGGAATACATGAGCATGAGCCATGGACATAGCACTATAGGTGGAATAGAATGGTGGTTGTGGAGAAGACAAAAAGGAGAACATAGTCTCACATCAACTAGGCGTATCAACGGGCTATGGAGATGCCCATTAATAGATATCAATGTGAGTGAGTAGGGATTGCCATGCAATGGATGCACTAGAGCTATAAATGCATGAAAGCTCAACAAAAGAAACTAAGTGGGTGTGCATCCAACTTGCTTGCTCACGAAGACCTAGGGCATTTTGAGGAAGCCCATCATTGGAATATACAAGCCAAGTTCTATAATGAAAGATTCCCACTAGTATATGAAAGTGACAACATAGGAGACTCTCTATCATGAAGATCATGGTGCTACTTTGAAGCACAAGTGTGGTAAAAGGATAGTAGCATTGCCCCTTCTCTCTTTTTCTCTCATTTTTTTATTTTTTTATTTTTTTTATTTGGGCCTTTTCTCTTTTTTTATGGACTCTTTTTTTCTCTTTTTTTATTTTTCGTCCGGAGTCTCATCCCGACTTGTGGGGGAATCATAGTCTCCATCATCCTTTCCTCACTGGGACAATGCTCTAATAATGATGATCATCACACTTTTATTTTCTTACAACTCAAGAATTACAACTCGATACTTAGAAGAAAATATGACTCTATATGAATGCCTCCGGTAGTGTACCGGGATGTGCAATGACTCAAGAGTTACATGTATGAAAGAATTATGAATGGTGGCTTTGCCACAAATACGATGTCAACTACATGATCATGCAAAGCAATATGACAATGATGGAACGTGTCATAATAACGGAACGGTGGAAATTTGCATGGCAATATATCTCAGAATGGCTATGGAAATGCCATAATAGGTAGGTGTGGTGGCTGTTTGGAGGAAGGTATATGGTGGGTTTATGGTACCGGCGAAAGTTGCGCGGTACTAGAGAGGCTAGCAATGGTGGAAGGGTGAGAGTGTGTATAATCCATGGACTCAACATTAGTCATAAAGAACTCACGTACTTATTGCAAAAATCTATTAGTTATCAAAACAAAGTACTACGCGCATGCTCCTAGGGGGATATATTGGTAGGAAAAGACCATCGCTCGTCCCCAACCGCCACTCATAAGGAAGACAATCAATAAATAAATCATGCTCTGACTTCATCACATAACGGTTCACCATACGTGCATGCTACGGGAATCACAAACTTTAACACAAGTATCTCTCAAATTCACAACTACTCACTAGCATGACTCTAATATTACCATCCTCATATCTCAAAACAATCATCAAGTATCAAACATCTCATAGTATTCAATGCACTTTATATGAAAGTTTTTATTATATTCATCTTGGATGACCATCATATTAGGACTAAATTCATAACCAAAGCAAACTACCATGCTGTTTAGAGACTATCAAAATGATATAAGTGAAGCATGGGAGTTTATTAATTTCTTAAAAATAAAACCACCTCTGTGCTCTAAAAAGATATAAGTGAAGCACTAGAGCAACAATAAACTACTCCGAAAGATATAAGTGAAGATCAATGAGTAGTCGAATAATTATGCAACTATATGAAGACTCTCTAACATTTAAGAATTTCATATCTTGGTATTTTATTCAAACAGCAAGAAAAAGAAAAGAAAATAAAATGATGCTCCAAGCAAAACACATATCATGTGGTGAATAAAAATATAGCTCCAAGTAAAGTTACCGATGAACAAAGACGAAAGAGGGGATGCCTTCCGGGGCATCCCCAAGCTTAGGATTTTGGTTGTCCTTGAATATTACCTTGGGGTGCCTTGGAAATCCCCAAGCTTAGGCTCTTGCCACTCATTGTTCCATAATCCATCGAATCTTTTACCCAAAACTTGAAAACTTCACAACACAAAACTTAATAGAAAACTCGTAAGCTCCGTTAGCGAAAGAAAACAAAACACCACTTGAAGGTACCGTAATGAACTCATTCTTTATTTATATTGATGTTAAAACTACTGTATTCCAACTTCTCTATGGTTTATAAACTCTTTTACTAGCCATAGATTCATCAAAATAAGCAAACAACACATGAAAAACAGAATCTGTCAAAAACTGAACAGTATGTAGTAATCTATAACTAACGCAAACTTCTGGAACCCGAAAAATTCTAAAATAAATTGCTGGACGTGAGTAATTTATCTATTAATAATCTTCAAAAATAATTAACTAAATGGCACTCTCAAATAAAAAATGGCAGCAATTCTTGTGAGCGCTAAAGTTTCTGTTTTTTACAGTAAGATCAACAAGACTTTCCCCAAGTCTTCCCAACGGTTCTATTTGGCACAAACACTAATTAAAACGTAAAAAACTCAATAATAACAGAGGCTAGATAAATTATTTATTACTAAACAGGAGCAAAAAGCAAGTAACAAAAATAAAGTTGGGTTGCCTCCCAACAAGCGCTATCGTTTGACGCCCCTAGCTAGGCATGATGATTTCAACGATGCTCACATAAAGGATAAGAATTGAAACATAAAGAGAGCATCATGAAGAATGTGACTAGCACATTTAAGTCTAACCCACTTCCTATGCATAGGAATTTTGTGAGCAAACAACTTATGGTAACAAGAATCAACTTGCCTAGGAAGGTAAAACAAGCATAACTTCATAACTTTAAGCACATAGAGAGGAAACTTGATAATATTGCAATTCCTACAAGCATATATTCCTCCCTCATAATAATTTTCAGTAGCATCATGAATGAATTCAACAATATAACCAGCACATAAAGCACTATTTTCATGATCCACAAGCATAGAATTTTTATTACTCTCCACATAAGCAAATTTCTTCTCATGAATAGTAGTGGGAGCAAACTCAACAAAATAACTATCATGTGAGGCATAATCCAATTGAAAATTAAAATCATGATGACAAGTTTCATGGATATCATTATTCTTTATAGCATACAAGTCATCACAATAATCATCATAGACAATAACTTTGTTCTCGTAATCAATTGGAACCTCTTCCGAAATAGTGGATTCATCACTAAATAAAGTCATGACCTCTCCAAATCCACTTTCATCACTATAATCATCATAAATAGGAGGCATGCTTTCATCATAATAAATTTTCTCATCAAAACTTGGGGGACAAAAAATATCATCTTCATCAAACATAGCTTCCCCAAGCTTGTGGCTTTGCATATCATTAGCATCATGGATATTCAAGGAATTGATACTAACAACATTGCAATCATGCTCATCATTCAAATATTTAGTGATAAACATTTTAATGCATTCTTCCTCTAGAAATTGAGCACAATTATCGGAATCCTTATTTTCATGATAGATATTAAAAAGATGAAGCATATGAGATACCCTCAATTCCATTTTTTGGTAGTTTTCTTTTATAAACTATACTAGTGCTAAAACAAGAAACAAAAAGATTTGATTGCAAGATCTAAAGATATACCTTCAAGCACTCACCTCCCCGGCAACGGTGCTAGAAAAGAGCTTGATGTCTACTACACAACCTTCTTCTTGTAGACGTTGTTGGGCCTCCAAGTGCAGAGGTTTGTAGGACAGTAGCAAATTTCCCTCAAGTGGATGACCTAAGGATTATCTATCCGTAGGAGGCGTAGGATGAACATGGTCTCTCTCAAGCAACCCTGCAACCAAATAACAAAGAGTCTCTTGTGTCCCCAACACACCCAATACAATGGTAAATTGTATAGGTGCACTAGTTCGGCGCAGAGATGGTGATACAAGTGGTATATGGATGGTAGATAAAGGTTTTTGTAATCTGAAAATATAAAAACAGCAAGGTAACTAATGATAAAAGTGAGCGTAAACGGTATTGCAATGCGTTGAAACAAGGCCTAGGGTTCATACTTTCACTAGTGCAAGTTCGCTCAAAAATAATAACATAATTGGATCACATAACTATCCCTCAACATGTAACAAAGAGTCAGTCCAAAGTCACTAATAGCGGAAAACAAACTAAGAGATTATGGTAGGGTACAAAACCACCTCAAAGTTATTCTTTCCAATCAATCCGTTGGGCTATTCCTATAAGTGTCACAAACAGCCCTAGAGTTCGTACTAGAATAACACCTTAAGACACAAATCAACCAAAACCCTAATGTCACCTAGATACTCCAATGTCACCTCAAGTATCCATGGGTATTATCATACGATATGCATCACACAATCTCAGATTCATCTATTCAACCAACACATAGAACCTCAAAGAGTGCCCCAAATTTTCTACCGGAGAGTCAAGACGAAAATGTGTGCCAACCCCTATGCATAGGTTCAGGGGCGGAACCCGCAAGTTGATCACCAAAACATACATCAAGTGGATCAATAGAATACCCCATTGTTACCACAGGTATCCCACGCAAGAAATACATCAAGTGTTCTCAAATCCTTAAAGACTCAATCCGATAAGATAACTTCAAAGGGAAAACTCAATTCATTACAAGAGAGTAGAGGGGGGAAGAAACGTCATAAGATCCAACTATAATAGAAAAGCTCGCGATACATCAAGATCATATCACCTAAAGAACACAAGAGAGAGAGATAAAACACATAGCTACTGGTACATACCCTCGGCCTCGAGGGAGAACTACTCCCTCCTCGTCATGGAGAGCACCGGGATGATGAAGATGGCCACCGGGGAGGGATTCCCCCTCGGGCAGGGTGCCGGAACGGGTCTAGATTGGTTTCAGTGTCTACGGAGGCTTCTGGCGGCGGAACTCCCGATCTATTATGCTCCCCGATAGTTTTAGGGTATATGTATATATAGGCAGAAGAAATACATCATGGGAGCCACGAGGGGCCCATGAGGGTGGAGGGCGTGCCCAGGGCGGTGGGCGCGCCCCCTGCCTCGTGGCTTCCTCATTGATCCCCTGACGTGCACTCCAAGTCTCCTGTATTGCTTTCTTTCCAAAAATAACTTTTCCGAAGGTTTCATTCCGTTTGGACTCCGTTTGATATTCCTTTTCTGCGAAACACTGAAACATGGGAAAAACAGAAACTGACACTGGGCTCTGGGTTAATAGGTTAGTCCCAAAAATTATATAAAATAGCATATAAATGCATATAAAACATCCAAGGTTGATAATATAATAGCATGGAACAATCAAAAATTATAGATATGTTGGAGACGTATCACATACCCACGGATACTTGAGGTGACGTTGGAGTATCTAGGTGACATTAGGGTTTTGGTTGATTTGTGTCTTAGGGTGTTATTCTAGTACGAACTCTATGATAGATTGAACGGAAAGAATAGCTTCATGTTATTTTACTACGGACTCTTGAATAGATCGATCAAAAAGGATAACTTTGAGGTGGTTTCGTACCCTACCATAATCTCTTCGTTTGTTCTCCGGTCTTAGTGACTTTGGAGTGACTCTTTGTTGCATGCTGAGGGATAGTTATATGATCCAGTTATGTTATTATTGTTGAGAGAACTTGCACTAGTGAAAGTATGAACCCTAGGCCTTGTTTCCTAGCATTGCAATACCGTTTGTGCTCACTTTTATCATTAGTTACCTTGCTGTTTTTATATTTTCAGATTACAAAAACCTATATATACCATCCATATTGCACTTGTATCACCATCTCTTCGCCGAACTAGTGCACCTATACAATTTACCATTGTATTGGGTGTGTTGGGGACACAAGAGACTCTTTGTTATTTGGTTGCAGGGTTGCTTGAGAGAGACCATCTTCATCCTACGCCTCCCACGGATTGATAAACCTTAGGTCATCCACTTGAGGGAAATTTGCTACTGTCCTACAAACCTCTGCACTTGGAGGCCCAACAACGTCTATAAGAAGAAGGTTGTGTAGTAGACATCAAGCTCTTTTCTGGCGCCGTTGCCGGGGAGGTTAGCGCTTGAAGGTATGTCTTTAGATCTTGCAATCGAATCTTTTTGTTTCTTGTTTTATCATTAGTTTAGTTTATAAAAGAAAACTACAAAAAAATGGAATTAAGGGTATCTCATATGCTTCATCTTTTTAATGTCTTTCATGAAAATAAGGATTCTGATAATTGTGCCAAAGTGTTAGAAGAAGAATGCATTAGAATGTTTGGCACTAAATCTTTGTATGAGAGCATGATTGCAATATTGTTAGTATGAATTCCTTGGATATCTATGATGCTAATGATATGCAAAGCCATAAGCTTGGGGATGCTATGTTTGACGAAGATGATATTTTTTGTTCCCCAAGTTTAGATGAGAAAATTTATTGTGATGATAGCATGCCTCCTATTTATTATGATTATATTGATGAAAGTGGGTTTGGAAGAGTGTCAACTTTAGGAAGTAATGATCCCACTATTTTGGAGGGTGTTGAATCTTATTGTGATAATTATGAAAGTGGATTTGGAGAGGTCATGACTTTATTTAGTAATGATTCCACTATTTCGGAAGAGGTTCCAATTGATTATGAGAACAAAGTTGCTACCTATGATGATTATTGTGATGACATGTATGATATAAAGAACAATGATAACCATGAAACTTGTCATCTTGATTTTAATTTTCAATTGGATTATGCTCCCACTACTATTCATGAGAAGAAATTCGCTTATGTGGAGAGTAATAAAAATTCTATGATTGTAGATCATGAAAAGAATGCTTTATGTGATGATTATATTGTTGAATTCATTTATGATGCTACTAAAACTTATTATGAGGGAGGAACATATGCTTGTAGGAATTGCAATAATATCAAGTTTCCTCTCTATGTGCTTAAAGTTTTAAAGTTATGCTTGTTTTGCCTTCCTGTGCGAGTTGATTATTGTTCCCATAAATTGTTTGCTCACAAAATCCCTATGCATAGGAAGTGGGTTAGACTTAAATGTGCTAGTCATATTCTTCATGATGCTCTCTTTATATTTCAATTCTTATCTTTTATGTGAGCATCATTGAAATCATCATGCCTAGCTAGGGGCATTAAATGATAGCGCTTGTTGGGAGGCAACCCAATTTTATTTTTGTTCTTTACTTTTTTCTCCGGTTTAGTAATAAATAATTCATCTAGCCACTGTTTATATGTGGTTTTATGCTTTTAATTAGTGTTTGTGCCAAGTAGAACCGTTGGGAAGACTTGGGGAAAGTCTTTTTAATCTTGCTGTAAATAACAGAAACTTTAGCGCTCACGAGAACTGCTGCCATTTTTATTTGGAAAGTGATATTTAGTTAATTATTTTTGCAGATGATTAATAGATAAATTCCTCAAGTCTAGAAATTTATTTTAGAATTTTTGGGGTTCCAGAAGTATACGTTTGATCCAGATTACTACATATTGTTCTGTTTTTTAAAGATTCTGTTTTCTATGTGTTGTTTGCTTATTTTGATGAATCTATGAGTAGTATTGGAGGGTGTGAACCATAGATGAGTTCGAATACAGTAGATATTACACCAATATGAATTAATAATGAGATCACAACAATACCTAAGTGGTGATTTATTTTCTTATACTAACGGAGCTTACGAGTTTTCTGTTAAGTTTTGTGTTGTGATGTTTTCAAGTTTTGGGTAAAGATTCGATGGACTATGGAATAAGGAGTGGCAAGAGCCTAAGCTTGGGGATGCCCAAGGCACCCCAAGGTAATATTCAAGGACAACCAAGATCCTAAGCTTGGGGATGCCCCGGATGGCATCCCCTCTTTCGTCTTCGTTCATCGGTAACTTTACTTGGAGCTATATTTTTATTCGCCACATGATATGTGTTTTGCTTGGAGCATCATTTTATTTTATTTTGCTTTGCTTGCTGTTTGAATAAAATACCACGATCTGAAATTCTTAAATATTAGATAGTCTTCATATAGTTGCATAATTATTCGACTACTCATTGATCTTCACTTATATCTTTCAGAGTAGTTTGTTGTTGCTCTAGTGCTTCACTTACATCTTTTTAGAGCATGGTGGTGGTTTTATTTTATAGAAATAGATGAACTCTCATGCGTCACTTATATTATTTTGGGAGTCCTAAACAGCATGGTAATTTTCTTTGGTTATGAATTTAGTCCTAATATGATGGGCATCGAAGAGGGATATAATAAAAACTTTCATATAAAGTGCATTGAATACTATGAGAAGTTTGATGCTTGATAATTGTTTTGAGATATGAAGATGGTGATATTAGAGTCATGCTAGTTGAGTAGTTGTGAATTTGAGAAATACTTGTGTTAAAGTTTGTGATTCCCGTAGCATGCACATATGGTGAACCGTTATGTGATGAAATTGGAGCATGATTTATTTATTGATTGTCTTCCTTATGAGTGGCGGTCGGGGACGAGCGATGGTATTTTCCTACCAATCTATCCCCCTAGGAGCATGCGTGTAGTACTTTGTTTCGATAACTAATAGATTTTTGCAATAAGTATGTGAGTTCTTTATGACTAATGTTGAGTCCATGGATTATACGCACTCTCACCCTTCCACCATTGCTAGCCTCTCTAATACCGCGCACCTTTCGCCGATATCATACACCCACCATATACCTTCCTAAAAACAGCCACCATACCTACCTATTATGGAACTTCCATAGCCATTCCGAGATATATTGCCATGCAACTTTCCACCGTTCCGTTTATTATGACACGCTTCATCATTGTCATATTGCTTTGCATGATCATGTAGTTGACATCGTATTTGTGGCAAAGCCACCGTTCATAATTCTTTCATACATGTCACTCATGCATCATTGCACATCCCGGTACACCGCCGGAGGCATTCACAAGAGTCATGTTGAGTTTTAATTCTTGAGTTGTAAGTAAATAAAAGTGTGATGGTCATCATTATTAGAGCATTGTCCCAGTGAGTAAAGGATGATGGAGACTATGATTCACCCACAAGTCGGGATGAGACTCCGGACGAAAAATTAAAAAGGGAAAAAGAGGCCATAAAAAAAGAAGGCCTAAAAAAGAAAGAAAAAATGAGAGAAAAAGAGAGAAGGGACAATGCTACTATCCTTTTATCACACTTGTGCTTCAAAGTAGCACCATGATCTTCATGATAAAGAGTCTCCTATGTTGTCACTTTCCTATACTAGTGGGAATCTTTCATTATAGAACTTGGCTTGTATATTCCAATGATGGGCTTCCTCAATATGCCCTAGGTCTTCGTGAGCAAGCAAGTTGGATGCACACCCACTGTTTGAGGTCTGGTCGCTACGACCATAAGGCTCCCGCCAGTTGCCGATAAATTTAACAAAACATGATCATCTCATACAACAATTTATATCTCATCATGTCTTGACAATATCACATCACAACATGCCCTGCAAAAACAAGTTAGACGTCCTCTACTTTGTTGTTGCAAGTTTTACGTGGCTGCTATGGGCTTAGCAAGAACAGTTCTTACCTACGCATCAAAAACCACAACATGGTATAGTGATTGCTTTCTGATCTTCAGAAAGAACCCTGTTCATTGAATCCGATTCAACTAAAGTTGGAGAAATAGACCCACTAGCCACCTGTGTGCGAAGCACGTCGGTAGAACCAGTCTCGCGTAAGTGTACGCGTAATGTCGGTATGAGCCGCTTCATCCAACAATACCGCTGAATCAAAAATCAACTAGTGATGGCAATTAATATGTATATACCCACGCCCACAACTCCTTTGTGTACTACTCGTGCATATAACATCTACGCATGGACCTGGCTCAGATGCCACTGTTGGGGAACGCAGTAATTTCAAAAAAATTCCTACGCACACGCAAGATCCATCTAGGTGATGCATATCAACGAGAGGGGAGAGTGTTGTCCATGTACCCTCATATACCATAAGCGGAAGCGTTATGAGAACGCGGTTGATGTAGTCATACGTCTTCACGATCCGACCGATCCTAGCACCGAAGGTACGGAACCTCCGCGATCTGCACACGTTCATCTCGGTGACGTCCCACGAACTCTAGATCCAGCTGAGGTCGAGGGAGAGTTTCGTCAGCACGACGGCGTGATGACAATGATGATGAAGTTACCGATGCAGGGCTTCGCCTAAGCTTTACAACGCTAAGACCGAGGTGGAAATCTGTGGAGGGGGCACCGAACACGGCTAAACAATCAACTTGTGTGTCTATGGGGTGCCCCCTCCCCCGTATATAAAGGAGTGGAGGAGGGGGAGGGCCGGCCTCCTATGGCGCTCCCCAAGGGGGGATTCCTACTCCTACTAGGAGTAGGTTTCCCCCCTTTCCTAGTCCAACTAGGAGGGGAAAGGAAGGGGAAAGAGGGGAGAAGGAAGGAGGGGGGCGCCGCCCCCTCCTAGTCCAATTCGGACCAGCCCATGGGGGGCACGGGGCCACCCCTTGAGGCACTTATCTCCTTTTCCATATGGCCCATTAAGTCCCACTACTTCCCCCGGCGAATTCCCGTAACTCTCGGGCACTCTGGAAAATACCAGAATCGCTCGGAACCTTTCCAATGTCCGAATATAGCCTTCCAATATATCGATCTTTACGTCTCGGCCATTTAGAGACTCCTCGTCATGCTCGTGATCTCATCCGGGAGTCTGAACAACCTTTGGTACATCACATCACATAACTCATAATACAAATCGTTATCGAACGTTAAGAGTGTGTCGGGGGTTTGGTGCGACATATGCCAACGGATGGCTTATCATGGTGGGGGCGAGTAGAACATCGCCGGTGCCTGGAAACGGGATGAGGCGAAGACATGCACGCCGGCGAATCTTACCCAGCTTCGGGGCTCTCCGGGGAGATAATACCCCTACTGCTGCTCTGCGGGGTCTCCGCATGATCACTATGGCCAAGTGTTTACTCGGTTGCTCCTTGAGCTGTTTCTGGTGGCTAGCTCTCTCCTACTATCTGGTATGGTCTAGAACTACTGGGATCCAACCCCTTGCATGGGTGCCCTGGGGGGTTTATATAGGCCTACCCCCACAGGGGTACAATGGTAATTCGACTGGGCACGGGCCCATTCGTCAGTGCCTCCGACCTCCGACTTCTCCGCCGACTGCTGGGGCCCGCCGAATGGTGGGCCCCGCCGACTGGTTTGGTACGGAGCCGACAGGCCGCGTCAGCCGCGGGCGGGTCTTGCCGGCTGCTGATTATTGTAGCCGTGCTTCTGATGACGCAGGCTTGGTCATGGGGTCGTGGCAACAGCCCCGCCGCCTGGCGGGCGATCACTGTGGCCACTCCCCATCTCATTTTGATTAATGGCACGTGGGCCCCGGGGGAGGGCTCGGCCGACTCCCCCGGGCCGACTCCTGATGGGTCCGACTGGCGGTCCTCCCGCCGTCTCCCGAGGTCTCGCTGACTGGTGGGCCCCGCTGCCTTCAGGCCATACAGACAAGCCGTCGTGGGCGCATGACTTGGTACTGTGGTGCTGATGTCAGGGCCGGCCGGGCAACAGTGCCACGCCGCACGGAGATCTTCCCGGGTACGGCGTGCTGTGGCCATGCCTGCCCTTGGTAAGGGGTGGGGAGTGGGCTTCACTGTAGCCACGCCCCTTCCCCGTCCCCTCCGATGAGGTCATGGTTTGTCGGAGTCGCCGGCCGACTCCCCAAAGCCGGCTTCTCTGGAAGTCGTCCCTGGGACTCGGCCGTGAGCGGGCAGTCGGCCGCCCTGCCGTTGACTCCTCAGGAGGCGGCTCTTCGCCCCGGGGTCTTGAGGGGCGCAGCCTACCCCGATGTCTTGAAAGGTTATGGGACTCGGGTTGGCCTACCCGTGGCCCATTACTCCGACAGTAGTCCCCGAAGCTGGTGAGGCGCCACGGACGATCGGCCGAGAAGCCTCAGCAGTTTCTCTTTCCGGGTGCTCAACACATGGTCTTGATTGACTTCTGCCGGGCCGTCTAGAAGGAGTCGGATTTGCTCAACTCGGACTTCACTCAATTTCGACTTGCTCGGTATTTCGAACGTCGCGGTGGGATTTTAAGTGGCGTGCTAGCTAAGCCTCCAGGCCGCCGCCCGTTCTTGGCCTATCATGCGAGGGCACGTGGCTAGGCCGTCTTGTCAGCCCATGCACGCGACGGGACAGGCCCACATGCGGGCGCGCCACTACCGCGCCTCGGCGCCCGAGCGGATCCGCTGCGGCCCCGGTGGACGGTTGGGATTCCCGTGGAGTTACTGCGCGCAGTAACTTTACGGGGATCGTGGGGGTCGTGGGGTTGTGGGCGCAGTAAATCCCCACGTCCGCCCCCTCGGCTTCGCAGCCCACAGGGCTATAAGTAGGGGGAAGAGGGGGGCACGCACGCCCCTCCTTCCCACTACCCCTCGCTCTCTTCCTCCTTGCTGCTCCTCGCTCTCCTCCTTCCTATTCTCTTCTTCGCTCCGCCGCACACCCAGGCTCCGGCGAACGCTGCGGCGACAGCTCGCGATGAGTTCTTCCTCCGCTGTCGTGCCTCCCCCAGTGTGTTCCGGCACCTGGGACAGTTCCGAGGTTCATGAAGACCACACTGAGTTCCTCCGCCGGACCCGTCGGCTTCCCGGCAAGGATCGCGTGTAGGTGCGTCTTGCGCCGGAGGGGGAGATTTCCCCCGCCCCGCAGGAGGGCGAGCGGGTCATCTTCTGCTCGCACTGCCTACGCGGGCTGGGGCTGCCAGCGAGCAGCTTTTTCTGATCTTTCTTAGAGTTCTACGGCCTCCAGCCGCACCACCTCACCCCCAACACAGTGGTGCTGCTGCCCGCTTTCGTGGCCTTGTGCGAAGGCTTCCTCGGAGTCCTCCCCACCCTCGAGCTCTGGGGGGAGTTCTTCTTCTCCAAGCTCGGCACCCAGGCCGCGGGCGTGCCGGCTCAATGCGGGGCCTTCATAGCCGTGCGAAGGTCAGGAGCCGACAACCCCTTCCCTCCATCTCGCTGGTAAAGTTGGTGAAGATGTGGCAGAGATCCTACTTCTACGTCAGGAATGTCGCCACGAGGGGCGACTGGGTCAATCTGCCGGCTTTCGAAGCCGGCCCGCCGGCTGGGAGACTGCCCAACTGGTCGTACCGGGCCAGTCGCTGACGCCTGCGGGAGTCGGCGCCATTAGGCGACTCTGAGTGCTGACGCAGTCGGAGGGTCTGACTGGTCCGGACCTGCTGGCCGCCTTCGTCTCACGCCGAGTTCTCCCACTCCAAGGCCGCCCTCACATGATATGCCAGATGAGCGGGCACCGCGACCCGAGTCGGATGTGCACCAAGGACATGCCTCACGAAGAGGTGGCCTTCATGGTGAACTACCTCTCGGACAGCAGGCTCCTGGAGGACTGGCGATTCGGCAAGGAGCCGTACTCCCGCGCCAACCCCCCGCCCGTGGTGAGTCGCCTTTCTTTTCTTTCTTTAGATTGTCTTCTTCTTCTTGCCGAGTTTTGTTTTGACCAGTCGGCTTTGGTTAGAATCCCCTTCTTCATCCACCAGCCGGCACCTCGGGGCCGGTCCGTGAGTTCGTCGCCGACCGGGCGGAGAGCGATGTCGACGACCCCGATCTGGGGGCGGCGGCTCTGGAAGACGATGCCGAGGGATGAGGAGGGATAGCAGGCGACTTCAGGCCTTCGGCTACCTTCACCGACTGGCCTGAAGACAGCGCCGAGGGAGAAGTCGCCCCTCGCCATCGGCCAGGAGCTAGCCAGCCTGGCGCGGGCTCTTCTGCCGCGCCGGGCGCTCCAGGCGGCGGGAAGAAGCGCAGGTCCGTGCCGACCTTGTTCGGCAGTTGGGCGAAGAAGCCCAAGGGCTCGGCTGCAGCGACCCAGTGGGACGAGGCAGCCGCGAAGGCCATCCGCTTCCATAAGGAAGTGAAGAAGCCACCGTTGGTCTCCGCGTAAGTATTCTATCTTCAAAGTTTTATTCTTTCTTCATGATTTGTTTGAGTCTCTGCTTGCCCCTCTTTCTTCAGGGCTCCCCTCTCTCTCGAGCGGGTCGCCGCCGCCTCCGTCATGGGGTCAGCGGAGACGTCCGCCACCACTCGGCGGATTGACCCCGCTGCTGACCTCCGGGAGGCGACGGAGCGGAATGCGC
This sequence comes from Triticum urartu, assembly GCF_003073215.2. Taxonomy (NCBI): domain Eukaryota; kingdom Viridiplantae; phylum Streptophyta; class Magnoliopsida; order Poales; family Poaceae; genus Triticum; species Triticum urartu. Next base: position 298,606,745 of record NC_053027.1, read on the forward strand.
AGGAGAGGCGCAACGAAGAAGAGGCCCTCCTCCTGGAGAAGGCGGAGGCCGATAGGGCGGAGGCCGAAGCCGCCGCCGCGGCGAAGCAGCGGGCTAAGGAAGCCGCACGCCGCCAGTCGGCCTTGCTTGTCACCCCGCTGAACTCTGCGCCGCCGCCTCCGGAGTTAACGGGGCCAACTGGAGAAGCCGGCGGGGAGAACCTCGTCGAGGAGAGGGAAGGCGGCGACCCCTCTACTCCGGACGTGCACGTTCCGCCGCCGCCTCCGCCACCATCTGAAGGCGCGCAAGGTGAGCAGCCAGCGGACCCTCCGGTGCCGCCGACCGAAGACGAGGCCGTGGCGAGGCTACTCCTCCAAGTCGGCTCGCCAACGCGCCGTCGTCTGGAGAAGGCGATTTCGGCACCCCGCCCCCTGGAAGCCGGCACCGCCAGCTCGGCGGCCCCAGACGCCGAAGCGACGAGCGCCGCACCTGTTGGGTGGGTGTGAGGAGGCGGCACAGGGCCGCTGAACCTGGCGCTCCTGGACGTCCAGGCGAAGCTCCGTGCTGAGGGCGACGCTCTCCAGAGTTGCACCAAGGCGTTCCTAGCGTCGCGGGCAGCCGTCCAGGTATGGTTTTTTGTCCTTTGGTCTTTGTTTTCTTGCTCCTCTCTGTGGGGGCGCGCCAGTGCACCCACTGGGTATAGTCCCCGAGTTTCAGGCCGGCTGCTGAGCAGGTGGCCCAGAACTCCAATTGATGAACTTCTGGGTACTAACTTTGTCTGAAATGCTTGTCGCAGGATTACCACAACCTTTGTGTCACTGCCTTCAATCGTAACGTTGAAGAGCTGGGCAAGCGGACCGCCGACTTGGCGGAGAGCCGGAGTAAGTCCTTTTTTCTTCTCTGCGGGGGCGCGCTGGTGCACCCGCGGGCTATAGTCCCCGAGATTCGGGCCGACTGCTGAGCAGTCGGGCCGGATCTCCCCGGCGACCTACTTTATTGACGACTGTTATCTTTCTTCCTTTTCTTCAGGAGCCAACACTGCTCTTCAACAGCAGCTGAGCGAAGCCAACTCTGCCCTGTGCGCCAAAGGGGAGGAGTGCAGCAGGCTCGCCACAGAGCGCGATCTGCTGGCCACTCAGTTGGCAGAGCAGAAGGAGCTGCTTGTGAAGTCGCAGAGGGAGGCGGACGAGACGAAAACCACCCTCTTGGCCGAGTTTGCGAGCGAGCGCTCCTCCTGGTCTGACAAGGAGGCGCTGCTGTCCTCCGGCTTCCACGAGATTGAAGACATCGTTGATGGTGAGTCTCTTTATTTTCTTACCTCGAGCTGCTGATTTAAATCGTGCCGACTCCTGGTTTTTGACTAGCTTCTTCGTTTCTTCGCGTCTTTGCAGACTTCTTCCCTGGGCAGTCGCAGGCCGCCATCCAAGCCATCGAGGCTGACCGCGAAGGTCGGAGGGCGGAGGGCGCAGAGATCGCCGCCAATGCCCCCCGAACTCTTGACGAGCACATCCTGAGCATCGAGGCTCGCCTCCGGCCGGCTCACCGGATGCTGCGCCGGCTCCAGCGCATTGGTGCCCAGGCGATTGCCGCCCTTTGGCCGGATATGCAGGCTCCGCGCACCCCCAGCCTGATGGCCAACTGGCTGGAGGTCGCGGCTGGTCGTCTTGAGGCCTGGGAGGGCTCTTCGGCCCGGGCTGGAGCGCGCCGGGCCTTGGAGTTCGTCAAGGCGTGGTACCCGGGGCTGGTTCTAGACCGGTTGGCCACGCTTCGGTCGGAGGCCCAGCCGGAGCTGGCGGCTGCAGAGGACGCCCTCGTCAAACGTGCTGCGGCGATCGCCGAGTACACCGACACCAACATCTTTGTCCCCGAGCGGTCTGAAGACGGCGAGGAGGTACCGCCGGAGTGGTTTGGGATGAACCCAAACTATAGCGAAGACTCGGCAGAGGTGATTGGCTCCAGCATCGAGGAGGAGGACGAGGCGGAGGATGGGGGCGAGGCGGAGGCACCAGAAGACGGAGCAGATGGCCAGCCTCAGCCCGACCGCGCCTCCAGCAACGAGCCGTGTGCGACCGAGTCGACTGCCGCCGGAGGTGATCAAGCCGAGACTAGCCAGCCGGCTGCCCCGACGCCTGACGCTGGCGCCTCCTCCAACCCTCCGAATCCGTCTGCTGCCTCCTAAGCTGCCGTTGTATCTTTTATTTTATCTGCTTTAGTAGTCTTTGAAGAACTTGTTAATTCGCACAATTCCACCCGTAGGGTGTATTTTGAACCTCTACTCGACAATTCGGCCAATGGGCCTATGTTATGTAAATATACATATCTATCTTTTCTTGCCCATTGTCCTTTTGGCTTTTTTCCTTTGCCGCTTTCTCTTAGTTGCCTGCCTTGCCAATCGGACAGCCGCTCTGCGGACTGTTGCTGGATCAAGTGCTAGGCTACTTTGGGAAAGCAAGTACTTAGCCGATTTCAAGATTGCTTGAGCAAGTTGGATAGAAGACGACAATCCGACTGTCCGAGAGTCGGTTTGCGAGAAAGGCTGGAAACCATCTTGAGCTATGTTTTACGCTTTGAGTCCTTAGCCATTTTTCATGTGAACACCCATTCTACCTTACCTCTGCCCACCGTACAGTCGCTCTGCGAGCTGCGGCTTCTGACAGAAGACGGTTTAGGTGTTTACACACTACTTGTCCGGCTGCAGGAAGCATTTCATAGTGCAAGGCGGCAAGTCCCCGGGCCGACTTGTCGAGCCCGGTGCCAAGCGGCATGACAAAGAGTAACATACTTGTAGGCATAATTTTTATCATACAGACAAAAGAGGGCAGTCCCCGAGCTCGTCTCGGGGGGCCTGAAGTCTTGGTACTTTAATACAAAAGGTAGCGTGGTACATACTGCATCAACTGTAAAATCTTCGGAGGAGATTTGCATTCCATGGCCGCTCTGTCTCCTTGTTGGAGTCGTCCCTCTTGCATGCTCGGGGCTTCTAAGCGTCGATCAGGTAGTAGGAATCACTGCCCAGTACTTTGCTGATGATGAAAGGGCCTTCCCAAGGCGCCGACAGCTTGTGCTGGCCGGCTGTTCGCTGGATCAGTCGGAGCACAAGGTCGCCTTCTTGGAAAGATCTTGGCCTGACCTTCCTGTTGTGGTATCGGCGCAGGCTCTGCTGGTAGATGCTGGACCGGCTGAGTGCCAACAGCCGGCCCTCTTCCAGCAGATCGACGCCATCTTGTCGTGCTTCTTCTGCTTCCTCCTCGGTGTACATGGTGACTCGTGGGGAGTCAAACTCTATGTCCGTTGGGATGACGGCTTCGGCACCGTAGACGAGGAAGAAGGGCGTGAAGCCGGTTGACTTGTTTGGAGTCGTGCGTAGACTCCAGAGGACGGCTGGCAGCTCGTCGAGCCAGTAGCCAGCCGAGCGCTCCAGAGGCTCAATCAACCGAGGCTTGATGCCGAACAGGATGAGGCTGTTTGCTCGCTCCACTTGGCCGTTTGACTGCGGATGGGCGACGGACGCTAGGTCCAGTCGGATGCCCTGTGTTGCGCAGAAACGGGCCAAGGTGCCTTTGGCAAAATTTGTGTCGTTGTCGGTGATGATGTTGTGTGGTATGCCATGCCGAATTGTGATATCGGTGATGAAGGTCACGACAGTCGGACCGTTCAGTTTCTTAATTGGCTTCGCTTCCACCCACTTGGTGAACTTGTCCACTACGACAAGTAGGTGAGTTAAACCACCTCGTGATGTCTTGAATGGTCCCACCATGTCTAGACCCCAAACTGCGAAAGTCCAGGCAATGGGGATGGTCTTGAGCGCAGAAGCCGGCTGGTGCGGCTTGGAGCTGAACTTCTGGCACCCTTTGCATTTTTGGACCAACTCCTTGGCCTCTTCCAAGGCAGTCGGCCAGAAGAAACCGTGCCGAAAGGCTTTGGCGATGAGTGCTCTTGAAGCCGCATGGTGGCCGCATTCGCCTTGATGGATGTCTTTGAGAATCGCCTGGCCTTGCTCTGGCTCTACGCAGCGCTGGTAGACACCAGTGATGCTGCGCCTGACAAGCTCTCTGTTGATTATGGTATAGGCTGCTGCCTGGCGTTGTATTTGCCGAGCTGAGGTTTCATCAGTTGGTAGCTCTTTGTTCACCAGGAATTTGAGGATGGGCTGGGCCCATGAGGGTGCTGCTATTTCTTCGACTACCAGAACTGCGACTTGGACGAGGGCGGCTGGGCTGGGAGGCGGCGGGATGGAGTCAACAGCCGCTTGCTGGGTTGATGAAGTCCCCAGGCCGACTGGCGCGGTCCTTGGGCCGAGTTTTGGAATCTTCGACTCCGCCACCGTAGTCCCCGGGCCGGGCTCGACTATGGCGGCTTTGGAGTCATCCGCCAAAGTCCCCGTTCCGTCTGCCGGAGCTCTGGAGTCGGATCCGCCGTCTTCGGGAGGAGCCGGCACAAAAATGGAGTCTGATTCTGGTGAAGGCTTGACAGACGGCTTGAGGAGGCGTTGAAGGGCGACGCCAGATGTTATTGCTTGGCGGGTAGAGTCAATTCGTGCCAAGGCGTCTGCTTGGTCGTTGTCGTTTCTTGGCACATGGAGGAACTCGCACCCTTCGAAATACCCGTTGAGTTGCTGCACGAGGAAACGGTAGCTCGCCATGTTTGCGTCTTTCGCGTCCCAGTCGCCAGATGACTGCTGGACCACTAAGTCTGAGTCGCCATAACACAAGATCCGGCGGATGCCAAGTTCTTTGGCAAACCAGAGCCCGTGAATGAGCGCCTCGTACTCGGCAACGTTGTTGGAGGCGGCAAAATGGATTTGTAGTGCATACTTGAGCTTGTCGCCTTTAGGAGAGGTGAGGATGACGCCGGCTCCCAAGCCGGTGCACATCTTGGAGCCGTCGAAGTGCAATCGCCAATGGGTGGAGTCAGGCGCTGGAAGCAGGTACTGGGTCTCGGCCCAGTCGACGAGGAAGTCGGCCAGTGCTTGTGATTTGATAGCGGTGCGGGGCTGGTAGTATATGGTGTAAGGAGCCAGCTCTATGGCCCACTTGGCCACTCGACCAGAAGCATCTCGGCTACCGATGATCTCGGCAAGTGGAGCTATGCAGACCACCGTGATTGGATGCTCTTGAAAATAAGGCTTCAATTTCTTGGCAGAAAAGTGTACGCCATAACACATCTTCTGGTAGTGGGGGTAGTTCTGCTTGGAGGTCGACAGTACCTCGCTCAGGTAATATACTGGTCTCTAGACAGGTAGCGCCTTGCCTTCCTCCTTGCGCTCCACTACCATGACTGTGTTGACTACCCGGCTGGTGGCGACGATGTACAGGAGCATAGGTTCCTTAGGAGTCGGAGCTGCCAGGACGGGTGGAGTAGTCAGCATCTTCTTCAACTGGTGAAAAGCTTCGTCTGCCTTATGGTTCCACTCGAAAAAAGTGGTCTTCGTCATGAGTTGGTATAAGGGGAGAGCTTTCTCGCCCAGCCGACTGATGAATCAGCTGATGGATGCTAAGCAGCCGGTGAACTTCTGCACATCCAGCAGTCGGCTGGGTACCTCCATTCTCTCGATGGCCTTGATTTTTACTGGGTTGCATTCTATGCCGCATTCAGAGACCAGGAAACCTAGCAGCTGGCCGGCTGGTACTCCGAAGACACACTTCTTGGGGTTGAGCTTGATCTGGAACCGGCGTAGGTTCTCAAAGGTCTCCTTGAGGTCTTCCAACAGTGTTCCATGCTTTTCCGTCTTCACCACCACGTCGTCCACGTAGACGTGGGCGTTCCTGCCGAGCTGCTTGAGGAGGCACTTCTGCATGCAACGCTGAAAGGTGGCGCCTGCATTCCTTAAGTCGAACGTCATGGTGAGGTAGCAGAATGCTCCGAACGGCGTGATGAAGGCGGTCTTCAATCTGTCAGCCGGGTTCAGCTTGATCTGGTGATATCCTGAGTATGCATCCAAGAAACTCAACAACTCACATCCGGCTGTGGAGTCTATCACCTGGTCAATTCTTGGTAGAGCAAATGGGTCCTTGGGGCAGGCCTTGTTGAGGCTCGTGTAGTCAATACACATTCGCCATTGCTTGTTCTTCTTTAGCACCAGGACCGGATTTGCCAGCCACTCCGGGAAGAAAACTTCCATAATGAAGCTGGCTGCTAGGAGTCGGGCTATCTCTTCTTCGACAACTCTTCTCTTTTCTTCTAATAAGCGGCGCAGGGGCTGCCTGACCGGCTTTGCATCAGATCGGACATGTAACTTGTGCTCGGCGAAATCCGTCGGTACACCTGGCATGTCTTTGGGAGACCATGCGAAGATGTCCCAATTCTCACGGAGGAAATCGACGAGCTTGCCTTCGTATTTGCTGTCGAGGTTTGCACCTACGACGGCGTACCTCTCTGGGTGCTCCGGATCCAAGGGTATCTTCTTTGTCTCTTTGGCCGGCTTGAACGAACCTTCGGCTTCCGACTCATTCGGGTCGGGCGATATCTCCGGCTGCTTGCCGGCCATCGCCACAACTCGTTCAAGGAGTCGCTTCTCGGTTGCGATCACCAGGGACTCAGCCAGCCGACTGCTCTCGGCCGCGCAAGCGGATGACTTCCGGTAGTCGCCGACCACAGTCAGAATTCCCCTGGAACTGGGCATCTCCATCTTGAGGTAGGCGTAGTGGGGGACCGCCATGAACTTGGCCAAGGCGGGTCGGCCAAGTAGCGCATGGTATGGGCTCTCAAGGTCCACCACCTCAAACCAAACAGACTCTCTTCGGAAGTGATCTTTGTCCCCAAAGAGGACGTCAATCAAGATCTTGCCGGTTGGTGAGCAGGAAAGCCCAGGAACAATGCCGTGGAACACAGGCCGACGGTTCTGAAGCTGTCTTTGCTCGATTCCTAACTTCTCCATGGTGTCCTTGTACATGATATTGATGTTGCTACCCCCGTCTATCAGAACTCGCGAGAAACGCGTCGCCCGTTTGTCCGTGGCAAAGGTAGCATCCAGGACCAAGGCGTAGGAGCCAGGACTCGGCTTCACTGCTGGGTGGTCAGCCCTGCTCCAGCCGATGGGCTTCTCAGACCAGTGCATGAACTCTGGCGTCTCTGAGGCTACTGCGTTCACCTCTTGTCGCTGTAGCCGCCTGCTGCGTCGATCATCAGCCACACTGGTGAACACCACATAGGCTCCATGCTCTTTAGGGTATTCATCTTGTATTGCGCCGACTGGCCTGACTGCCGGCTGCTGGGGCGGAGGCAGAGGCGGCTGCCCAGCAGGCGGGGGTAGCAGGAGGCCGTCTCCCTTGGCGATCCTGGTGAGCCAGTGGCACTTCCGGGTGGTGTGATTCAACGGCTTCGCGCCGCTGTGGAACTTGCAAGGTCCATCCAAGGTCTGCTCATAGGAGAAGGCCGGCAACCAGTTCGGCTTGCCGCCTTTCTGTCGCTTGGGCGGAGGCTGCTCTTCTGGCTGCTGGGCTTCAATGGTCGCGACCTGCCGGCTGCTAGAAGCCGGCTGCGGGGCCTTGCGCTTGTTGTCGCCCTACTGTTGTCGCCGGCCGGCGTCTGCCGCCGGAGTTCTTGGAGCCTGAGGAGCTACTTTGCCAGTCGTGCTGATTTGAATTTCCGCCTTCATGGAGGAGTCGGTTGTGGCGTACTTGTCTGCTACGATCAGCAGCTCGTCGAGGGTTTCTGGCTCATCGCAGAGGAGCTTGTGCTTGAGGAGGGTGCCTTCTCGGCACCCGGCTGTGAAGTACTTGATGGCCTGCACCTTGTGCACGCCCTCGCAGGAATTCTGGAGCTCAGCCCAACGCCTGAGGTAGTCGCGAGTCGACTCGTCAGGACCTTGCACGCACAAGGAGAGCTGACGAGGCTTGGGAGGACGCTTGTACGTGCTGGTGAAGTTGCGGATGAATGCTTCAGTGAAGTCGAACCAGCTGTTGATGCTGCGGGGCTTTAGGCTGTTCAGCCATGTCCGGGCCGTGCCTGGAGCATGAGCGGAACGTACTTTACGGCGACACGCTTGTTGCCGTTTGCTATGCTGACAGCCGTGGAATAGTCGACTAGCCAGTCTTCCGGCTTCACAGAGCCGGTATACTTGGGCGTGTCTCTTGGGAGCGTGAACCCTCTGGGAAAGGGCTCGTCCCGGATGCGGGGCCCAAAACAAGGCGGGCCCAGCTCGTCTTCTTCTTCCAGCGCCAGGGACCGGTGAAGTCGGTCGATCCGGTGACGGGTGTCATTCTCTCCAAATCCCTCTCGGCGGCCAAGGCGGTCACCGAGAGTCGGATGGTCAACAGGCAGCAGGGAGACTCGCCTCTCCTTGCGGGGAGGGGGAGGCGGACAGTCGTCCCGTCGTTCCACTGCTCTCGGGCGGCCATCTCGGTCGCGCTCTATGGTAATGCGAGTCCGACTGTGGCTGACAACCAGCTCCTTGTCCTTTCTTCCTCGGGCGCCGCCAGTCGGCGTCCAAGACGTTGCGCCTTGATCTCGGTGCGGGTCATCGTTTGGCCGATGCGGCGCCTCCGTGCGGCAGCCGGCCTCGTTCTGTGCGGCGGCCGCGTCGAGGAGCCGCTGGACTCGCTCCATCATGAGGCGGCGTTCTTCGCCCTCGAAATTGTCCAGCTCATCCGCCGCTGCCTGGGCTGCTCGGATGTTCTCCGCCGGTGTAGCGTACATGGGGCGGCTAGCCCCAAACAGGCTGGCGATGGCTACGCTGCGCTGCTGGACCGCGCCAAGGCGGCTGGGCCCTGCCGGGGCCAGCGAGCCGCCAACGGCGCGATCCATCTCCCGCTGGTAAGCTTCTGACAAGCGTCTCATGTTGGCCAGCTTCTTCGCGCCTTCAACGAGCTGAAGGCAGCGCACTTCTAACGTCTCCGCGTCAGCATCTTCCGAAATGGGCACAGTCAGGTCTTGCAGCGCTGCGCCGAGTGAGTCGGGCGCTCCTCCGCCAGGGAACTCATGATGACTGATGACTAGCACCTCAGTGACGGTGCTTCCGTCGCTCTCCGCGTGGGGGAGAGGTTCGTAGTAGACTACCACGTTAGTGGGGAACGCGTCGATCGACGCGGTGTCGGAGTCGACCAGCATCGGGTCGGTGGAGCCTACGGACTCCAAGTCTATGGCAGGCTCACCAAAAACGTGGAGTTGATCGAGGAGGCCCACGAGGAGGTTTTCGGGGCCGCCCGCGCCTGCGTCGAACGCAGGTTCGTCGGAGAGGCGGACCTCGCCGACAAGTTCGGCCAAGGAGCTGGCTGCGCAGGCGATCTCAACGCCGCACAGCGCGTCGATGCAGACTTCTCCTGGCGTGCCTGGCTGGCTGCGCTCGCCAGGGAGGAAAAGGGTTCCCGTCCAGAATAGATCTCCGGACGGCGGTGCACCATGCCCCACGGTGGGCGCCAAATGTCGGGGGTTTGGTGCGAAATATGCCTACGGATGGCTTATCATGGTGGGGGCGAGTAGAACGTCGCCTGTGCCTGGAAACGGGATGAGGCGAAGACATGCACGCCGGCGAATCTTACCCAGCTTCGGGGCTCTCTGGGGAGATAATACCCCTACTGCTACTCTGCGGGGTCTCCGCATGATCACTATGGCCAAGTGTTTACACGGTTGCTCCTTGAGCTGTTTCTGGTGGTAGAAGAGGGCAAGGCTAGCTCTCTCCTACTATCTGGTATGGTCTAGAACTACTGGGATCCAACCCCTTGCATGGGTGCCCTGGGGGGTTTATATAGGCCTACCCCCCCAGGGGTACAATGGTAATTCAACTGGGCATGGGCCCATTCGTAAGTTCCTCCGACCTCCGACTACTCCGCCGACTGGTGGGTCCCGCCGACTGGTGGGCCCCGCCGACTGGTCTGGTACGGAGCCGACAGGCCGCGTCTGCCGCGGGCGGGTCTTGCCGGCTGCTGATTACTGTAGTCGTGCTTCTGATGACGCGGGCTTGGTCATGGGGTCGTGGCAACAGCCCCGCCGCCTGGCAGGCGATCACTGTGGCCACTCCCCATCTCATCTTGATTAATGGCGCGTGGGCCCCGGGGGAGGGCTCGGCCGACTCCCCCGAGCCGACTCCCGACGGGTCCGACTGGCGGTCCTCCCGCCGTCTCCCGAGGTCTCGCTGACTGGTGGGCTCCGCTGCCTCCAGGCCGTACAGACAAGCCGTCGTGGGCGCAGGACTTGGTACTGTGGTGCTGATGTCAGGGCCGGTCGGGCAACAGTGCCACGCCGCACGGAGATCTTCCCGGGTACGGCGTGCTGCGGCCATGCCTGCCCTTGGTAAGGGGCGGGTAGTGGGCTTCACTATAGCCACGCCCCTGCCCTGTCCCCTCCGATGAGGTCATGGTTTGTCGGAGTCGCCGGCCGACTCCCCAAAGCCGGCTTCTCTGGAAGTCGTCCCTGGGACTCGGCCGTGAGCGGGCAGTCGGCCGCCCTGCCGTTGACTCCTCAGGAGGCGGCTCTTCGCCCCGGGGTCTTGAGGGGCGCAGCCTGCCCCGATGTCTTGAAAGGTTATGGGACTCGGGTTGGCCTACCCGTGGCCCATTACTCCAACAGCGTGCAGACCCTATGGGTTCAAGAACTATGTAGACATGACCGAGACACATCTCAGGTCAATAACCAATAGCGGAACCTGGATGCTCATATTGGCTCCTGCATATTCTATGAAGATCTTTACCGGTCAAACCGCATAACAACATACGGCGTTCCCTTTGTCATCGGTATGTTACTTGCCCGAGATTCGATCGTCGATATCACCATACCTAGTTCAATCTCGTTACCGGCAAGTCTCTTTACTCGTTCTGTAATGCATCATCCCGCAACTAACACATTAGCCACATTGCTTGCAAGGCTTATAGTGATGTGCATTACCGAGAGGGCCTAGAGATACATCTCCGACAATCGGAGTGACAAATCCTAATCTTGATCTATGCCAACTCAACAAGCACCATCAGAGACACCTGTAGAGCATCTTTATAATCACCCAGTTATGTTGTGAGTTTGATAGCACACTAAGTGTTCCTCCGGTATTCGGGAGTTGCATAATCTCATAGTCACAGGAACATGTATAAGTCATGAAGAAAGCAATAGCAATAAACTAAACGATCATAGTGCTAAGCTAACGGATGGGTCTTGTCCATAACATCATTCTCTAATGATGTGGTCCCATTCATCAAATGACAACACATGTCTATGGCTAGGAAACTTAACCATCTTTGATTAACGAGCCAGTCTAGTAGAGGCATACTAGGGACACTCTGTTTGTCTATGTATTCACATATGTACTAAGTTTCCGGCTAATACAATTCTAGCATGAATAATAAAAATTTATCATGATATAAGGAAATATAAATAACAACTTTATTATTGCCTCTAGGGCATATTTCCCTCATTGGCTTTAGCCATGAGGCACTTGGCGGTGATATTCTCGTTGGGTGAATCGAAGAGGGACACTGTCATTGATTTGTCACGGCAGATGTCCTTAGTGTGAGGACTTAGTCGTGAGACCAACGCATCTATGTGGTAGCTTGAGAGGGGTTAAGTGGGACGAAAGATACGAGGTTTTACCTAGGTTCAGCCCCTCATGGTGGAGGTAAAAGCCTACATCCTGCTTCATTGATATTGATCATGGTGATGCTCACGATTACAAGGGTGCTCTTTCACTACCTCTACATCAAGAGCTATTGACTTGTGTGTCTCAACTTGTGAAACGTCTCCCTCTTGGGGTGCCCTTCTCCTCCTTATATAAGTTCAAGGGGTGGATTACATGACTACTCCTAGTAGGATTAGGATTACTCTATTACAAGTGGAGTCCTAGTCTTGCTTCCTTTGTAAGGGAATATTCCTTATGCCTTTCCTCTTAAGCCGACCTACCATAACATGAGCCGACCTACTAGGACTTGGGCTTTGTCGTCTGTCTGACCTACCTGCCAGGTCACTACCGAGTCACAAAGCTTCCGATGGGCTACCCGTGAGTCGCTAGGTCCGGGCGGGTCACCAGTAAGTCGCCAAGCTCCAGCTGGGTCATACATCAGGCCGGGTTACACCGCGGGGTATATCCCCGACATTAGCCCCCGGTTTAATTTGGATATATCCATGTTAAACTCATCCTGCAAAATAAACACAAGAACATATTTGACAGGTTGTGCTCTGGGTTAAAAGTTTTTCTGCACCGGCACCTGATCATCCTTATGTCCTTGTCATTTCCTTCTTCTGGAAAGTCCAGGTCAATAAGCCAGCTTCATAGTCAATTTTCTTGTAGAAAAATATTGTGAAAAAATAATCCATTTGAGTAAGCTTTCAATGCTCTGACTTCAAAAATATTGGACTTTATGATGTCCTTCTAGAGCTCAACCAACTTTTGAATACCCTGGCTTGAAGATGCTAGACCTTGTCAAATTGTGATCCTCGAAATTGTCGGGTTATGGCTGATAATATCGGGTGATGATTGTTGCTGACACCGGGTCAAGTAATTGACTTTCCTGAGTTATCCAGGCAAAAACTGAGAGTATGATACCTGGTTTATGCAAAAAACTGAGAACTTTCAAGATGTTCCTCCCTGATATGCATATCGCTTGTAGCCCCCAAGTCTTAAGAAGAGAACATAGTGATCGCTTAAGACTTGCTTTAAAGTGCTACAACTTTGGAGAAATCCAGTTTGTCCATCTAAGCCACTAGTCATAAACTGAATATTTTGCACTTCACATGTGTAGCCCCCAAGTGCAGGTTCATTATGCAATAATGAGCGGGGACTTTGTATGTACTTCATTGAAAATAATAGAATATGATGTAGCTCCCAAGTTTCATGTTACCTTTGACAAGAATAATTAGTAGCCCCCAAGGGCCGACTCAATACAATGTGATGAGTCAGGTCTTCAATAAGGCGAGTTAAAAATGACCTTGCATTAGCCCCCAAGTGTCATGGTGCATGCTTGCAGCGACATGGGACTTCCATATTTGATATAATCATGATTTCAATAATGTGATTTCAATAATGTAGCCCCCAAGTGCCGGGTCATGTGCATGCAGCTACTCAGGACTATTCCTTCCATTGTAAAATAAAACCATATCCATTGTCCAGATGATGTTGCTGAAAGCCTTTGCATATTCAATATTGAACCATGCTCTATGCCACTGATCAAAAATTCATCCGATTAATCAGTTAATGAGTCAGTTAATCGCTACTCGTAAGGCGGCCGAATCGAATAACACCTATTCGTCATGTTAACTTGCGAGGTCGATTAATTGGCCTATTAGACAAATTAATCGGTTGTTAGGCCAATTAATCGCTGATGGACCATTAACTTGTGAGCAAAGAAAGCCCAAAGTTTTGGCTCGTAACCCCTCAGATCCCCTTCTCGCTCCTCAATAGATAGGGTTCGACCAAACAATAGCATATTTTGGTATATTACATAGCTGAGAGCATGAGAGTATGCTCTAATACGTAAAAAAATAGATATATATTAGCTAGTTCCTATTTAATCTATCAATTAATGGTCGAACGATTAATCCAGTTAATAGGTCGATTCACTGATTAATCGCTATTCCCAAGCAGGCCGAGTAGCTACCAGTTACTAGTTTCTTGAACAATGCTCTCTGTTGTGAGCCGGTGTTCTTGGATAAATAAATAATAGCCATTGCTCTGAAGCACTTTGAAAACCTCAATCATAATATTGGTTATTGATAATCATAATAAAAATCCATCTATGTTGGCTATTAAAGATTTAAATACTTATCTGTTGACAAGTAAATCCGGAGTTAAATACCCGGCGGCTTTTGGCCGATGGCAACTTAATGCGCATCCATTGTACTCCGGGATTTTTATAACCCGGCGGCTTATAGCCTTTGTAAACATCAAGAATTGATAACCCTTTATGTAAGCCATAGATCTGCCTGTTATGCACAAAGTTTAAACAACATATGCCCTGACGACTTATCATCAAAAGCCAGGGCGGGTAACAACCCAAACATAATATAGTCTTATGCAATTATGGAAAAGACTAGAATTAAGGCCATCAAAGTCAAAATATACTGGCGACTTAAAGTCCAAAGCCAGGGCGGGTTATCAAACCTTGCATATTCATATAACAATTAAAAACATACTTGTAGGATTGACTCATACTGCCGTCTTACATCACCATATGTAGTGAGGGTGATAATCCAAATATTAATAAGCGCGTGATTCCAATGGCGCAATCCAAAGTATATTGGCGACTTATCGTCCAAAGCCAGGGTAGGTTATCAAACCTCGCATATTTAAAAACATACCTGGAACATTGGCTCAAATCGTCGGCTTACATCGCCACATCGAGTGAGGATGACAACCCAAGTACTCATAAGTGCATAGTTCCAATTGCGCAATCAACATATACTAGCGACTTAACGTCCAAAGCCAGGACGGGTTATCAAAACCCTAGATATGCTCAAATATGAGTCATAAAGATTAAGCCTACATGGCCTGAATTGTGTTAAACCATATGTTAATATGGAACAAGGATATGAATCCAAACAATGTTCAGAGAAAATAACAAATCAGAAAAACAAGGCTTTCATAGGCCGCCACGCCAAAATTTCAAGTGCTTTCATGGGTAGCACAACCACTAAGTTAATCCTTCATTCAAACCTCTAAGCCGGGCCTCGCATGACCAACCGCCATTTTAATTTTGACAATTTTAGGGTCTTTATAAGATTGACTATCAAGAGTACCGCGGGTCATTCCAGGATTACCTGGGCGGAGTGGCAAGCATACAAGTCAGGATAAACCGGATTTTTGGTGAATACACCTGGCATCCAAGTCGATCACGAGGGTAAACAAAGCTTTGTTCATTGAATAGAAAGCCCCCAAGTAACCCTTAATAAGCCATCAAGGTAGGATACCTATGTTTGAACTGCGCACTGCAGCAAGTTCTTTTTGGTAACCTTTTAATTTGGGTAAAAAACCCCAAGTAATTTGCAATAAGGCATATAAGACGGATCAAAAGGATAGTCATAGCTATGCTCAATGAGCAGGAAGCCCACCATGTAATTTGTAACAAGGTGTGCAAGCCGGATCAAGAGGGTAGTCACAGCTATGCTCATTGAGCAGGAAGCCCCCAAATGACCTATAATGTGATAAGCCAATAAGGCAGGATGCCTATGTTTGAACCGCGCACTGCAACAAGTTCTCTTTGGCAACCTTTAATTTTTCTAAGAACTCGAACTTGCGAGAGATGAATTCCTCCTGAACTAGATGTTGAGCCGGATATTGAGAGTTCAAAACATTGTGAGAGAGAGATTTCCCTTGAACTGGATATTGAACAGGAATCTTCTCTGATCACCCGGAACGCTTCCATTGAGCCGAAACTTTTAAATTGCGAGGCATTTTTTAAGCCGGAAATTTTCTGACGGCCTCTAAATTTTCATCCATGTAGCAGTAGCCCCCGAGACCGGGTTACTTCCCTCCAATTGACCCGGGGTTCTTGAATTTGCTAATGCTGGCAGGATTTGGTAAGTCATGTCTGTGTAGCCCTCAAGTCTTAAGACAACTCGAGGAGTTGTCTTGAGATTCTCCATACTTGATCATGATATAAACCTGGTATGAGTCATTCAACAACTCAGGGACATAACGGTCCCTTTTGCAGTAGACAACTTGTCCTGATATGTCAGGTCGAAAATTATTCGCCGCGAAGTTGATGATCACTACAGTGAAGCTGAAATCGATCACGGCGAGTCGGCCGTGGGAGCAGAAAAATGAGTCAGCCGCGGCGTTGTAAGCCGGTGCAGACAGGCGAGTCAATCACAATCATGGTTCCGGTGAGTTGATGTAAATCGGACCGCAAGGGCGGCGGTTTAAGCTTGTCCATGGAGCAGCACAACACTAATAAACATCTGTGCAGAATAATGCTGTCGTGAGCTCCATACCCGCAGTATTACACCACTCTGGAGTGAATAACCATCCTGATGTACTTAGACAACAGAAAATCCCGTCATGTCTGCCATGAACATGGATCAATTTACCCTGTGGATAAAAACATTAACAGCACCACAAAAGCATGTCCCCCTTCGGTCTGCCGGGTCAACCCCTTTTTTGTATTTTTTGTCGGATGAACACGGATACCAGTGCTTGCTTTTCTAGTCCGCCGGGTCAACCACCTTTTTCTTTTGTTTTCCAACATCGGGTGGTCTGAGAATTCTCCGTGTTCCAATCTCCAGAGGTCAGATCCACACACGAACGGCACCGCAAAAGCGTGTTCCCCTTCGGTCCCATACAAATTTGTGGTTTTTACTCCTCACGTAGAATGACCAATAGGCAGCAATTTTCCATCTTTGGGTACAGTCTGCTGTTTTATATAATTCATCACTATAGATACCCTCCTCCAGGTAATGGTCAAAATCCCAATCATAGCCAATGATCAGCTTTAGCAATCTTCTATGGTTGCGGAAGGGCGTTCTTGCCAGCCAAATAATCCATGGGAAACATTTTGTGGACCTTCCCCAAAAATCCTCACAGTGCACTGACTGGGTTGACTTATTTGATCATATAATGATGGTCTGTGGCAACTCCATCAACCTTAGAAATTTATGTGCAACCTTCTCAAAACTACTCTCTTCATTCGAAAAAGTTTGTCCCTCAAATGGATATATTAGTATCAAGTTAGTGCTATAAGTACATCCATTTAAGAATCAAGCTTGGGACAAGATTTTTCGGACAAAGGGAGTACTAGTTAATGAGGCATCAGTGACAAGTTCTGACTTGGAGGACATGTCAGACTTGGTGCTAGTTGTAGCTAGTTCTGATCCACGTGTGCTAAGGCCTGCACCACGCAACTCAACAATCCATGTATCAAAACCCTTGCGTAGACATAAGACGAGCAAAGATTGAATCCCACCGCATTAATGTCTATTCCGGACAGTAGCATCGGTGGGTGGTTTCTCTCTGGCGCCTCCAAAGCACGAACCGCCACTCAGTGCCCAGCATGAGCGTGCAGTGCAGCTCGTCTGCCGTGCAAATCGCGGGCTTCACCCCCGCATAATCACACGCCACGGCCGCAGCTTACGGCAGAAGCGGAGCGAGGCGGAGGCACCGTGGAGGCAGCTCGGGACTGCGGGGGACAGGTCGCGCAGCAAGGCTGCAGGACCGGCCCGAAGCAACGCCCTGATGATGGCGGCTCAGAAACGGCAGGCGGCTCAAAGACGGCCGGCAAAGGCGACTTGCGGCGGAGACGGCGGGTCAGCAACCAGGGCGGCTCATCAGCCATAATAGACAGGTACTGAAAGCGGGAAAGCGACAGCTTGAACCAAGCAAACGGGGACGCGATGACGGTGAAGCGGCTGATTCGAGGCAGGGACGCGAAGACGACCACGGCAGAGGCGGGCCACCGCGGAAACGGCCGTGAAGGCCGGGCAGCTCACGACGCATGGCGGCTCGCCAGCTGCTCCAGCGGGATGAAACCGTCGAGGCGGCTCTAATGCGTGGGCGTGCAGCGGTCCAAGACGGATAGCGGCTCTCCTATGCGGGACGACCCGGTGGACAACCGGGCGGCTCAGGCGACTCCAGCGACTCTCCGGCGGCGGCTCACAGCAGGTTCAAGGCGGGCGGTGACTCGGACGCGGGCTCGATGGCGAGGCCGGCGGGACAGCGGGCCAGTCCGGTGAGAACGAGGCAGAGGCGGCGACTTTTTGCGAGGTTGAAGCGGCTCACAAACTTGAAGTAGGAGCGGCTCTCCTATGCAGCACTTTAGGAGGCTGCGGAGGAGGGCGGCGCGGTCGCGCCGGCGAGCTCACAGCGGCGAGGCGCGGCTCACGGCGGAGACTGACAAGGCACGGAGGCGGAGCAGAGGTGCCTCGAGGCCGGGCAGCTCGGAACGATTTCGAGCAGAAGTAGCCGGTTGTGGTGGAACGTCAGTACAAGCTGGCTAGGCCAAGGCGGAGGCGAAGCCATGGCTGTGGAGGTGAGGGTCAGCCCAAAGCGAAGCTGCAAAGGGCGATTTCAGAGGCGACGGAGGTGGCACAAAGCCGGACCAGATCCGGTTGACTCTCTGCTTCATGAGAGGAAAGTGGCCACTTCTGAAATTTTTGCTTAAACTATGAACCGTCGTGTCGGCTAATTCTGATTGGAAACAACTCTTCAGACTTGATTTTTGCCTATCTTCGGATTGGACGCATCTATTTCGGCGAATCCCTGTTGATTCTGCAGAAAGCGCACATGCCGGGAACGATGGCAATGTTAAGTCCCCGGGCCGTACGAAAATAACCTTTTCATGATCTGTTTAACTAAACACACACGGACGCTGTTCCGCCGGATCATGGCGTTTCTCGATGGAAATCCGGTCGGTTTCGCCGACGCGCAACTGCTTTAAAAATTGATATAGGCTTCCATTGGATTATCTGTCCATCTTGTCAACTCAGCGATTTTGCAGCGACGCACCCGACGTAAGCCTAATCTCTTTGAATTCTTCTTTATCCAATTGTTCGTGAGCTTCTTGATCCTTGAAAAAAACCCTTCAAAAACTCAACATCACCGTGCGTAGGTTTCACGATGGGCGTCAACTATCATGAATTTGTCACGGCAGATGTCCTTAGTATGAGGATGTAATGTCCCGGATGTAACATTCCATAATTGTAACTTAAACTCTTACCATTTCCGGCAATGTTATATGTTATATCCTTCGTGGTTGGGTTTTGTCCTTGTTTTGCATTTTGTTTATGTCATGCATTTCATCTTATGTCATCATGTGCATCTCATTTGCATTCGTATTCGTCTCATGCATCTGGTCATTTTCCCCGTTGTCCGTTTCGGAATCTGACACTCACACATGCGTCCGTTGCACCTCTCAGATCTCGTTTCATGAGCGGGAGAAAAACGTTCTCGGAATGGGCCGAGATTTGTCGAGTGGCATTGGTACATCACCGGTAGGCCGCCTGTCAAATTTCGTTCCATCTGAAGGTCGTTTGATGCCCCAACGGTTAACCGTGTAACCGCCAAAATCCCTCTCTCTTTACAGCCCAACACCCCTTCATAAAAGCCCACTAGCCCATCTAAACCCCCTCCTTATTATCCGTCGTTGGATCATGATCGTATGGGCGAAAACTGCACCTCATTTGGACTCTCCTAACTCCCTCTATCTATAAAAAGGCCTCCCCGTCCAAATTTCGGACGAAACCCTAGCCTCCTCCTTCCTCCCGCCGCCGGATGTGTCCACCCCGCACCGGACATGTCCGGCCGCGCCGCCCGAGCCAATCGTGGCCTACAACGTCGCCCCGCCGCCGTCTCCCACCGCGCGCCGCCGCGGGCCCGCGAGCCCAGATTCGGCCCGAACCGGCCTGCGCCCACGCGCCGTTCACCGCCGCCCGCAGCTCCGCCCCGCCTCCCGGCGCGCGCTGCTACCTCTTGAGCACTGCGTTGGTTTTCCCTTGAAGAGGAAAGGGTGATGCAGCAAAGTAGTGTAAGTATTTTCCTCAGTTTTTGAGAACCAATGTATCAAACCATTAGGAGATCACGCTCGAGTCCCACGCACCTACACAAACAAATAAGAACCTCGCAACCAGTGCGATAAAGGGATTGTCAATCCCTTCACGGTCACGTACGAGAGTGAGATCTGACAGATATGATAAGATAATATTTTTGTTGTTTTTATGATAAAGAGAAATAAAGATGCAAAGTAAAATAAACGGCAAAGGAAATAACTAAGTGTTGGAAGATTAATATGACGGAAGATAGACCCGGGGGCCATAGGTTTCACTAGTGGCTTCTCTCAAGAGTATAAGTATTACGGTGGGTAAACAAATTACTATCGAGGAATTGATAGAATTGAGCATAATTATGAGAATATCTAGGTATGATTATGTATATAGGCATCACGTCCGCGACAAGTAGACCGAAACGATTCTGCATCTACTACTATTACTCCACACATCGACCGCTATCTAGCATGCATCTAGAGTATTAAGTTCATAAGAACAGAGTAATGCTTTAAGTAAGATGACATGATGTAGAGGGATAAACTCAGGCAATATGATATAAATCCCATCTTTTTATCCTCGATGGCAACAATACAATACGTGTCAGTTCCCTTTCTGTCACTGGGATCGAGCACCATAAGATTGAACCCAAAGCTAAGCACTTCTCCCATTGCAAGAAAGATCAATCTAGTAGGCCAAACCAAACTGATAATTCGAAGAGACTTGCAAAGATAAACCAATCATACATAAAAGAATTCGGAGGAGATTCAAATATTGTTCATAGATAAACTGGATCATAAACCCACAATTCATCGAATCTCGACAAACACACCATAAAAGAAGATTACATCGAATTGATCTCCAAGAAGATCGAGGAGAACTTTGTATTGAGATCCAAAGAGAGAGAAGAAGCCATCTAGCTAATGACTATGGACCCGTAGGCTGAAGTAAACTACTCACACATCATCGGAGAGGCCATGGAGTTGATGTAGAGGCCCTTCATGATCAATGCCCCCTCTGGCGGAGCTCCGGAAAAGGCCCCGAGATGGGATCTCTCGGGTACATAAGGTTGCGGCAGTGGAATTAGGTTTTCGTGGTGCTCCTGGATGGTTGGGGGATACGTGGATATATATATATATAGGAGGAAGAAGTACATCGGTGGAGTATCGAGGGGCCCATGAGGGTGGAGGGTGCGCCGGGGGGGGGGGGGTAGGCGCGCCCCTGCCTCGTGCTGTCCTCGATCGTTTCTTGACGCCCACTCCAAGTCTCCTGGATCACGTTTGTTGAGAAAATCACGTTCCCGAAGGTTTCATTCCGTTTGGACTCCGTTTGATATTACTTTTCTTCGAAACAATAGGCAAAAAAATAGCAATTTGGGTTGGGCCTCCGATTAGTAGGTTAGTCCCAAAAATGATATAAAGGTGTAAAATAAAGCCCATTAACATCCAAAATAGATAATATAATAGCATGGAGCAATCAAAAATTATAGATATGTTGGAGATGTATCAAGCATCCCCAAGCTTACTTCCTGCTTGTCCTCGAGTAGGTAAATGATAAAAGAAGAATTTTTGATGTGGAATGCTTTCTAACATATTTTTCAATGTAATTTTTCTTTATTGTGGCATGAATGTTCAGACCAAAAAGATTCAAGATAAAAGTTTAATATTGACATAGAAATAATAATACTTCAAGCATACTAACTAAGCAATCATGTCTTCTCAAAATAACATGGCCAAAAAAAGTTATCCGTACAAAATCATATAGTCTGGCTATGCTCTATCTTCACCACACAAAATATTTAAATCATGCACAACCCCGATGACAAGCCAAGCAATTGTTTCGTACTTTTGATGTTCTCAAACTTTTTCAATCTTCATGCAATATATGAGCGTGAGCCATGGATATAGCACTATATGTGGAATAGATGGTGGTTGTGGAGAAGACAAAAAGGAGAAGATAGTCTCACATCAACTAGGCATATCAACGGGCTATGGAGATGTCCATTAATAGATATCAATGTGAGTGAGTAGGGATTGCCATGCAACGGATGCACTAGAGCTATAGGTATATGAAAGCTCAACAAAAGAAACTAAGTGGGTGTGCATCCAACTTGCTTGCTCATGAAGACCTAGGGCATTTTGAGGAAGCCCATCATTGGAATATACAAGCCAAGTTCTATAATGAAAAATTCACACTAGTATATGAAAGTTATATTATAGGAGACTCTCTATCATGAAGATCATGGTGCTACTTTGAAGCACAAGTGTGGAAAAAGGATAGTATCATTGTCCCTTCTCTCTTTTTCTCTCATTTTTAGGCCTTCTTCTTTTTTATGGCCTTTCTCCCTTTTTTTCGTCCGGAGTCTCATCCCGACTTGTGGGGGAATCATAGTCTTCATCATCCTTCCCTCACTGGGACAATGCTCTAATAATGATGATCATCACACTTTATTTACTTACAACTCAAGAATTACAACTCGATACTTAGAACAAAATATAACTCTATGTGAATGCCTCCGGCGGTGTACCAGGATGTGCAATGATGCATGAGTGACATGTATGAAGAATTATGAACGGTGGCTTTGCCACAAATACGATGTCAACTACATGATCATGCAAGCAATATGACAATGATGAAGCGTGTCATAATAACGGAACGGTGGAAAGTTGCATGGCAATATATCTCGGAATGGCTATGGAAATGTCATAATAGGTAGGTATGGTGGCTGTTTTGAGGAAGGTATATGGTGGGTTTAAGATACCGGTGAAATTTGAGCGATACTAGAGATGCTAGCAATGGTGGAAGGGTGATAGTGCGTATAATCCATGGACTCAACATTAGTCATAAACAACTCACATACTTATTGCAAAAATCTCTTAGTTATCGAAACAAAGTATTACGCGCATGCTCCTAGGGGGATAGATTGGTAGGAAAAGACCATCGCTCGTCCCCGACCGCCACTCATAAGGAAGACAATCAATAAATAAATCATGCTCCGACTTCATCACATAACGGTTCACCATACGTGCATGCTACATGAATCACAAACTTCAACACAAGTATTCAACGCACTTCTATGAAAGTTTTTATATTACAGCAAATTTCCATGTTGTTCTAAAGGACTCTCAAAATAATATAAGATAAGCATGAGATATCAATAGTTTCTATAAAACAAATCCACCACCATGCTTCAAGAGATATAAGTGAAGCACTAGAGCAAAAACTATATAGCTCAAAAGATATAAGTGAAGCACATAGAGTATTCTAATAAATTTCAAATCATGTGAGTCTCTCTCAAAACGTATGTATAGAAAGGATGATTGTGGTAAATCAAAAAGCAAAGACTCAAATCATACAAGACGCTCCAAGCAAAACACATATCATGTGGTGAATAAAAATATAGCTCAAAGTAAAGTTACCGATAGACGAAGACGAAAGAGGGGATGCCTTCCAGGGCATCCCCAAGCTTAGGCTTTTTGGTATCCTTGAATTTTACCTTGGGGTGCCATGGGCATCCCCAAGCTCAGGCTCTTGCCACTCATTGTTCCATAATTCATCAAGACTTTACCCAAAACTTGAAAACTTCACAACACAAAACTCAAAATAGAAAATCTCGTGAGCTCCGTTAGCAAAAGAAAACAAAACACCACTTCAAGGCACTGTAATGAACTCATTCTTGATTTATATTGGTGTTAAACCTACTGTATTCCAACTTCTCTATGGTTTATAAACTCTTTTACTAGCCATAGATTCATCAAAATAAGCAAACAACACACGAAAAATAGAATCTGTCAAAAACAGAACAGTCTGTAGTAATTTGTAGCTAACGCAAACTCTGAAACCCCAAAAATTCTAAAATAAATTTCTGGACGTGAGTAATTTATCTATTAATAATCTGAAAAAATAATTAACTAAATATAACTTTCCAAATAAAAATGGCAACAATTCTCGTGAGCGCTAAAGTTTCTGTTTTTTACAGCAAGATCAAAAAGACTTTCGCCAAGTCTTCCCAACGGTTCTACTTGGCACAAACACTAATTAAACACAAAAACACAACCAAAACAGAGGCTATATAAATTATTTATTACTAAACAGGATCAAAAAGCAAGGAATAAAAATAAAATTGGGCTGCCTCCCAACAAGCGCTATCGTTTAACGCCCCTATCTAGGCATAAAAGCGAAGATAGATCTAGGTATTGCCATCTTTGGTAGGCAATCCATAAGTGGCTCTCATAATAGATTCATATGTTAATTTAATTTTATTTCTAGGGAAGTGTTCCATGCCTTTATTTAATGGAAATTGGGATTTAATATTCCCTTCCTTCATATCAATAATTGCACCAATCGTTCTAAGGAAAGGTCTACCAAAAATAATAGGACATGAAGGATTGCAATCTATATCAAGAACAATGAAATCTACATGCACATAGTTCCTATTTGCAACAATAAGAACATCATTAATTCTTCCCATAGGTTTCTTAGTAGTGGAATTCACAAGGTGCAAGTTTAAAGAACAATCATCAAAATCACAGAAACCTAGCAAATCACACAATGTTTTTGGAGTCGTGGAAACACTAGCACCCAAATCGCACAAAAGCATAACACTCATGATCTTTAATTTTAATTTTTATTGTAGGTTCCTACTCGTCATAAAGTTTTCTAGGGATAGAAACTTCCAGCTCAAGTTTTTCTTCATAAGATTGCATCAAAGCATCAACGATATGTTTAGTAAAAGCTTTATTTTGACTACAAGCATGAGGGGAATTTAGCACGGATTGCAACAAGGAAATACAATCTATCAAAGAGAAATTATCATAATTAAATTCCTTGAAATCCAAGATAGTGGGTTCATTGCTATTTAAAGTTTTGAACTCTTCAATCCCACTTTTATCAATTTTTGCATCAAGATCTAAAAACTCAGACTTTTTGGAACGTCTTCTAGGTAAAGGTGACTCATCTTCAGTCCCATCATTATCAAGATTAATATTGCAAAACAAAGATTTAATAGGGGACACATCAATAACTTTTAGATCTTCATCCTTATTATCATGAAAACTAGAAGAAACACGCTTTCACAAAGCAATCTTTCTTAGCACACATCATAGCGGTTCTTTCTTTGCACTCATCAATGGAAACTCTCATGGATTTGAGAGACTAATTGATATCATGCTTAGGTGGAATAGATCTAAGTTTCAAAAAATCAATTTCAAGAGAAATTCTATCAACGTTCCTAGCCAATTCATCAACCTTAAGCAATTTTTCTTCAAGCAAAGCATTGAAATTCTTTTAAGAATTTATAAACTCCTTAACACTAGTCTCAAATTCAGAGGGCATATTATTAAAATTTCCATAAGAATTGTCGTAGGAATTACCATAATTATTAGAGGAATTACTAGGAAACGGCCTATAATTAAAATTACCTCTATACGCGTTGTTACCAAAATTGTTCCTACCAACAAAATTCACATCCATAGATTCATTATTATTATCAACCAAGGTAGACAAAGGCATATCATTAGGATTAGTTGGAGCACTCTTATTAGCAAATAATTTCATAAGTTCATCCATCTTTCCACTCAAAACATTAATTTCTTCTATCGCATGCACTTTTTTACTAGTAGATCTTTCGGTGTGCCATTGAGAATAATTAACCATAGTATTATCTAGGAGTTTAGTACCTTCTTCTAAAGTGATTCCCATAAAAGTGCCTCCCGCGGCCGAATCTAAAAGATTTCTAGAAGCAAAATTCAATCCGGCATAAAAATTCTGTATAATCATCCATAAATTCAAACCATGTGTAGGGCAATTACATATCATTAATTTCATCCTCTCCCAAGATTGTGTAACATGTTCATGATCAAGTTGCTTAAAATTCATAATATCATTTCTAAGAGAGATGATTTTATCGGGAGGAAAATACTTAGAGATAAAATCATCTTTGCACTTATTCCATGAATCAATACTATTTTTAGGCAAAGACGAAAACTAAACTTTAGAATGATATCTAAGAGAAAATGGAAATAGCTTCAATTTAACGATATCATTGTCCACGTCTTTCTTCTTTTGCATATCACACAAATCAACAAAATTATTTAGATGGGTAGCGGCATCTTCACTAGGAATGCCGGCGAATTGATCTTTCATGACAAGATTCAACAAAGCAGCATTAATTTCACAAGATTCAGCATCTGTAAGAGGAGCAATCGAAGTGCTAAGAAAATCACTGTTGTTGGTATTGGTAAAGTCACTCAATTTAGTATTATATTGAGCCATCATGACAAACAAGCAATCCAACACACAAGCAAACAAGAACCAGGCAAAAAGGAAAATAGAAAAAGAGAAGGGGAACGGAAGGAGAGGGCGAGAGGAAAAGACGGCGAATAAAACGGCAAGGGTGAAGTGGGGGAGAGAAAAACGAGAGGAAAATGGCAAATAATGTAATGCGAGGGATAAGAGTTTGTGATACTTGGTATGTCTTGACTTGTGCGTAGACTCCACCAACGGTGCCAAAAATGGCTCATTGTTAGGAGTCAAATCTTGACTTGACTTGGCGCGAATCTCCCCTTCAACGGCGCCAGAAATTCTTCTTGCTACCTCTTGAGCACTGCGTTGGTTTTCCCTTGAAGAGGAAAGGGTGATGCAACAAAGTAGCTTAAGTATTTCCCTCAGTTTTTGAGAACCAAGGTATCAATCCAGTAGGAGATCACGCTCGAGTCCCACGCACCTACACAAACAAATAAGAACCTTGCAACCAACGCGATAAAGGGGTTGTCAATCCCTTCACGGTCACTTACGAGAGTGAGATCTGATAGATATGATAAGATAATATTTTTGCTATTTTTATGATAAAGAGAAATAAATATGAAAAGTAAAATAAACGGCAAAGGAAATAACTAAGTGTTGGAACATTAATATGATGGAAGATAGACCTGGGGGCCATAGGTTTCACTAGTGGCTTCTCTCAAGAGCATAAATTATGGTGGGTAATCGAATTACTGCCGAGCAATTGATAAAATTGAACATAGTTATGAGAATATCTAGGTATGATCATGTATGTTGGCATCACGTCCGTGACAAGTAGACCGAAACGATTCTGCATCTACTACTATTACTCCACACATCGACCGCTATCCAGCATGCATCTACAGTATTAAGTTCATAAGAACAGAGTAATGCTTTAAGTAAGATGACATGATGTAGAGGGATAAACTCATGCAATATGATATAAACCCCATCTTTTTATCCTCAATGGCAACAATACAATATGTGTCGGTTCCCTTTCTGTCACTGGGATCGAGCACCGTAAGATTGGACCCAAAGCTAAGCAATTCTCCCATTGCAAGAAAGATCAATCTAGTAGGCCAAACCAAACTGATAATTCGAAGAGACTTGCAAAGATAAACCAATAATATATAAAAGAATTCAGAGGAGATTCAAATATTGTTCATAGATAAACTGGATCATAAACCCACAATTCATCGGATCTCGACAAACACACCGCAAAAGATGATTACATCGAATAGATCTCCAAGAAGATTGAGGAGAACTTTGTATTGGGATCCAAAGAGAGAGAAGAAGCCATCTGGCTAATAACTATGGACCCGTAGGTCTGAAGTAAACTACTCACACATCACCGGAGAGGCCATGGAGTTGATGTAGAGGCCCTCCGTGATCAATGCCCCCTCCGGCGGAGCTCCGGAAAAGGCCCCAAGATGGGAACTCTCGGGTACAGAAGGTTGTGGTGGTGGAATTAGGTTTTCGTGGTGCTCCTGGATGTTTGGGGGATACGTGGATATATATAGGAGGAAGAAGTACGTCGGTGGAGCATCGAGGGGCCCACGAGGGTGGGCGCGCCTAGGGGGGGGGGTAGGCGCGCCCCCCTGCCTCGTGCCCTCATTGATCGTTTCTCGATGCCCACTCCAAGTCTCCTGGATCACGTTTGTTGAGAAAATCACGTTCCCGAAGGTTTCATTCCGTTTGGACTCCGTTTGATATTCCTTTTCTTCGAAACCCTAAAATAGGCAAAAAACAGCAATTTGGGCTGGGCCTCCAATTAGTAGGTTACTCCCAAAAATGATATAAAAGTGTAAAATAATGCCCATTAACATCCAAAATAGATAATATAATAGCATGGAGCAATCAAAAATTATAGATACGTTGGAGACGTATCACGCGTTGCCCTTCGCCGCCGCCCGCTCCACCGTCGCCGCCTTGCGCCGCCGCCTCCGCGCGCCGCCGAATCCTGCACCGCCCAAGCCGGCCGCCGCCGCCTCCACCGCGCCACCCCACTGCCTCGCCACCGCCTGACGAGCTCACCAGCCGCCGCCTCGCCGTCGTCTTCTCCGGCGAGATCCATCAGAGGGTGGATCAGATCCACTAGGACGCCATACAAACGCCGCGCCTGTCCCGGATCTCCTCGTCCCGCACTGCTTCATCCGCATTGAATTTTCGCGAGGTTGCTTTCTTCCAAGTCCCCAGATCTGTTAATCCATGTGTGCATCTTTGAGTGGCCCTAACTCCATGCTCGTAGCTCCGTTTTGCGTGCATAATATACCGAAATGTTCATCTCGTGATGCTCTACATGCTAGTGTCATTTGCATGCATGTTACTATCCATATTGATGCCCTAATCTTCGTTGCAAAAGTGCTAAATGATGTTATCTGTTGGGAACTATCATAACTTGCTGATGTGTCTTTTCCATAGCATTTTGTGTGTTCATCTTTTGAGCATCATGTCTACGTGTTTTAGGAGCATCTTCATGCCATCTTTAAAGTGGTGCAAGCCTTGTATTTTTATATTCCCTGTGGTGACTAGCACAAGCATGCCAAGTAGGTCACTTGATGTTGTTGTTTTCAGCCACTTAGTTTTTCTGCCGAGTCTTTTCCTGTCACATTAGGTTGTTATGTTGACTTGTTGCCACAAGTAGATCCATGCATATTTTGGTGAAGTTTAGTAAGAGTGTTTTGAAGATATGGTTATGCTCTTTCCATTCATGCCTTTGTTTATAATTATGGGGTACTGTAGCTTGTCATTATCATGCTCTCCTTTTGCTACATATTGTTGTTGTTAGTCTGTTAACAGGAAGTGCAATTTTTCCATGTGTTTTTCTAGTGATCCTTGTACCCTATGACCATGCTATTGCTATGTTTAGCTTCATAAATGTGTCTTCTTACTGTTAGTTGCTTTGTGATGGCCTGAAATGCTTTGTGATGAGTGGCACAAGCTTGCAAAGTCTGAAACTTGTTTCATATCACTTGCCATGTTTGCATTGAGGCTACCATCTTTTCTGTGCATCTTTGGCTCACGTTCAGTAAGGGAGTTTTGTTCATTGACTTTAGTACTAGCATGCCATGCCCTTATTTGCCATGATATGTCCCTATAACATCTGGTTTACTAGCTCTAAACATTGCTACCCGATGCTGTTTTTGTCAAGATCAATGAAAAACTACAAAATCTGTAAACTGATTGTCAGTTGCATTTTTGCCATGCTGTTTTAAACTTGTTCTAGTGAGTTCTAGAAGGAGCTCAGTTTTCATAATTTGTAGAGATTCACCTGTACTTCACTGCTATGTATTTTGTTTTTATGTTGGAGTGTTGTAGCATGTTTTCATGATGCATCTTAAGTGCTATGGTGCTGTTAAGCGCAGTTTTGCATTGTTCTTGTTTTGCTCGTCATTTGCAAAACGTGCATCGGTTTCTGGTGACCCTTATATCGATTTCGGCTGAAATCTCCTAACCTATCCAGTGGCATGCTAGATTTTCCAAGTTGATGCCATGATCATCTTTTTCCTTCCGGAGTACCCATATGCATTGCACATCATATCTTGCATCACATGTCATGTCTTGCATCAAGTTGCTTGTGCATTGCACCCTGATTGATTGTTGTTCTGTTGCTTGTGTTCTTGCTTTGCGTAGAGCCGGGAGACAAGTTCGTGAATGAGGATCCTATTGAGTACGTTTACGAGGAGCAAGCTTTCAACAACTCTGAGAATTTTGCAGGCAAGATGATCATTACCCCCGATATCACTTCTATTTTTGCTTGCTAGTTGTTCGTTCTATCGCTATGTCACGCTACCTACCACTTGTTTACCATGCCTCCCATATTGCCATGTTAAGCCTCTAACCCACCTTTCCTAGCAAACCGTTGTTTAGCTAAGTTACCGCTTTTGCTCAGCCCCTCTTATAGCGTTGCTAGTTGCAGGTGCCTTGCAGGTGGTTCCATGTTGGAGCATGGATATGTTGGGATATCACAATATCCCTTATTTAATTAATGTATCTATATACTTGTTAAAGGGTGGAAGGCTTGGCCTTTTCCTTGGTGTTTTGTTCCACTCTTGCCGCCCTAGTTTCCGTCATACCGGTGTTATGTTCCTTGATTTTGCGTCCCTAACACGGTGAGGGTTTATGGGCCCCTCTTGATAGTTCGCTTTGAATAAAACTCCTCCAACAAGGCCGAACATTGGTTTTACCATTTGCCTAATAACAACTAAAAACTTGCATAGGGACTTTCCGGACCCCGTGGACTTAATCAACAACCCGGGCCAGTGCTCCTCATGAGTGTTGGTCCAAACCGAGTAGACCGCGGGGCCGCCTCGGGGAAAATCGAGGTATTTGGTATATACCTGTAGGCTGACCCATCTGGTGTACCCTGAGAATGAGATACGCGCAACTCCTATCAGGCTAGGTTGGTGCATCGGGAGGTCTTGCTGGACTAGTTTTACCATCATCGAAATATCTTGTGCACCGGGATTCCTGCTACCTCTTGAGCTTGCGTTGGTTTTCCCTTGAAGAGGAAAGGGTGATGCAGCACAGTAGCGTAAGTATTTCCCTCAGTTTTGAGAACCAAGGTATCAATCCAGTAGGAGACTACACGCAAGTCCCTCGTACTTGCACAAACAAACAAGAACCTCGCAACCAACACGATAAAGGGGTTGTCTACCCCTTCACAGTCACTTACGACAGTGAGATCTGATAAAAATAATAAGATAAATTTTTTGGTATTTTTATTGTATAGATTGGGAAATAAAGATTGCAAAATAGAAATAGCAAGTTGATTGGAAAATAATATGATGGATGATAGACCCGAGGGCCATAGGTTTCACTAGTGGCTTCTCTCAAGATAGCAAATTCTACGGTGGGTGAAAAAATTACTGTCGAGCAATTGATAGAAAAGCACATAGTTATGAGAATATCTAGGCATGATCATGTATATAGGCATCACGTCTGCGAAAAGTAGACCGAAATGATTCTGCATCTACTACTATTACTCCACACATCGACCGCTATCCAACATGCATCTAGAGTATTAAGTTCATACGAACAGAGTAACGCATTAGGCAAGATGACATGATGTAGAGGGATAAACTCAAGCAATATGATATAAACCCCATCTTTTTATCCTCGATGGCAACAATACAATACATGCCTTGTTGCCCCTGCTGTCACTGGGAAAGGACACCACAAGATTCGACCCAAAGCTAAGCACTTCTCCCATTGCAAGAAAGATCAATCGAGTAGGCCAAACCAAACTGATAATTCGAAGAGACTTGCAAATATATTTAAATCATGCATAAAATGTTTCAGAGAAGAATCAAATATTGTTCATAGATAATCTTGATCATAAACCCACAATTCATCAGATCTCGACAAACACACCGCAAAAAAATTATATCGAATAGATCTCCAAGAGAATCGAGGAGAACTTTGTATTGAGATCCAAAGAGAGAGAAGAAGCCATCTAGCTAATAACTATGGAACCGAAGGTCTGTGGTAAACTACTCACACATCATCGGAGAGGCTATGGTGTTGATGTAGAAGCCCTCCGTGATTGATTCCCCCTCCGGCAGAGTGCCGAAATAGGCCCCAAGATGGGATCTCACGGGTACAGAAGGTTGCGGCAGTGGAAATAGGGTGTCGTGATGCTCTTGGATGTTTTCGGGGTATATGGGTATATATAGGAGGAAGAAGTACGTCGGTGGAGCTGCGAGGGGCCCACGTAGGCGCACCCTCCTGCCTCGTGGCCTCCTTGCTACTTTCTTGACATCCACTCCAACTCTCCTGGATCACGTTTGTTCCAAAAATAACTCTCCCGAAGGTTTCATTCCGTTTGGATTCCGTTTGATATTCCTTTTCCGCGAAACACTGAAATAGGCAAAAAAACAACAATTTGCACTGGGCCTTTGGTTTAATAGGTTAGTCCCAAAATAATATAAAAAGGTATGTTAAAGCCCATTAAACATCCAAAACAGATAATATAATAGCATGGAACAATAAAAAAATTATAGATACGTTGGAGACGTATCAAGCATCCCCAAGCTTAATTCCTGCTCGTCCTCGAGTAGGTAAATGATAAAAACAGAATTTTTGATGTGGAATGCTACCTAGCATAGTTTGTAATGTAATTTTCTTTATTGTGGCATGAATGTTCAGATCCGAAAGATTCAAGACAAAAGTTTAATATTGACATAAAAATAATAATACTTCAAGCATAATAGCAAAGGAATCATGTCTTCTCAAAATAACATGGCCAAAGAAAGTTATCCCTACAAAATCATATAGTCTGGCTATGCTCCATCTTCACCACACAAAATATTTAAATCATGCACAACCCCGATGACAAGCCAAGCAATTGTTTCATACTTTTGATGTTCTCAAACTTTTTCAATCTTCACGCAATACATGAGCGTGAGCCATGGACATAGCACTATAGGTGGAATAGAATGGTGGTTGTGGAGAAGACAAAAAGGAGAACATAGTCTCACATCAACTAGGCGTATTAACGTGAATAGGGATTGCCATGCAACGGATGCACTAGAGCTATAGGTATATGAAAGCTCAACAAAAGAAACTAAGTGGGTGTGCATCCAACTTGCTTGCTCATGAAGACCTAGGGCATTTTGACGAAGCCCATCATTGGAATATACAAGACAAGTTCTATAATATGAAATTCCCACTAGTATATGAAAGTGACAACATAAGAGACTCTCTATCATGAAGATCATGGTACTACTTTGAAGCACAAGTGTGGTAAAAGGATAGTAACATTGTCCCTCCCACTAGTATATGAAAGTGACAACATAAGAGACTCTCTATCATGAAGATCATGGTACTACTTTGAAGCACAAGTGTGGTAAAAGGATAGTAACATTGTCCCTTCTCTCTCTTTCTCTTTTTTCTCTGTTTTTCTTTTTTTCGTCCGAGTCTCATCCCAACTTGTGGGGGAATCATAGTCTCCATTATCCTTTCCTCACTTGGGACAATGCTCTAATAATGATGATCATCACACTTTATTTACTTACAACTCAAAAAATTACAACTCGATACTTAAGAAAAAATATGACTCTATGTGAATGCCTCTGGCGGTTGTACCGGGATGTGCAAATGACTCATGGACATGTATGAAAGAATTATAAGGTGCTTTGCACAAATATGATGTCAACTACATGATCATGCAAAGCAATATGACAATGATGAAGCATGTCATAACAAACAGAATGATGGTAAGTTGCATGGCAATATATCTCAGAATGGCTATGGAAATGCCATAATAGGTAGGTATGGTGGCTGTTTTGAGGAAGGTATATGGTGGGTTTATGGTACCGGCTAAAGTTGCGCGGTACTAGAGAGGCTAGCAATGGTGGAAGGGTGAGAGTGCGTATAATCCATGGACTCAACATTAGTCATAAAGAACTCACATACTTATTGCAAAAATCTATTAGTTATAGAAACAAAGTACTACGCGCATGCTCCTAGGGGGATAGATTGGTAGGAAAAGACCATCGCTCGTCCCCGACCGCCACTCATAAGGAAGACAATCAATAAATAAATCATGCTCCGACTTCATCACATAACGGTTCACCATACGTGCATGCTACGGGAATCACAAACTTTAGAACAAGTATTTCTCAAATTCACAACTACTCAACTAGCATGACTCTAATATCACCATCTTCATATCTCAAAACAATCATCAAGTATCAAACTTCTCATAGTATTCAATGCACTTTTATGATAGTTTTTATTATACCCATCTTGGATGCCTATCATATTAGGACTAATTTTATAGCCAAAGAAAATTACCATGCTGTTCTAAAAGACTCTCAAAATAATATAAGTGAAGCATGAGAGATCAATAATTTCTATAAAATAAAACCACCACCGTGCTCTAAAGATATAAGTGAAGCACTAGAGCAAAATTATCTAGCTCAAAAGATATAAGTGAAGCACATAGAGTATTCTAATAAATTCCGATTCATGTGTGTCTCTCCAAAAGGTGTGTACATCAAGGATGATTGTGGTAAACTAAAAAGCAAAGACTCAAATCATACAAGACGCTCCAAGCAAAACACACTATCATGTGGTGAATAAAAATATAGCCTCAAGTAAAGTTACCGATAGACGAAGACGAAAGAGGGGATGCCTTCCGGGGCATCCCCAAGCTTAGGCTTTTGGTTGTCCTTGAATTTTACCTTGGGGTGCCTTGGGCATCCCCAAGCTTAGGCTCTTGCCACTCCTTATTCCAAAATCCATCAAATCTTTACCCAAAAACTTGAAAACTTCACAACACAAAACTCAACAGAAAATCTCATGAGCTCCGTTAGTATAAGAAAACAAACCACCACTAAGGTACTGTAATGAACTCATTATTTATTTATATTGGTGTTAAACCTACTGTATTCCAACTTCTCTATGGTTCATACCCCCCGATACTAGCCATAGATTCATCAAAATAAGCAAACAACACACGAAAAACAGAATCTGTCAAAAACAGAAGTGTAGTAATATGTAGGTTTGGGATACTTATGTGACCCCAAAAATTCTGAAATAAATTTGGTGGGCGTTGAGGAATTTGTCTTAATTATATTAAAAAAAATCAACCTAATCACTCTCCAGTAAAAAAATGGCAGCAAATCTCGTGAGTGCTAAAGTTTCTGTTTTTTACAGCATGATCGCAAAAACTTCCCCCAAGTCTTCCCAAAGGTTCTACTTGGCACAAACACTAATTAAAAGCATAAAAACTACTATAAACATAATCTAGATGAATTATTTATTATAAACATAAACAAAAATAAAATTGGGTTGCCTCCCAACAAGCGCTATCGTTTAACGCCCCTAGCTAGGCATAAAAACAAGAATAGATCTAAGTATTGTCATCTTTGGTAGGCAATTCTTCAATTGAACACTTATAACCCTTAGGAGTTTCCTTGTTTTTATTAATGATCATACTCCTAGGCAAGAAATCAAGAAAATCTTTTGTAGCAAAAGCTTCCTTAATGATAGTAAAAAAGTTGGGATGAGCACTTATTGCTTTGAGGTCCGCATTTTCCTTACTAGAAGATTCACCCTTTTATTTTTAGGCACATACATAAACTTGGCAACTCTAATAGTAGGAGGATTTGGAGTATTTTTCACGGAAGAAAAGGCAGACCCTAAGTTGGCAATAATATCCTCAAGTTTATCAATCCTTGTGGAATCTTGATCTATCTTTTCGTTAACTACGGGTTCTTTTTCTTAAAAAAATCAGAGTAACTCCTACCTTAGATCCATATTGGGTAATCTCGTTGTGGATCTTTTTATCCAAATTCTCAACCAAATCTAAAGTGGCAACTTTATTTTCAATAATTTCAAGCGTTTGCATCACATGTTCCAAAGTTAAAATAGTTCCATTAACCAAGAGTGGTGGTGGCCCAAACAAATCAATCATAACATTATAAGAATCAAAAGCATGGCTACCCAAGAAATTCCTTCCGGTAATGGTATCAAGAATATATCTATTCCAAGGGGTGATGCCTACATAAAAATTGCGAAGAAGAACGAAAGTGGATTGCTTCCTAGTGGATCTATTCTGAGCATTGCAAATTCTATACCATGCATCTTTTAAGTTTTCTCCCTCCCTTTGTTTAAAATTGAGAACTTCATGATTGGGAGTACTAACAATGATAGAAGGACTAGCCATGATAGCAAAAACCAAGGACCTAACACACGGACACACAAGAAGCAAGCAAAAAGAGACGGGCGGAAAAGAGGCGGACGGAAAAGAAGGCGAATAAAACGGCAAGGGTGAAGTGGGGGAGAGGAAAATGAGAGGCAAATGGAAAATAATGTAATGCGAGGGATAAGAGTTTGTGATGGGTACTTGGTATGTCTTGACTTGTGCGTAGATCTCCCCGGCAACGGCACCAGAAATCCTTCTTGCTACCTCTTGAGCTTGTGTTGGTTTTCCCTTGAAGAGGAAAGGGTGATGCAGCACAGTAGCGTAAGTATTTCCCTCAGTTTTGAGAACCAAGGTATCAATCCAGTAGGAGACTACACGCAAGTCCCTCGTACCTGCACAAACAAACAAGAACCTCGCAACCAACGTGATAAATGGGTTGTCAATCCCTTCACGGTCACTTACGAAAGTGAGATCTGATAAAAATAATAAGATAAATATTTTTGGTATTTTTGTTGTATAGATTGGAAAATAATGATTGCAAAATAGAAATAGCAAGTTGATAGGATAATAATATGATGGAAGATAGACCCGCGGGCCATAGGTTTCACTAGCGGCTTCTCTCAAGATAGCAAATTCTACGGTGGGTGAACAAATTACTGTCGCGCAATTGATAGAAAAGCGCATAGTTATGAGAATATCTAGGCATGATCATGTATATAGACATCACGTCCGCGACAAGTAGACCGAAACTACTCTGCATCTACTACTATTACTCCACACGTCGACCGCTATCTAGCATGCATCTAGAGTATTAAGTTCATAAGAACAGAGTAACGCATTAGGCAAGATGACATGATGTAGAGGGATAAACTCAAGCAATATGATATAAACCCCATCTTTTTATCCTCGATGGCAACAATACAATACGTGCCTTGCTGCCCTGCTGTCACTGGGAAAGGACACCGCAAGATTGAACCCAAAGCTAAGAACTTCTCCCATTGCAAGAAATATCAATCTAGTAGGCCAAACCAAACTGATAATTCAAAGAGACTTGCAAAGATATTTAAATCATGCATAAAAGACTTTAGAGAAGAATCAAATATTGTTCATAGATAATCTTGATCATAAACCCATAGTTCATCGGATCTCGACAAACACACCACAAAAAAATTACATCGAATAGATCTCCAAGAGAATAGAGGAAACTTTTTATTGAGATCCAAAGAGAGAGAACAAGCCATCTAGCTAATAACTATGGACCCGAAGGTCTGTGGTAAACTACTCACACATCATCAAAGAAGCTATGGTGTTGATGTAGAAGCCCTCTATGATCGATTCCCCCTCTGGCAGAGCACCGGAAAAGGCCCTAAGATGGGATCTCATGGGTACAGAAGGTTGCGGTGGTGGAAATATGGTTTCGTGGTGCTCCTGGATGTTTTTGGGGTATATGGGTATATATAGGAGGAAGAAGTATGTTGGTGGAGCTGCGAGGGGCCCACGAGGGTGGGGCCGCGCCCTCCTGCCTCGTGGCCTCCTCGCTTCTTTCTTGATGTCCACTCCAAGTCTCCTGGATCACGTTTATTCCAATAATAACTCTCCCAAAGGTTTCATTCCGTTTGGATTCCGTTTGATATTCCTTTTCTGCGAAACACTGAAATAGGCAAAAAAACAGCAATTTGCACTCGGCCTTTGATTAATAGGTTAGTCGCAAAAATAATATAGAAGGTATATTAAAGTCCATTAAACATCCAAAACAGATAATATAATAGCATGGAACAATCAAAAATTATAGACCAATCAAAAATTATAGACATGTTGGAGATGTATCAATTCCGAGTCTGATCGGAGGGTCCCGCGATGGAGGATTGTCTCCGCGGGTCGTGAGCTTGTCATGGGCTAATTTGGGACACCCCTGCAGGGTTTAAACTTTCGAGAGCCGTGCCCACATGTTGATGCTCGAAAATGGCATGATCGCAAAGAGTAACTTGAGGATATAATGAGATGAGGTTAAAATTATGAGTTCATGTCACCGTTTGTTGGCTCTCTTCAAGATGATCAAAATAAATATGGAGATGGTCCAAAACGGAGCTCACACCACCTGGAACACCATAGCGTAATGGTGTGTCTGAAGATCATAACCGTACTTTATTAGATATGGTGCAATCTATGATGTCTCTTACCGATTTATCACTATCGTTTTGGGGTTATGCATTAGAGACAGCTGCATTCACGTTAAATAGGGCACCATCTAAATCCGTTGAGATGACACCATATGAACGGTGGTTTAGCAAGAAACCTAAGCTATCGTTTCTTCAAGTTTGGGGCTATGATACTTATGTGAAAAAGTTTCAACCTGATAAGCTCGAACCCAAATCAGAGAAATGTGTCTTCATAGGATACCCAAAGGAAACTGTTGGGTACACCTTCTATCACAGATTTGAAGGCAAGATATTCGTTGCTAAGAATGGATCCTTTCTAGAGAAGAAGTTTCTCTCGAAAGAAGTGATTGGGAGGAATGTAAAACTTGATGAGGTAATTGTACCTTCTCCCGAATTGGAAAGTAGCTCATCATAGAAATCAGTTCTAGTGATTCCTACACCAATTAGTGAGGAAGTTAATGACGATGATTGTGAAACTTCAGATCATGTTACTACCGAACCTTGTAGGTCAACCAGAATATGTTCCACACCGGAGTGGTACGGTAATCCTGTTCTGGAGGTCATGTTACTTGACCATGACGAACCTACGAACTATGAGGAAGCGATGATGAGCCCGGATTTCGCCAAATGGCTTGAAGCCATGGAATCTGAGATGAGATCCATGTATTAGAACAAAGTCTGGACTTTGATTGACTTGCCCGTTGATCGGTGAGCCATTAAGAATAAATGGATTTTCAAGAGGAAGACGGACACTGATAGTAGTGTTACTATCTACAAAGCTCGAATTGTCAGAAAAGGTTTTCGACAAGTTCAAGATGTTGACTACGATGAGATTTTCTCACTTGTAGTGATGCTTAAGTCTGTCCGAATCATGTTAGCAATTGCCACATTTTATGAAAACTAGCAAATCGACGTCAAAACTGCATTCCTTAATGGATTTCTTAAAGAAGAGTTGTATATGATGCAACAAGAAGGTTTTTTCAATCCTAAAGGTGCTAACAAAGTGTGCAAGCTCCCGCGACCCATCTATGGACTGGTGCAAGCATCTCGGAGTTGGAATATATACTTTGATAAAGTGATCAAAGAATATGGTTTTATACAGACTTGCGGTGAAGCTTGTATTTACAAGAAAGTGAGTGGGAGCACTACGCCATTTCTGATAAGTATATGTGAATGACATATTGTTGATCGGAAATAATGTAGAATTTTCTGGAAAGCATAAAGAAGTGTTTGAAAAGAGTTTTTCAAAGAAAGACCTCGATGAAGCTACTTACATATTGAGCATCAAGATCTATAGAGATAGATCAATACACTTGATATATTTTCAATGAGTACATACCTTGACAAGATTTTGAAGTACTTCAAAATGGAAAGGTCAAAGAATGAGTTCTTGCCTGTGTTGCAAGGTATGAAGTTGAGTAAAGACTCAAAACCCGACCACAGCGGAAAATAGAAAAAGAATGAAAAGTCATTCGCAATGCCTCAGTCACAGGTTCTATAAAGTATGCTATGTTGTGTACCAGACCTATTGTGTACCTCACCATAAGTTTGGCAAGAGGGTAAAATAGTGATCCAGGAGTGGATCACTGGACATCGGTCAAAAATATCCTTAGTGGAATAAGGAAATGTTTCTCGGTTATGGAGATGACAAAGAGTTCGTCGTAAAGAGCTATGTTGATGCAAACTTATGGATTTGGATGACTCTAAGTCTTGATCTAGATACATATCCAAAGTGGGAGCAATTAGCTAGAGTAGCTCCGTGCAAAGCAGTGTATACATAGAAAATTTGCGAAATACATACGGCTCTGAATGTGGCAGACCCATTGACTAAATTTCTCTCACAAGCAAAACATGATCACTCTTTGGGTGTTAATCACTTAGCGATGTGAACTAGATTATTGACTCTAGTAAACCCTTTGGGTGTTAGTCACATGGAGATGTGAACTAATCACATAAGGATGTGAACTATTGGTGTTAAATCACATGACGATGTGAACTAGATTATTGACTCTAGTGCAAGTGGGAGACTGAAGGAAATATGCCCTAGAGGCAATAATAAAGTTTTTATTTATATTTCCTTATATCATGATAAATGTTTACTATTCATGGTAGAATTGTATTAACCAGAAACTTAGTACATGTGTGAATACATAGACAAACAGAGTGTCCCTAGTGTGCCTCTACTTGACTAGCTTGTTAATCAAAGATGGTTAAGTTTCCTAGCCATGGACATGTGTTGTCATTTGATGAATGGGATCACATCATTAGAGAATGATGTGATGGACAAGACCCATCCGTTAGCTTAGCATAATGATCATTCAGTTTTATTGCTACTGCTTTCTTCATAACTTATACATGTTCCTCTAACTATGAGATTATGCAACTCCCGAATACCGGAGGAACACCTTGTGTGGTATCAAACGTCACAATGTAACTTGAACCTTAACATGTGAATTGGTTGCTACTTTAACATGAGAAAATTTTATAAGAAAGAATTGATGTTATGATGCTAGGAAAAGTGATTGGAATTATCATTGATCAAACTTGTGCACTTTTCTAGCATTCACACTTCATAAATTATTTCTTTGATCATTTACCTACTCGAGATGAGTAGGAATTAAGCTTGGGGACGCTGATACGTCTCCGACGTATCTATAATTTATGAAGTATTCATGCTGTTATTTTATCATTCTTGGATGTTTTACAATCATTTTATATTGCCAGATCATCTCTGTTGACGTGAAATCTCTCGTGACATCCTTTAATATTCCGTAGTTGCATTTCAAACTTCTAGGTTCCAACATCCTTGGCATGAACCATGGTCTAGTTCCTGACGAATCTCCGGTTTCTCGAGGTTTTGCTCCTCCAGCTTGGCTACTCTCATCTTCAGGGTCATGAGTTCCTCATGAAATACTTCCTTGTCAAAATACTGCTTCTTGTAGGTCCATCTTAACTTCTTGATGTAACACTCCAGATCCTGGTGATACACTTAGCTAAGGTTAAAACTTCACCTCTTGCTGATAGATGCTCCATCAGCCTTCTACCATCCAATCCTTCCATGCATATGCATGCTTAACTCAACACGGTGACAATAGCATAAGCGGGCCATAACATCATGGATAGCTGGGTTTCTGCTCTTGTCATTTCCATGAGCTATCTCTCCATAGTTGATATCTCCTGCCTTAGGGTTTTCCTTGACAAAACTTTAAGTTTTTAACTCTCCATGCTCCAGTCTTTCTCCGATACACCCTGATCTCAGGCATTGACAACTTCCATAATCTGTCAAGTTCCGTAAGGGTAGCCTTCCTAGGTCATACAAATCTAGGGATTCTTCAGAGCCTTCAAATTCTCCTAGTCTTCGGAGTCTTCAACCGTTGTAGTTTCCATTATTCAGATGCATAGTAAAATCCTCTTCATTTCGAAGTGGTCTTAGTTGTCCAATATCTTGTACTTCTTGGAGTGGTCTCATCCGTTGAATTTTTGAGTGATCCAAAGGGAAAGGGGTATGGTCTCACTAAAAGGGAATTTTTGAATAAGCTCCGAAGAGAAGAGAGGTAAAAGATCTTTTTGAAAGGGAAAGTTGTAGAGAATTTTTTTTGCTATGGGCTTGCCAGTTTCTAGGGTCACGTCCTACAGTCAACATGTGCTCTGATACCATCTTGTAGCGACCCGACCTGAATGGATCAAGTCTCTGTGCTTAAGTGTCATCCCTGGATCGGTATGCTGACACACACAGTACTCGAGGATTTATAACAGAGGTAAATCACATGTATAAGTAACGTAAGATACTATTACCTCAATCCAAAATAGCGGAAGTAACAAGGTTGTGGATTCCCATCAACACCAACGGCAAAGTTGAGTGTAGAAATCGTAACCCTAACGTATCACTTACTTGTCGTAAGATATCCTGCAACATGAGACGTTGCAGCCACAAAGGGTCAGTACATTGAATGTACTGGAAAATTCACACCAGAGGATAATGATGAATAAAGGGTATCACTACATGCATATTTGGCTGGTGGAAAGGCTCTGGGGTTATAATGTTTTTGCGAAAAGCCAATTTTTCCCTACTGCAAAGGAATACATTTTAATTTAACTATCATGGTGGTTGTTGAACATTGAGAATGATTGACAGCATTCTCAATCCCAATTAAGTAACATCATTAAACCCAACAATATTCATTTAAAGTAACATGATGAGATCAACAGGATAATCCAAGAACTAGATACTCAAGATGTCCATAACCGGGGACACGGCTAATCATGATTAGTTTATACACTCTGCAGAGGTTTGCGCACTTTTCCCCACAATACCCAATCTCCTCCGTCGGATTTCTCGCACTACAAGGTGTTTGAGAAACGGATGACCGAGACATAGTCTTTCAGAAGCGTTTGCACCTTATGATGGGTAGACCGTTCCACCTACAACCCCTACATTTGCTAGTCTACCACTATAAGAGTTCACACGACTTAATCAACTATGCTAGAGCCCATAATAGCTTGTGGCTGCACACGGAAGTTTCTAGTATGAATAATCTCATGATCCCTTTGAACCTGGGTGGCGGTCCATAAAAAACAGGCAATCCTGGAATACCCAGGTGCCTAGACAGGCAATCGCTGGAATACCCAGGTGCCTCAATCCACCCAGATGTGTGTTAAAGTTGCCACCTTAAGTAAACCATTAATTAACAATCTCACATCTGTCATGAATACTCTCAAACCCAATCCACGTCTACGAGCATAGCATTGCAATATAAGCATAACGTAATAGTAACTCCCAAGGATTGAATGCAGGGCAATAGGTTCCTACCTCATCAACTACTTCCCAATACCCACATGTTATCAATCCTACTCATGCAATGTTTGAGGGTGAAACTAATGCATAAAAACTAGGTACGAAAGGAATATGATCAAAGTGTGAACTTGCCTGCAATGTTGATGAAGATGATTTGCACTCAAAACTCTTGATAGCTCTACTTGTCACACTCTGGTCAATCTATCGTAAGCAAGCAATAGTAACCACACATAAGCAATCACTCAAAAGATCAGAAAGATCGAAGAAGACAATTCAGAAAACATCAAAACCAAGAAAATAACTCTTGCAACATAAAACAATTTCTACTAGTACAAAAATTATATGAATTTGGCCTTATCAGAAAGTTTAGGTCAAGAGCTTCGATTTGCAAAAAGAATCAACTCAAACGGAGCTACGAAACTCAAGTTATGATCAAACAAAGTTTGAATTCAAATCTGATCTAATTCAAATTTTAAACTTTTCAAAAACATGTTTGAGTTGGATTACTGGATAGAGGAGATCGTAACGAAGAAGTGAGCGTTGGTTTCGTTGGATCTGGACTAACAAGTAAAAAGTAGTGATCGTTTAAAAAACAGGGGCTAAACTGTAAAATAAAACAACTACAACTAGGTCCCTGGCGTAAATAACCAGAAAACGAAAAGACTAAATAACGAACGCTCGTTTATAAGATCTAAACAGTGGACGTTCGCTGTTTAATAAAACCCAAAAAAACAGATCTAGTCTAGGGTTTTTTTGAAAAACCGAACCTAAAGAAAAAAAGACCGGGGTCGGTTTATACCGGTTCAACAAATAAAAATGGCAGCGGCGGCGAACGGACTCCGGCGAGGGCGGCGAGGCTCCGGCGATGTGCAGGCGACGGCGGCGACGGCGGCGCTGGGAGATGCGGCGCGGGGCGGTGGCGCGGCGTGGACAGCAGCGGCGGCGGCGCGGCAACAGCAGCAGCAGATGCGGCGGCAGGCGGCGGCGAGATGCGGCGGCGGCGCGGTTGTGCGGCGGCGGCGAGAGGAGCGAGAGGGGATCGGGGTCCGGGGCGGCGACTTATAGGGGAGGCGAGGCGGTGGCTTATCGTGCGCGAGCGGCAAGGAGGAGGCCGTGGCGACCATGGCGAGCGGCGGCGGAGCTCGGGACTCCGTCCCGAGTCGGGGCGACGAGCGGCTGGGCTGGGCCGCGGCCTGGCGAGATGCTGGGCCGGCCCAGTCGGCGGGGGGGGGGAATTTTTTTAATACATTTTCCAGCTAATTAAAATAATAAAAACAAATTAAATGAATTTCCTATATAGGCATATAATATATCAAAATTTTCAGAAAAAGATTTTCTACAACATGGACATTTTCATAATGCCTAATAAAATCCACACAAATCCAGATAATTCAAAGAGTGTTACATTGTCTAATAAAATCCAATAAAAATCATTTAAAAAAACCAAAATGATTTCAAATAAATTTGTCTCCAATTTTCTATTGTAGGGAATCTTGTTACCCTATTTTCCATGTATTTTATTTTTGGAGAAAAATGATTTGAATAAAATCCAAATAACTCCAAATTGAAATTTTTTTCCAAAAGACTTTGAATTTGATCCTTTGAAACTCCCAAC
The DNA here is from genome assembly GCF_003073215.2 of Triticum urartu. NCBI lineage: Eukaryota > Viridiplantae > Streptophyta > Magnoliopsida > Poales > Poaceae > Triticum > Triticum urartu. Next base: position 298,650,616 of record NC_053027.1, read on the forward strand.
TCATATTTCATATAATTTGAAGAAGTCATTTTATCTCCTCTCGTGAAAATCATTGAGTTGCATAAAGTTTCAGAATTGGAAATATTTTCCAAATGAAATTCAAATATTTTCAACACCCCTTGTCATTTAAAAAAAAGGGAGAAGTCATGTTATCTTCTCTTTAGGGTTTCGTGTTTGAAAAGAATTTGAATTCACGGAGATCAAAATGCAAAAGGTGAAAGTTTGGGAAAGTCCTTTTAGTCCCTCTCATTTAACTTTCAAAAATTTCAAATTTCACTCAGTCAATCACACAATAATCAAACAATCAATCAATCTATCTATTTATTATAACATTCCAACATTTAGAATTTTGGGATGTTACACATCAAGATCGTGACATCTCAAAAACACGAGAGAGAGAGAGAGATTAAACACATAGCTACTGGTACAAACCCTCAGCCCCGAGGGGGGACTACTCCCTCCTCATCATGGTGGCCGCCGGGATGATGAAGATGGCCATCGGTGATGATTTCCCCCTCCAGCAGAGTGCCGGAACAGGGTCTAGATTGGTTTTCGGTAGCTACAAAGCCTTGCGGCAGTGGAACTTCTGATCTAGGTTAACCCCGAGGGTTTCTGGAATTTTTGGGAATTTATAGGGTAAAGAGGGGGTGCGGGAGGCCACCGAGGTGGGCACAACCCACCTGGGCGCGCCTGGGCCCCCAGGAGTGCCCTGGTGGGTTGTGCCCCCCTTGGGGCACCCCAGGTGCTTCTTTGGCCCATCCTGGGTGTTCTGGTCCATAAAAAATCTCCAAAAAGTTTCGCGGTGTTTGGACTCCATTTGACATTGATTTCCTGCGATGTAAAACAAGCAAAAAAATAGCAACTGGCACTGGCACTGGGTCAATAGGTTAGTCCCAAAAAATAAAATAAAGTTGATATAAAATGATTGTAAAACATCCAAGAATGATAAAATAACAACATGAATACTTCATAAATTATAGATACGTCGGAGACGTATCAGCATCCCCAAGCTTAATTCCTACTCATCTCGAGTAGGTAAATGATCAAAGAAATAATTTATGAAGTGTGAATGCTAGAAAAGTGCACAAGTTTGATCCATGATAATTTCAATCACTTTTCCTAGCATCATAACATCAATTCTTTCTTATAAAATTTTCTCATGTTAAAGTAGCAACCAATTCACATGTTAAGGTTCAAACAATGAATTCTTCTATCTACGTTCCTCTGGTCTCTTTGATATTGTACGATCATCTCTCGTCTTCTTCCTCTAGTGCCACCGGGACCACCTGCTCCCGCCTCCTGCTGCTAGTAGCTCTGCTTAGCACGCTTCGCTGTGAAGCGCTACTCCACCATTGGCCAGGCCATCCCTCCACCCCCACACCTCCTGTTCTTCTCCACCGACTGCCAAACCACACTCCACCGGAATCAGTTAACCCTCGTACACCTCTTCGTCTGCGACTCTACTCTTGCGTCTTCCCATCTCCGGCTCGTTGCTATCCGGGGCATCGCCGTCGTCCACCACCTTGGATGCGCTCGGCGCGGAGTGGCCAACATGGTTAAAGAACGACACCATCGGAAGTAGACTGTGCGTGGAGAGGCTGAAAGTTGGGTCCATGGCCGCATGTAAGGAAATGCCTCCTTATTACGAGCAAAATAATGATTCCTCCACCTGACTGCTGGGACCCACCGGAAGGGCCTCTATATTTCGCGAAAAAACGTTCCCACCACTGACATGTCGGACCCACCAGCAATATCTTCGCATGCAAGGAAGTGCCTCCTTATTACGCACAAAAAAAAGAATACTCCCCCTGCTAGTTGGGACCACCTTGGTGGGAGGCTGACTTGTGGGCCTACTAAGTTGATGGGGATGGAGTGCTTTGTCAACTTAGTCAATATGAACGATTCTAGCTCTAGTGACCGTACGATGTCCATCCAATAGCCGTAGTGCTTCTTTAACCTCTGGTCTTCTTGCTCCAGCCGCCCAAAGCAGCGCCGGTCGTGTCGCATGCTCCTACCTCCCGTGGCCGGCTGTGCAGCCACGGAGGCCTCACCGCCCCTACTATTCCCACCGCTGGCCAGGCCCTGCGGCAACGGCAGCCTCACACCGTAGCCGAACCAGTGAACCCTCATACTCCTCTCCGCGCGGGCTTCCACTGTCGCGTCTTCCCCGGCTCCGCGTCGTCCCCTTCCTAGGCCTCGCCATCGTCCACCGCCCTGGTGCTCTCGACGTGGCGTGGTCAACATGGTCAAGGAATGGCTTCCATCGGACATGGACTATACATGGAGAGGCTGACAACTGGGTCCACGGCCGCAGCAAGGAAGTGCCTCCTTATTACATGCAAAATAATTATTCCTCCTCCTGACAGCGGGGACCCACCGGATGGGCCACCATATTTCGTGAAAAAAACATTTCCCCCTGACTGCTGGGACCCACCAGCTACATCTTCGCACACAAGGAAGTGCGTCCGGGCAAAAAAATGATTCGCCCCCCTGAGTGCTGGGACCCACCAGCTACATCTTCGCATGCAAGGAAGTGCCTGACAGTCAGGACCCACCTAGTCGAAGCGTACGTAGCGTTGTCATTCTGGTCATGAACGTGTACGTACATACTAGTCGATGTAGAGGCGCACACGTGTCGTAGTAGAGACGGGCACGTAGCATGTACACGTACATACAACGGCCAGTGGGCAAGAAAGAAAATACGGCCATGTATGTACATACGGGCAGGGTCTCGAACGCCTACTCGCTCATACGTACGGCCAGGGCTCGTGTACATGGCTGGGTCGGAATGGAGAAACTGTGTTGTCGTGTTCATCGGGTGGGCTTGGACGGAACAACCGATGGAAACAAGGCCTGGGGTACCGCAGAATGGAGGAAACGGCCTTGTGTACGATAGGCCACGTTCGAAACGAGATCCTGTTCATCGGGAGGGGTCTGGCGTACCGCAAAAGGGTGGAAACGGAACTCCTACGGTCGAAAGGGGGGTCCTGTTGATCGGGAGGGGTGTGGCGTACTGCAAAACGGAGGAAACAGACTTGTGTTGGAGCACTATGGTCGAAACGGGGGTCCTGTTTATCGGGAGGGGTGTGGGGTACCGCAAAATGAGAGTCCACGGGATACGGTTCATCTCCACCGTCGACACCCTCCAGCCTCCACGAGCTACTGTTCATCCACCGTCGACCTCCTCCAGCCTCCACCTGCGACTGTTCATCCACGGGCTCCTGTTCATCCAGCCTCCACCGTGCGCTACTCCACCGGCTACTGTTCAACCAGCCCTCTCCACGGGCTCTTGTTCAACCACCCCTCCACGGGCTACTGTTCATCCAGCCATCCATCGTGTACTGTTCATCCTGCCCTCCACGGGGTGGTCCTGTTCATCCAGCCCTCCACGGGGTCCTATTCATCTAGCCCCAACCGGCTCCATCGATCGGGGGTCCTGCTCATCCAGAGGCAACACCACGGGGTCCTGTTCATCCACCCCCATAGGGAACTATTCATCCAAACCCCCCAGCAACGCTCACTGTTCATCCAGAGGCAACACCACGGGGTCCTGTTCATCCACCCCCACCAGGAACTGTTCATCCAAACCCCCTAGCAACGCTCACCGTTCATCTAGAGGCAGCATCGATCGGCTTCAGTTAGCAGCAGTAGCAAAGGAATCGCTCGATCAGGTTCAGTTGACACCCATCGATCAATCGCTCGGGTTCAGTAACGCGTAGCTTGCAGTGCAATCGCCCGGGTTCAGTTAAAGCCCAACGCCTCGCTTGGGTTCATTTAGAGCCCAACGCCTCGCGTGCATGTACAAGAGCAATGCGGATGGCTCGGCCCCGACCACCGACCGTAACCGGGAAGACCCTGATATTTTCCTCGCCCTCGCTTCTACCACGGTTTTTTCCGTCATGGACGACCCAAAGAATGTCATGCAACTGCGTCTCCGGCCCGCCCAGGATGAAAAGCCCATTTTCTATCATGATATTCTGTCATAGAAGTAGGACCCCACCACATCTATGATGATACCGGGTTTTGTCACAATTATCGTCATAGAAGTGTCATAAGTATGGCAGAAAAAAATTCCGTTCGGCCCAAAATGTCACGGATGTGTCTTTTTTGTTTGTAGTGCTTGGATCTCACTACTATCTTTGCTATGCTAGTTGTCTCGATGCTATCGCTATGTCGCGCTACCTACCACTTGTTTATCAAGCCTCCCAAATTTCCATGATAGCCTCTAACATTTCTAACCCTTCTGAGCAAACCGTTGTTTGGCTATGTTACCGCTTTGCACAGCCCCTCTTTTAGCATGGCTAGTTGCAGGTTGTTCCATGTTGGGACATGGATATCATGGGATATCACACTATCTCTTACTAAATTAATGCATCTATATACTTGGTAAAGGGTGGACGGCTCGGTCTTATGCCTGGTGTTTTGTTCCACTCTTGCCGCCCTAGTTTCCGTCATACCGGTGTTATGTTCCTTGATTTTGCGTCCCTAACACAGTGAGGGTTATGGGGCCCTCTTGACAGTTCGCTTTGAATAAAACTCTTCCAGCAAGGACCAACATTTGTTTTACCATTTGCCTAATAACAACTAAAACTTGCATAGGGACTAGCTAGCCCCCGAGGACTCTTAATCAACCCCTGGGCCAATGCTCCGCATGAGTGTTGGTCCAAACTGGGTGATGTCCAGCACCCCCTGGGCAACCAGGGTCTCAGCCAACCCGACGTCTGGTCCATCCGGTGTACCCTGAGAACGAGATACGTGTGACTCCTATCAGGCGAGGTCGGTGCATTGGGAAGTCTTGCTGGTTTTGGTTTACCATTGTCGAAATGTCTTGTGCACTGGGATTCCTAGTATGATCGGAGGGTCTCCATGGATCGTGAGCTTGTCATGGGCTAAGTTGGGATACCCCTACAGGGTTTAAATTTCGAGAGCCGTGCCCGCGGTTATGTGGCAGATGGGAATTTGTTAATATCTGGTTGTAGCGTGTAACATCCCAAATTTTCAATTTGGAATGTTATGCATAGAACATCATTCATGCATATCATATTTTATTGCATTTCGTTTTGCGATCCTAAAAATCCTAAGCAACTCAAGGACCATGAAGAGAGTTGGGGATTTCACGATTTTCATATTTGAATTTTTATCAAATATTGAAATGAGGATCATTTTTGGTTTTAATTATTTTTCTCTCCGAAAATATTTCATATTAAAATATCTGAGAGGGGATAATATGACTTCTCCAAAATAAATAAAATATTGGAGGAAAATATTAAAATCAAATAAATAATTTTATTTGGATTTTATTTCTATTTTATTCGAATTAGAAAAATGTGGATTTTTCAAAAGTGCATTTTAGTCCAAGAAAATGTTCACTTTGTTCAAAATATTTTATTTAGACGATGAAAAATTGTTTTGGTATTTTCAGATTTTTATTTTAATTTCTAGTATTTTTTTCGGCGAAATCTGTTTAAAAAAGTCAATACCCGAGTGGGCCGAAGGCCCAGCCGAGCCAGGCCGGTCCGCACCTCGCCACCACCTCCGCCGCCGTGCCCGAGTCCGGCCGAGACACGGGCGAGCCGCCGTCACCGCCCGGGACACCTCCCGAGGCCGAGCCCCCCCCTCCTTAAATAGTGTCGCCCGCACCCCCCTAGACCCCAAGTCACCGCCGCCACCGCCACTCGTCGTAGCGCTGCCGCCCAAGTCACGCCGCTGCCGCCACAAACCCTGCCGGAGCCGCCGCCGTTCGCCAGATCTCGCAGGAATCCGACGCTCGGTTTTTTTGGTTTAGGTAAACCGATCAGATTTTTTAGAAACCCTAGATGCATTTTTTTATTTTGTTCGGTTCGTTTTTCTCGTTTCAGTTATTTAGCGGACGTTCGTCCATTCGTTCATTTTAACGAACGTTGTTCATCAGTTAACCGCAGACAGCGAATGTTCGTTCATTGGCCTGTTCGTCTCATTTAATTTTCGAGGGTTTTTCTGCGATTATTTTCGATCGCGATTTCTGCCATGATCTTCGTTTTAGTTTATCTTTTCGCTCGTTTATCCAAATCGGGTGAAACAAGCGCCTAGATTTTCGTCTCGGAGCCCTCTTTCTGTTGAAGCAACTTGAACAAGATTTTGGTACTGTAAAATTTGACTTTAGTCCAGATTAGTAAATGGATCTTGTTGCTTTCGTAGTTTGAGTTTCGTTGCCCCGTTTGATTTGATTCTTTTTGCAAACCGGAGTACTTTAGTTGAACTTTCTGGTTAGATCTTCTTATTTGAGTTTTACCCGTGCATCTTTGATTGATTGCTTATGTATGCTATTGTTTGTTGCGATAGAATTCCCGGAGTGTGAAGCGTGATACAACGAGTCTTTAGGATTTGCAGATCGTCAGCAAGGCAAGTAACACGTTGATCATACCCCCTTTATTACCCAGTTTTTATGCATTAGTTCCAATCCTCGCACAATGCATGAGTAGGATCTCTTAACATGTGGGTTTTGGGATGTAGTGGATAAGGTAGAACCTATTGCCTGTTTTATCATCAAATCCTTGGGAGTTACTTCTACCCTATGCTTATATTGCCATGCTATGCTCATAGACGTGGATTGGGTTTGAGTGTATCCATGAAAGATGTGATTGGTTAATTAATGGTTCAACTTAATGTGGCAACTTTAATACACATCTGGGTGGATTGCTTGTGGGCACCTGGAGAATCCAGTGTTGTCCTAGGATATCCTGGAGTACCTGTGTGATCATCCTACGGTCCGCCATCCATGCTCAAAGGGATCATAAGATTATTCATGCTAGAAACTTCCGTGTGCAACCACAAGCTATTATGGGCTCTAGCATAGTTGAGTAGGTTGCATGATCTCTTTCAGTGGTGGGCTAGCAGATGTAGGGGAAAGTAGGTGTAACTATCCACATAGAGTAAAGAGTTAATGTTTCTGAAAGACTGTGTCTCGGTCATCCATTTCTCAAACACCATGTAGTGCGAGAAATCTAACGGAGGAGATTGAGCCTTGTGGGGAAAAGTGTGCAAACCTCTGTAGAGTGTACAAACTAATCATGGTTAGCCGTGTCCCCGGTTATGGACATCTTGAGTATTTGGTACTTGAATTACTAATTTGATCTCATCACTATAAAATTAATTTGTTGGGTTGTAAATGATTACTTTAATTGGGATTGAGTTGGAGGAACCTTCTCAATGATGTTTCAACTACCATGATAGTTAAATAAAATATATTCCTTCATTGTAGGGAAAAATTGGCTTTTCGCAATACATTATAACCATAGAGCCTCCACCAGCCATATATGCATGTAGTGATAGCATTTATCTGTTCATTGCTCTACTGTGTTATATTGCCAGCATATTCCATGTGCTGACCCGTTTCGGGATGCAACATATCATGTTGCAGACTTTTCAGACGAGGAGTAAGGTGCGCTAGGTCGTTTGTCATGCACTCAGCTATGCCGTTGGAGTTGATGGACTCACTTTATCTTCCAAGCCTTCCGCTGTTATCTTATTTAGATGGCCTTAAGCCATATTTGTTGTAATAAGTTCTCTCTTGAGACATTCGATGTAATAAGTGTGTGATTGCTACTCTGTTATAAATCCATTCGAGTACTGTGTGTGTCAGCATTACCGATCCAGAGATGACACTGAAGCACAGAGACTTGACCGTCTGAGGTCGGGTTTCTACAAGATGGTATCAGAGCACACGCTGAATGTAGGACACGACCACTAAGATGAGCCATAGGTCACTCTTCTCTACTCATTTTTGACTCCTCTCCATTTTCTACTCTTTAGGATGGCGGACTCAAGGAACAAGTTTGCTCAACCGGATGAAGACACACCCTCTGGACGACACTTGAAGGAAGTCACTAGGTATTTGAACATAGGAATACCAAGCTTCACCAGGACCTACACTGCCACACTACCAGAAGAGGAGCGTTGGATGATTCGAGTTCAAGTTCCAGGAAGGACATTCACACCAGTAACTGAGCCCATAGAGTTTTCCTTTGATGCACCAACCTGGAGTCTAGGAACGAGCATGGAAGCCCACATCGCCATAGGACGCATTGGAGAAGTTTATCACAAGGAGCTTAAGGACACTATCTACCAGATATGTGGGCGCCGAGATGAGCAATGGCAGATAGTCAGCACTAGGAAGGACATGTCCATTGCAACCTTCATCCAGGAGTTAAATCATCACATTCGTCGCTAGGAGAACCAGATGTGCGCAAGCATGATAGATCTGAAGAAGTTGATGACTAGGAACATGGAGATGGAAGAGGAACTCAAGTCTACACGTGATGGATATGAAGAGGAAATGACAATACTCGTGGAGAAGAATGACGACCTAACAAGGAAGCAAGGAGTTTTTATGGGAGACCCCGTGCCAGGAGGAAAAGACGACGAACCTAAGGAAATTTGTTTTGAAGACTACATCATCATCGATGACACTGACTCCGACCCTGATGGTAGTGATGATGATTATGAAGACGAAGCTAGAGCAGATATCATGGAGTCTTCTACAGATCAAAATTTCTAGTAGACCACCATATTATTAGTAGTATTCCCCCATGTATATACTAGTAGCCCGAGCACTATAACGATAGTTAGATCGATTGTATGCCCTTGATTGGTTTTGTTTTGGAGCGATATTGATTGTGTTTGTCTCATGTGCATATGGGTAGTGCTTTCTCATTAGACCTCATTCTATTCTAATCTCTCCCCTCTAAACCCATCAGATGCCTCCGAGATGTGACCCCGGATTTGCCTTCCCATCGGAGCTCACTAAGTTGATCTAGCAGCAGAATACACTAATGTAGTTGCTAGTTCAGAATCAGGGCAACAACAACAACACAATAACAACAACAACCCTCCGCCACCACCTCTAGTTGACAACTTAGCCCATTTTCTGAGGTTACAACCGCCGGTGTTTTCTAGTAGCACTGAGCCCATAGTTGCGGATGACTGGATACACAGGATTGGAAGGGAGTTAACCACTGCCGGTTGCATAGATGTTGAGAAGGTGTGTTTTGCCGCACACCAATTGGATGGACCCGCAGCCGCATGGTGGGAGAATTATGCAGCCACTTTCCCAATAGCCAATATTACTTGGGAGCAGTTTCAACAAGCATTCCGCACTTCTCATGTCTCAACTGGAGCTATGAGCATGAAGAAGCGTGAGTTCCACAACTTATGCTAGGGCAACCGTACTATAGGACAGTACGTGGAGGAGTTTAGCAAGCTAGCTCGTTACGCCCCAGATGACATGGCCACCGATGCCGGGAAGCAGGAGAAGTTTATGGAAGGTCTGAATGATGAGATGAGTATGTAGTTGATGGTGGCAACATTCAACAACTACCAGGAGTTGGTAGATAAAGCTCTTATGATTGAAGGGAAGCAACAGCAGATTGAGAGCCGCAAGAGGGAGTATGGACAAGGGAAGTACAATTAAGGAGCTCAGCAGAAACCCCGTTTCACTCCGAATCCGGGAGGATTTACCCATAACCATGGAGGCCATAACCACAATGGAGGAATTCCGCATAACCACAATGGCTCTAGGAATGGAAATGGGAGTGGAGCAAGCAGTCAAAACCGCTCTAATCCTGCCACACCCGCCAAGAAGGACCTAAGTCACATTACTTGTTTCAAGTGCGGGAAAACTGGACACTATGACACTTAAACACAGAGACTTGATCCATTCGGGTCGGGTCGCTACATGATGTATCGCGGGCTTTGTTAATATAGTCAGATCATATGGTGTTTTCCCCTCTCTATCTTGTTGTGATGAGTTGAGTTTTTCCCTTTGAGATTTCTTTGTTATCGGGTTGAATACTTTTATGGATTTGAGAACACTTGATATGTATGTATTGCAATTGAATACTCGTGGTGACAATGGGGTATCGTATTGATTCACTTGATATATGTTTTGGCACTCAACTCGCAGATTCTCGAGGTGACATTGGGGTAATCTATGCATAGGGGTTGATGCATGTTCTTGTCTTTGTTTCTCTGGTAGAAATCTTGGGGCACTATTTGAAGTTCTATGTGTTGGATTGAGTATTATGAATCTGAATTTGCTTTGGTGTTATTTAGTACAAACTCTTGGTTAGATTGATCAGAAAGAATAGCTTTGTGTTATTTTAGTACGAACTCTAGGATAGATTTATCGGAAAGAATAGCTTTGAGGTGGTTTCATACCCTACAAACAATTCCGTCTTACGTTCTCCGCTAGATAGGAACTTTGGAGTGATTCTTTATCGCACTTTGAGGGGTGGTTATATGATCCAATTATATTAGCATTGTTGAGAGATTGCACTAGCGAAAGTACGGACCCTAGGCCTCATTTTCAAGCATTGCAATACCGTTTTTGTGCCCGTTTACTATTTTCTACCTTGCTGTTTTTATTTATTCAGAGTATAAAAATATATTTCTACCATCCATATTACACTTTTATCACCATCTCTTCGCCGAACTAGTACACCTATACAATTTTACATTGTATTGGGTGTGTTGGGGACACAAGAGATTTCTTGTATTTGGTTGCAGGGTCATTTGAGAGAGACCATCTTCATCCTACACCTCTCACGGATTGATAAACGTTAGTGAAAGTGTGTTATATCGACTAGAGGGGGGGTGAATAGGCGATTTTTATGAAAGTCTTCAAAACGTGAGAGTTATGAAGACAAACAGTGAAGATTATGCCTATTACTATGCAGCGGAAGTTAGATTACACTAGGCCAGCCATGGTCATGTATTCAATAGAGTGAAAGCGCAATGACAAACAGCTTCAGTGTAATAAGGATCAGGTAGGAAGAAGTTATGAAGCCGAACAGATCATACATTCATGTTGTGAAGACAAAAGATAAAGCAAGCATGCAATGGCTTCACAATGAATAACTGTAAGTGAAAGGAAGTGAAGATGAAACCAGTGACACGTTGAAGACAATGATTTGTTGGACCAGTTCCATTTGCTGTGACAACTGTACGTCTGGTTGGAGCGGCTAGGTATTTAAACCAAAGGACACACAGTCCCGGACACCCAGTCAAGGACACTTAGTCCAAGACACCCAGTCCTCACTGTTTTCTCCTTGAGCTAAGGTCACACAGACCTCGCTCAATCACTCAGGTAAGTCTTCAAGGTAGACTCCCAAACCTTCACAGACTTCGTTCACTGGCAATCCACAATTTCTCTTGGATGCTCAGAACACGACGCCTAACCGTTTGGAGGATGCACAGTCCTCAAGTGTAATAAGTCTTCAAATCACACAGACATGAAGACTTAAGTGATGCCCAATTTACTCTGGCTCTGGGTGGTTAGGGCTTTTCTCCTCACTAGGAATTTTTCTCTCAAAGGCTTCGAGGTGGGTTGCTCTCAAACGACAAAAGCCGTGCACTGAAATCTGAGCAGACAACCGTTTATGGTTGTGGGGGTGGACTATTTATAGCCACTTGGCAACCCGACCTGATCTGTCCGAAATGACCCTGGGTCACTAAGGAACTGACACGTGTACCAACGGTCGAATTTTGAACTCACACGGCAATTTACTTGGGCTACAAGTAAAGCTGACTTGTCTGACTCTGGACAAGATTTTCTCTCAAAGTCTTCGCTCGAAGACATAAGATTTGAATTAGGCATCACTACAGTCATTCTGACTGGTTCTTTTGGACCCCACTTAACAGTACGGTGATTCCTATGACACAACATAAATGAAATAAAACTACGAAGGATCTAAGTCTTCGAGTTCCATAAGCTTCATAGGGAGTCTTCTCATGTCATTGTCTTCAATATGAATATCTTCATAAACCACCATTGTCTTCAATGTCTTCGTACATTTTTAGGGGTCATCTCTGGTAATAAAACCGAATCAATGAGGGACTTCTACCTGTGTTTTCCTGCAATTCTCACAAACACGTTAGTCCCTCAACTAGGTTTGTCGTCAATACTCCAAAACCAACTAGGGGTGGCACTAGATGCACTTACAATCTCCCCCTTTTTGGTGATTGATGACAAACTAGTTGAAGGTTTCAACGGGGAACATAATTTGTGAGATAGTAAAGAAATTTGTCTTCATAAGTTGCAAGGGCTCCCCCTGAAGATGTGCATATAAGTAATTTGCCTTTTGAATGCAAATGCACATGGCAGGTTGTACTTGTGGAGATCCACTTCAACTTATGATGACAATCCACTATGCATGTGAAAGTATATGAAGATAATGACATGCATAATGGAAAATGGACGCCTGCAGTAAGAGATGAGTGCGGAATTTATCGTCGCACATGCGGAATTTATCTTCGCATAACGGAGTGACAAGCAGGTAGCAGACGGCCATCAAGGCTAAGTGTTACAACTCAAAGAAGAAAATGTAGCAAAAACGGGAGTTGTAAGCACGAAGCAAAATGTAGCAAAATATAGAGGCACCCGCCCAAAGTGACCCGCTTGAAGACTATAAACATCATGCTTCTCCCCCTTTTGTCAGTGATGACCAAAAAGGTTTGAAGACATAGAGTTTTCTACGCGTTCCCAGGTGCAGCAGGGTTGGTGGAGTTGTTTGGTGGCGGTGCAGATGAGCTTGGTGCAGATTCGACGTGTGTTGAAGCAGGTGGAGATGATGTCGCGTCGTCGTCTTCTTCAATAATCCGGGCAGACACGGTGGCAGCAGAAGAAGAGAATTCTGACTCTTCAAGTGATGGTGTGCTTCGCATCACAGCTCTTCTTGGAGGCGTGGAGTCAAATTGGAATCTCTCTCTGAAGCCATCCTCTTGCAGTTCAGCTTCATTGCTCATCATGGTGAGGCCTTTCCAAGTGCGGCGACAGGTCTCGTGTGCGACAAACGCATTCTTGGTTGCCAGATTTCTGATGCGATTGACGTCTTGCATGATGCTTCTCATCTGCCGTTTGAGCCAGTCGTGATGCCTATCTTGCTTTTGGTGAAGAGCCACAAGAAGCTCTCGGTCATTGAGTGCTCGAGCGCGCTTCTTGGGTCTCTTGGCAGCTGTGCTGTCAGTGGCTTCAGTTGATGCAGGGGCACGTGTGGTGCCAGCCATTGGATACACTCGGGAGAGAGCTTCAACACCTTTAATATTTTGAGTGAAGCTCTGGTGTTCTGCATTTTGAAGACTTAATGGTTGCTTGCCAGGCTCTGGATATATTGCTTCAGCAGATGTGTCCACATCTGGCAAAAATATCCTATGGTTGCGGGCTGAGGGTTGATAGGAGATTGCAGAGTGAAGCTTGATCAGCCTCATAACCCAAGGAGCATAGAACTTTAATCCAAACAGTTCTGAGGCAGACGCTGCAAAGTGACGGATGAAGAGATCCTATGCATTGAAGCATTTGCCATGTAGAATGCAGAAGATGAGAGTCTTCATTACACCATCAATTGTCGCATATCGAGAGTGTCCCTTTACAGGCCATAGAGTCCGCCTTATGATATGATATATTGTTCTGGGCAGGTACTCTAAGTCTTCAACGAAGAACCTAGTTGGATAGGGTGCATTAGGAGGCAGTGGCTTCATCATTCAGAGCATCTGACTCATATCTGGCTCAGGACGCTGAAATATGCTCTCAATTGCTTCAGCATGGAGTTGGCACCCTTCTTCAAAGAATTCGCCAGGAGTGGGAAGGCCGGTAAGCTCAATTAGGTCGAAAGCATTGGCTTCATGATGGATATTGCCTGTCATCCACTCCAGAATCCATGTCTTCGGATCTCTGTTATAGCCTTTGATATGCAAAGTGGCATAGAACTGGAGCAGAAGCTCTTCGTTCCAGTGCTCTTCATCAGTGATAAATGGCAGCAAACCCACTTGCTTGAAGCAATCCAGTGCTTCTTCCAGACCAGGCAGACCAGCAATAGCTTCAACCTCAAGGCGCTTGTGAGGAAAGATGCGGCCTTGGTTGTATAGGATGCATGAATAATAGCTGCGCTGTTGATGGCTCTAGAACCTATTTGATACAATCCGTTCCCTTGAATAAGGGTTCTTGGAGCGGTCGAAAAACGTGTTATCTGCCCTGAAGCCGTTGATGTTGAAGGAACCAGGAGCTGATGCAGGACCTGGGAACCTTGGTAGTCGTGGGATCGGCTTCTGGACCTGGGGTCTGTACGCAATATGATAGTTGAATTGTGGTCCTGCAGCAGACTCAGGCACAGAATGTTCAGGAGCAGTAGCTTCATTGTCTTCTGAAGCTATTGTTGGGTTGGGCTCCACATTTGCTTCGGCGTTGTTTGTGGCAGCCTCAACATTTGCAGACTCAGGCACGTTCTCCTAGAGAACTGCTTCTTGTTGGTGTGGGGGAGTTGGAGCTTGTGGTGTCTCTGCATGCTCTTCGGCTGATGCAGCCGGAATGTCGTCAGCAGCCTGAGCCCTTGGCCCTTTGCGAAGCCTACGGAATTTGGGCGACGCTTGTGGAGTTGCAGTGGGCTGTGGCTCATCTTCCTCCTGTGGGTGATCTGCCCACGATGCATCTTGTGTGATTGGCGTCAATGGACGACCAATACTGATCAGTTCGCTTGTCTCAAGCTGAGGAAGGGCTGCATCACCTTGCACATTGTCTTGGAGACCAATGTCTTCAGCAGCGTAGGGTTCGTCTGCTGGAATGTCTTTAGTGTTGGGTTCATGCACAGTCAACTGACGATATGCGTCAGGATAGCGGACGGAGAGGGGTTCAACTGTCAAGGGCTCTGTGGGAGTAGCCCGAGATTTCTTGGTCTTGCGCTTCTTGATGATGGGTTCAGAAGGAGAGGCTTCAGAATGTTTTCTCTTCTTAGCTTCAGCCTCTGCAGTCCGTGTCTTCTTGTGTTGTGAGGCGGTTGATCGACTCTTTGGCTTCGAGCCAGTCGTTGCAGCGGGGAAGACAATCGGAGCAGTTTCTGACCTTGGCGCTTCAGGTTCAGGCACAGCAGCCTTCTTTTTCTTCTTCGCGGCCATCCTGGGGTCAATGCCGGGACGCCCAAGTGCCTTGCGTTTCTCTGCCTCATTGTAGGCCTGCACGCAGCGATCAGCCAAAGTCTTCATGCGTTCTCGCGAGCCTTGAGCTTCGGCATGCGTCTTCAGGAAGTTCTCTTTCAGCTCGTGCAACATGATCTTGAAGTTTCTCACTTCTTGCACACTGAGCTTGGCCACGTGCTTCTTGAACTGAGCCTTTTCATAATCAATTTTCTGCTTCAGTTCTACAATTCGCTGGGCTATTGCAAGTTCTGAAGCAATTGCACCTTGAAAGGCAACGCTGAGGCCTATGGGCAGCTGCAGATCATTGAAGCTTATGTCTGGTGTGTCAAACCATTCATCAATGAAGCTATGGATGACGGCGACATCAAACAGAGGCAGATTGTTGAAGATTTCAGCCTCCTCCTTGCTCTTGATGAGCTGCTCAAGTGCGTCATCTCCAAGATCTTCATCGCTTGAGAGATCAATGGCTTCGTAGCGCAGAATGTCAGCAGCTGTGAGCTCTTTGCCTGTGTGTGGCTGAGGCTTCTTGGCTTCTTGGGGCTTGGACACTCGTGATAAGCCTTCTGACTGCACACTGGCTTCAGGAGGTGCAGTTGCTAAAGGCTTCACTCTTGTGATCTTGGGAGAAGCGGCTGGCTTTGAAGCTTTTGGCTTCTTCTGCTTCGGCTTCGGCGCAGCAGGGGCGTCATCTGACTCAGTATCTGCTGGAGGGTCATTCACAGCAGTCCCTTGGACTAGGATGCGAGTGATGAGGCCTGCAAGATTGGCATACGGCCCGATGATATTGGGATCGGCGTTGCGTGTGCCATCTGCCCTTGGTGAGGAGGGACCAGGGTTGAAGTCAATCCCAAATTTCTTCTTGTTTATCTTTGCTGACTGTTGTGCAAACTGAAAGTTGCGCTTGAAGAGATTATCATCGCGGCACCAGAGAAGTGATGACGGATGTGCCTCAGCTGGCTGTGGTCCTCTCACCATGCATGGATAGAAGCCTTGAGCAATGGCTTCGACTCTGGACCTGGGTACGAGATTTTTGTATAGTACGTCTCCCCACGGTCTCTTGATGGCGCACTTCTCCGCATATTCCTGAGTGACGAAGCGGTAGTGGAACCATTGCTCTGCCCAATATCTTCGAATCCATTGGATTCGTGTCTTGCGCTGACCATAGCTTTCTTCAGGATCAGTTTTGTACATCTCTGCCAATTCATCAGGCAGATCTTTGGATGTTTCACCACGTCGCTGTCTGCCTCCCTTCCTTGCTGCTGTTTCTGAAGCCATGAATAACTTGGAAGGCCTCAATATGTTCAAAGGCTTCAAAGGCTTCCTTTTGCAAGAACTGGCTTCAGGAGAGTTGATGTGATGCTGCAAGTACTCTGCAAATGAATGCAGACTATGAGAACCAAAGGATTCTCCCACGGACATGTACCTGTGACAGCATTAAGGTGCGAGGAAAGGGGAAGAGGTCATATGCATTCTCAGAAGATTTTGAAGATAAATCGGTTTAGAAGACATAGACCTCATTGTGCGAAGACATTCACTCACAGATAAGAAGTTGGTTCCAGATTTGTACGAACCCACAGATCAGTACAAGTGAGGAATCTAACTACCTTATGAAGCACAAGTGAATATACTAGGCATGTCATGAGATGTAGCGAGATAACTAACTGATGTGAAGAGAAACTCCTTATGGCAGAAAGTGACTGAGCTATGGGATCAAAAGAGGCTGTAAAATGAGGTTTTATTTACCACACATGGAACTGCTAGACGAAGTGAGAGTTGAGGCCGAGCAGTTCGATCCTCCATGCCCTAACTTGGCGACGGAAGACACCTACGGCGACGGCGGAGAGAGCGATGTCCGCTGTCGGCGTGAAAACGGCGTCGGAGAGGTTGCGGCAGTGAAGCGCTTCGTCGCCGGCGTCGTCGAGTGCTAGCGGTGGCGCTAGGGTTCGTGCGAGGGTGGAAGAAGGAGATAATGACCGCAGTGAATCGTGTATTTATAGGGATAGAGGCGGCACTGCGCTATTACGCAGGTACCCCTGGCGGTTCGCATTTGAGGCACGCGTGGCCAGTTAGAGGAAGATTGGGATATGTTCCACGTCCCACGCACGCCTAAATTGTCGGGCGGTCGTTCCTGCTTCTCCGGATCTTATGTGGAGGAATGAGCATTAAAAACGGACTTTTATGGTTGTCACTATGTCTTCAGCTGACAAGGACACAGTGAAGACATTTGACAGTTTCAACAGAATGATATGACTTGGAGAGATAGAGTTTGAGATAGAAAGCATAGAGAGGTTAGGGTCCGATCACATTCACTTAGTTCAAAAGATTCAACCAAGAAGACATAGCTATAAGTGAATGCTGTAGAGGACAGAACATCAGTACATATATATCCAGATAATCAGTGCAGTGAAGATAATCATGAAGACATATTGAGAATGAAGCCAAACCAAATGTGCAGACATTGAGAGGTAACGCCATGAGAGAAACACTTCAAAATGGAACGTTTGGTGGTGGCATTACCCACCGTATAAGAAGTATTATACCCAGACACGGCGCACAATTATCGTGGCGCTCCGAAGTCAAATTCCACATTAATGTATTCACACTTAGAATGTATGTCTTCATTGTTTGAAGATATATGCTACTTCGTGTGTTGCACATCTAAGTCATCAATATGCTTAAGTGTTAGGATGTGTGCCTGATCACATGACATTTGAGGATTCCAAGATATTTAGCTCACACCGTAACTTGCAAAATCTCTTCTCATCCAAGGGCTTTGTGAAGATATCTGCCAATTGCTCTTCAGTGTTGACGTGTATGATATCAATGTCTTCCTTCACAACATGATCTCTGAGAAAGTGATGACGAATTTCAATGTGCTTTGTCTTCGAGTGCTGAACTGGGTTGTTGGCAATCTTGATGGCGCTTTCGTTGTCGCAGTAAAGTGGCACTTGCTTCAGATGAATGCCATAATCCTTGAGTGTTTGCTTCATCCACAGAAGCTGAGCGCTGCAAGATCCAGCAGCAATGTATTCAGATTCAGCAGTGGAGAGTGATACACAGTTCTGCTTCTTTGAAGACCAACATACAAGTGATCGTCCCAGAAAGTGACATGTGCCTGATGTAGATTTGCGATCAACTTTGTCACCAGCATAATCAACATCCGAAAATCCAACCAAATCAAACTCTGAGCCCTTTGGATACCATAATCCTAGAGTTGGGGTGTGAGCCAAATATCGAAGAATTCGCTTCACAGCTAAGTGATGCGACTCCTTTGGTGTCGCTTGAAATCGAGCACACA
Organism: Triticum urartu; assembly: GCF_003073215.2. Lineage (NCBI taxonomy): Eukaryota > Viridiplantae > Streptophyta > Magnoliopsida > Poales > Poaceae > Triticum > Triticum urartu. The sequence goes on from NC_053027.1 coordinate 298,668,857, forward strand.
TGCAAACACTAAGCATGATATCTGGCCTATATGCACATAAATAAAGCAAAGACCCAATCATGGAGCGGTATACCTTTTGATCGAACTCTTTACCATTGTCGTCGGGACCCAGATGATGCTTGGCTGGCATTGGTGTTGTGAAGCCTTTGCAGTCTTGCATACCGAACTTCTTCAGGCACTCTTTAAGATATTTCTCTTGAGATATGAAGATGCCGTTGCGTTGTTGCCGTATTTGAAGACCGAGGAAGAACTTCAGCTCCCCCATCATGGACATCTGATATTGCTCTTGCATCATATATCCAAACTCTTCACTATACTTCTGATTGGTGCAGCCGAAGATAATGTCATCCACATATATTTGGCACACAAACAGTTCACCATCATATGTCTTCGTGAAAAGAGTGGGATCCAGGGAACCAGGTATGAAGCCTTTGCTTTTCAGAAAGTACTTGAGTGTATCATACCAGGCCCTAGGGGCTTGTTTGAGGCCATACAGTGCCTTGTTGAGCTTGTATACCATATCAGGATGTTTTGGATTTTCAAAGCCAGGTGGTTGTGCAACATACACTTCTTCTTCAATCTTGCCATTGAGAAAGGCACTTTTCACATCCATCTGATAGAGAAGTATGTTATGATGATTTGCATAGGCCAGCAGTATGCGTATGGCTTCAAGCCTAGCCACAGGAGCAAATGTTTCATCGAAGTCAATGCCCTCCACTTGAGTATATACTTGAGCAACGAGACGAGCTTTGTTTCTGACAACTTGACCATGCTCATCTTGCTTGTTGCGGTATATCCATTTGGTGCCTATTATGTTGTGCTTCCGTGGATCAGGACGCTTAACCAGTTCCCATACATTATTCAGCTCAAACTGTTGAAGCTCTTCTTGCATAGCTTGAATCCATTCAGGTTCCATGAAGGCTTCTTCAACTTTCTTGGGTTCTGATATTGAGACGAATGCGAAATGCCCACAGAAGTTTGTTAGCTGAGTTGCCCTTGAACGAGTGAGTGGACCAGGTGCATTGATGCTGTCAAGTATTTTATCAATTTGTACTTCATTTGCAACACGAGGGTGTGTGGGGCGAAGACTTTGCTCTTGCTGATCTATGTGGTCATTTGAAGGTATATCTTCAGGCTGAGCATTGTCTTCATGTGGATCAGGTGCTGAGATGATAAGTTCTTCTTCAAGATGAGCTTCAGAAGGTACAATTTCTCCAGTTCCCATAAGCTTGATTGATTCATTTGCTGGAACTTCATCTAGCACATTTGGCAATTGCTCTCTTTGTGATCCATTGGTTTCATCAAATCGCACATCCACTGTTTCAACCACTTTGTAGTGGAAGAGATTGAAGACTCTGTAGGAGTGCGAATCCTTTCCATATCCAAGCATGAAGCCTTCATGTGCCTTTGGTGCAAACTTTGAGGTGTGGTGTGGGTCCTTGATCCAGCATTTTGCGCCAAATACTCTGAAGTAACTGACATTTGGCTTCTTGCCAGTTAGGAGTTCATAAGATGTCTTGTTCAGAAGCTTGTGAAGATAAACACGATTGATTGTATGGCATGCAGTATCAATGGCTTCAGTACAGAATTTTCTTGGAGTCTTGTATTCATCTAGCATTGTTCTGGCCATCTCAATGAGTGTTCTGTTCTTGCGTTCGACGACGCCATTCTGCTGTGGCGTGTATGGAGCTGAGAATTCATGTGTGATGCCCAAGGTATCCAGATATGTATCAAGGCCAGTGTTCTTGAATTCAGTGCCATTGTCACTTCTGATGTGCTTTATCTTGGCGCCAAAATTGTTCATAGCTCGATTTGCGAAGCGTCTGAAGACATCCTGCACTTCAGTCTTGTAAAGGATTATGTGCACCCAAGTATATCTAGAATAATCATCAACAATTACGAAGCCATAGAGGCATGCAGAAGTAGTAAAAGTTGAGTAGTGAGTGGGACCGAAAAGATCCATGTGAAGCAGTTCGAAGGGTTGAGTAGTGGTCATGATTGTCTTCGAAGGATGTTTTGCCCTTGTCATCTTCCCTGCTTCACAGGCACCGCATAAGTGATCTTTCTTGAACTTGACGCCCTCGATGCCTATGACGTGCTTTTTCTTCGCAAGGGTGTGGAGGTTCCTCATGCCAGCATGCCCAAGCCTTCGATGCCAAAGCCAGCATTCTTAAGCTTTTGCAAGAAGACATACTGCAAGTTGTGGTCCTGCTGAGAAATCTACCACATACAAATCACCTTTCCTATACCCTTCAAACACTAGAGATTTGTCAGATTCCATTAGCACCAGGCAGCGATATTTGCCAAACATTACAATCATATTCAAATCGCAAAGCATTGAGACAGACATTAAGTTGAAGCCAAGGGATTCAACAAGCATGACTTTATCCATGTGTTGATCCTTTGATATTGCAACTCTACCTAGACCCAATACCTTACTTTTACCAGTGTCAGCGAATGTAATGTGGCTCTTGTTGGATGGACGTAAAGTTGAGTCCATAAGAAGGCTTCTTCTGCCAGTCATGTGATTTGTACACCCACTGTCAATAATCCATTCTGAAGACTTTGAAGTCACTGGTGTCGTACCCTACAGTGCAGTTAGGGGGATAGGCTTCACGAAGAGTGTTGTGAAGCATAAACATTTGATGAACCAGTGGGTTATGAAAACTTAGATCCAGATTAGGACTAATGGGGAGAGTAGCATGCGATTCAGGAACGAAGTACATAATGATGCCATTTGGGCAGTTTATCTTGCGCCCCACAAGATTTTTATGGTCCCCAGCAATAGCATCAGAAGATTTTGTTTTTGTGCTGGAGACCTTTCCCTGCAAAAGAGAGTTAAGCTTTCTTAACCACCCACATCTTCAAGGGTGGCTTAGAAGCTATGAGTCTAAGTGCAGCATCTGAGAATTTTGGCTTTGAAGCCTTAGCAAACAGTCTAGCAGGGGGACAATAATACTCATAGGCATAAGCAGAATAATTTTTGGTCATATGAATATGACGGTTCGATGAACCGCTCTCATATTCATATGCCTGAGTATGGTTTCCCTGCAAAACATTTGCGTTAGTGTGACTCAGGTGAGTCCTCTGTCTGTATGAAGCCTTTGGACCGAGGTTTGTCTTCTTCAAGTGAGGTGTCATGAAGACATTCACAGGAAGATTTTCCAGACATGTTTTCGGAACCCAGATCTTCTTCATAGGCGGTCCATTCCTGCAGTTAGTACCAATGTACCTGGCAAACACTTCACCATTCTGATTCTTAAGCAGTTTATAGTTCGCATCAAAGGATTCATCAATGATAATTGGGTTAGCACAAGTGAAGCCAGATAAATTGGATGGATCTGCTGAAAGTTCCTTTGCAGCAACCCATGTAGTTTTGGGGTACTGCTCAGGTTTCCAGTAAGAGCCATCTGCATTGATTTTCCTCACGAACCCAACACCCTCTTTCCTAGGGTTTCGGTTCAGAATCTGCTTCTTAAGGACATCACATAATGTTTGATGCCCTTTCAGACTTTTGTACATCCCTGTTTTAAGCAATGTCTTCAACCTAGCATTCTCATCAGCAATAGCAGTGGTATCCTCAGCAGAGGTGTTAGTTGCCACATCAACAGTTGAAGATATTGGAACAGTAGTAGCAGTGGAACATTCAGCAACAGAATTAGCATTATTACGCTCAATGCATTTAAGACATGGTGGTTCAAATCCTTCCTGAGCGGGACTGATCTGTTCGGCGCGAAGTGACTCGTTTTCCTTTTGAAGTTCTTCATGAGCCACCCTCAATTTCTCAAGTTCTTGCTTCCTTTGAAGATAGTCATAGGAAAGCTTTTCATGAGTTGTTGAGAGAGTATCATGACGATCTTCAAGTTCCTGATACTTAACGTGAAGGTTTTTTATGTCTTCAATTAAGGATTCAGATCGAGTCATTTCAGCACCCAACAGATCATCGCTTCTGTCTAACAGTTTTTGAATATGTTCCATAGCTTTCTGTTGTTCAGTTGCAATTTTAGCAAGTGTTTTGTAGCTAGGTTTTGAATCACATTCAGAGTCATCGTCACTGGATGTTTCATAGCGAGTGGTGCGTGTGTTTACCTTGGCACCGCGTGCCATGAAGCAGTAGGTAGGAGTGGAGTCGTTCTTGTCATTTGCGTCGGTGTCGGTGATGCAGTTATTGTCTTCAGTGTTGAAGATGGACTTGGCGACGTATGCTGTAGCCAGACTCGCAATGCCAGAATCAGACTCCTCCTCAGACTCCACCTCTGCCTCCTCAGATGTGGACTCCTCTTCTGAATCCATCTCCTTTCCAACAAACGCACGTGCCTTGCCAGATGAGCTCTTCTTGTGTGATGAAGACTTTGATGAAGACTTGGAAGAAGACTTTGAGTGTTTCTTCTTCTTCTTGTCGTCAGAATCATATTCCTTGCTCTTCTTCTTCCTTCTGTTCTCATTGTCCCACTGTGGACACTCAGAGATGAAGTGCCCAGTTTTCTTGCACTTGTGACATGTTTTCTTCTTGTAGTCATGAGCAGAAGCTTCATCATTCCTTGAGCTTGATCGTGAAGATTTTCTGAAGCCTTTCTTCTTGGTGAATTTTTGAAACTTCTTCACTAGCATTGCAAGTTCTCTTCCAATGTCTTCAGGATCATCAGAACTGCAGTCAGATTCTTCTTCAGATGAGGAGACAGCTTTTGCCTTCAAGGCACGAGTTTGCCCATAGTTTGGACCATAGATATCTCTTTTCTCAGAAAGCTGAAACTCATGTGTGTTGAGCCTCTCAAGTATGTCAGACGGATCGAGTGTCTTGAAATCAGGACGTTCTTGAATCATCAGGGCCAGAATGTCAAACGAACTATCAAGTGATCTCAGCAGCGTCTTGACAATTTCATGTTTGGTGATCTCAGTAGTGCCGAGGGCTTGTAGCTCATTTGTGATGTCAGTGAGCCGATCAAAGGTGTGCTGGACATTCTCATTGTCATTTCGTTTGAAGCGGTTGAAGAGATTGCGAAGGACACTGATTCTTTGATCTCTCTGGGTTGATATGCCTTCATTAACTTTGGAGAGCCAGTCCCAGACCAGTTTGGATGTCTTCAAGGCACTCACACGGCCATACTGTCCTTTGGTCAGATGACCACAGATGATATTCTTGGCAGTAGAGTCCAGTTGAACGAACTTCTTGACATCAGCAGCGGTGACACCTTCTCCAGTCTTGGGAACGCCGTTTTCGACGACATACCATAGGTCGACGTCAGTGGCTTCAAGATGCATGCGCATCTTACTCTTCCAGTAGGGATATTCAGTTCCATCGAAGACGGGGCAAACAGCGGAGACTTTGATTATCCCTGCAGTCGACATAGCTAAAACTCCAGGTGGTTAAACCGAATCACATAGAACAAGGGAGCACCTTGCTCTGATACCAATTGAAAGTGTGTTATATCGACTAGAGGGGGGGTGAATAGGCGATTTTTATGGAAGTCTTCAAAACGTGAGAGTTATGAAGACAAATAGTGAAGATTATGCCTATTACTATGCAGCGAAAGTTAGATTACACTAGGCCAGCCATGGTCATGTATTCAATAGAGTGAAAGCGCAATGAGAAACAGCTTCAGTGTAATAAGGATCAGGTAGGAAGAAGTTATGAAGCCGAACAGATCATACATTCATGTTGTGAAGACAAAAGATAAAGCAAGCATGCAATGGCTTCACAATGAATAACTGTAAGTGAAAGGAAGTGAAGATGAAACCAGTGACACGTTGAAGACAATGATTTGTTGGACCAGTTCCAGTTGCTGTGACAACTGTACGTCTGGTTGGAGCGGCTAGGTATTTAAACCAAAGGACACACAGTCCCGGACACCCAGTCAAGGACACTTAGTCCAAGACACCCAGTCCTCACTGTTTTCTCCTTGAGCTAAGGTCACACAGACCTCGCTCAATCACTCAGGTAAGTCTTCAAGGTAGACTCCCAAACCTTCACAGACTTCGTTCACTGGCAATCCACAATTTCTCTTGGATGCTCAGAACACGACGCCTAACCGTTTGGAGGATGCACAGTCCTCAAGTGTAATAAGTCTTCAAATCACACAGACATGAAGACTTAAGTGATGCCCAATTTACTCTGGCTCTGGGTGGTTAGGGCTTTTCTCCTCACTAGGAATTTTTCTCTCAAAGGCTTCGAGGTGGGTTGCTCTCAAACGTCTTCGCTCGAAGACATAGGATTTGAATTAGGCATCACTACAGTCATTCTGACTGGTTCTTTTGGACCCCACTTAACAGTACGGTGATTCCTATGACACAACATAAATGAAATAAAACTACGAAGGATCTAAGTCTTCGAGTTCCATAAGCTTCATAGGGAGTCTTCTCATGTCATTGTCTTCAATATGAATATCTTCATAAACCACCATTGTCTTCAATGTCTTCGTACATTTTTAGGGGTCATCTCTGGTAATAAAACCGAATCAATGAGGGACTTCTACCTGTGTTTTCCTGCAATTCTCACAAACACGTTAGTCCCTCAACTAGGTTTGTCATCAATACTCCAAAACCAACTAGGGGTGGCACTAGATGCACTTACAGTTAGGTCATCCACTTGAGGGAAAATTGCTATTATCCTACAAAACTCTGCGCTTGGAGGCCCGACACGAGTCTACAAAAATAAAGTTGCATAGTATACATCACTTAACAACCTTAACTAAAACTAGTAGGGGCACTTAACAACCATAGCTGAAAGCAGTGTGAGTACTTATACAGGTTCAACCATACAAAGCACGCCTCGAATAGTGCTACTTTGCCTAAAGTTAACCAAGGGTGAGGCCGCCAAGCCCGAGGACAAGGCCCAGGCGCCACCCCGCGCATCCACAACCTTCTGAAAGCGGCTGCATCTCACAATGTGGTCAATAAACAGGATATTTTATTTAGAGCCATGGAAAAGCATGAACATAACCTTCTGTCGTATTCTCCAAGATGTACGGGCTTTCATATTTGAGACCACCCATGAATAAGTATCTTTTCACCTCTAGTGGGAATGGACTAGGTCGACATAAACATCATGTTGTGACCAAGCGCAAGTCTGACCCGACCATGGTTAGGCATCTGTATAGGAAAAATAGAACTGGGCAGTTTATGTTTCAAGAAGATCACAGTTGTAAAACTGTGTATAAGCAAGAGTTTATGAAACAACCTATATAATAGAAAACAGCTCGTACCATAAGTTTCTCGACACAGTTGGACCTGTTCAACGAGTGCAACAGTGGCACACATATCCCACGTGGCCTTCCACCATTGAAACGCCCCACAAGGACCTCAAGACGATCAATAAAGTGTAGGAAGTTGTGGATGTCGTCCTAGTCAACTTCAGTGCCATCAGTAATAGTCGAGTTCTTATAGAATAACAAACGAGTAGCCTGCTTAACTTTGAAAAAACCTACACATTCCACCAATTATAAGAAATATTAGTTAGAAGTAGCATCTTCATGAGAGATCCGTTGCTACTTCTAAAGTTAAATTGTGATTAGTTAGACATAATAGGTGGATTAAGAAGTAATCGAGGCAACAAGCAAGAACCATATACAAAACTAACATGGATGAACAATTGGAACGACGTCGGGGTGGAAGATCACAGTGAAGATGAGGCAAGGTTCTGCTCTTTCCATCAACATTCGTGCGCCAACTTTCAGTCTGTAACACTTCAGAAAGATTATCCAAGTTCGGCCGTAAAAAGCAGCGATCTTCTTGGTTCATGAACCCACCTCGGAACTTATATCCATGGCTTGTCTTCAATGTGACCATTAAACTGGTGTATTCAGTTATGGCAAGGCCGACCATCTTGAGTACATGTGTTCTGGCAGAGCAAGGAATGCACTACAGGAAAAATAATATGAGAACACAATGTATTCCCTATCCAAATCTAGAAATAATTTCCTCCTTCACGTTAGTGTTAACCATGGTACTAGTACCTTTTATCCAAATATAGCAATCCAAATTTCCAAATTAGTCGACAACATGTTCGAAAAACCCCATCCTCCCGGATAGAAAAGAGGATTCTAGGAACATACTATGCGTGTTTTAAAATCCTGTGTTAGGATGAGAAGGAACAAGTGTGGCGTCTCGCCGAGGGCGCACAAACCTGTAGGGTCCTCGCCCTTTGGGCACTGCAAATGAAACACACTATATTCAGTAGGAAGAAAAATGCATCAACGGCGGCGGCTCCCATCCTAGGATTACCCGCGATGAAGGGACTTGGATTTATCGGGGATGGATGAAGAATTCGTACTTGGTTCTCCATGAGAAAACCCTATGCACTCCCGAGAGGGAGTTTTATTTGAACAAGCAAATGAGGGAGAAGGGGATTCAGGCCCAGTGAAATATTGCTACTTCGTCCATCCAGCTTAGTGCTAAAGCTGGAAAGGTGGGGTTTTTTGTGATTTGACGGCTCATTGGGCATTATTGCGGTGCTACGACCGGGGTGAGTCTACCGTGCAGTTGTGCACTCTAATTTGGTGCATGGCACGTGGACCCCGTTGTCGGATGCCCCAGATATCAACAAAAGGAAGTAGAAAGGTAGGAGTAACTAGTTACACATAAATATATTTTTGACAAAGAGGTACTCCCTCTGTAAAAAAATATAAAAATCTTTTATATCACAACTTTATACATGAGAAAAATCAAGGGAAATATGTATATATATATAACATTTATTATTATAATTATAAAAAATAGAGTTGGTGATGATGGTGTGCCTGCCATCCTGCAATATAGGCCGTCCGATTTATATCTGACGGATAGGAAGGAAACTATGGAAATTTTGCAAAATGGTACCCACACACCTCTCCACATTCGCAAATAAGGCCTTACCTCATTCATACCTCTCTCTCACAAGATAAACTACTCATACAAATGCATCTTGATGTTACGTGCAACGCACGGGCATCTTTCTAGTATAACATAGTATGGGGGTTCAGTTGAGAATATAATACTCAGACATGCTCACGGTTTTGGACTTTGGGCCACAGGCCGGTGGGCCTGCATGTTTGGGGGCCCATGTGTTCTACCTCAGCGCTTTTCATATTGCAAGTGATCGGTACGGCGCTAGTTTTAGATGCTGTCGCAAGGCGAATACACAAAATTGAATAAAGCACGACAGCTGTTAGAATGAAATCAAACGACAGTTCCTAACCGGCAATCAGAGTTGCAATTCTGTCAACGATATACTACGTGATAAATAATACTTTCATGCTACTTATACACACAGGACACTTGTTTCACCATGCCAGATTATTACATCAAAATCTCTCGGAGGATAGATCAGTTCGGCAGTTGCGTGCTGCTACTGAAGAATTTCAAAGTTGATTTGGACCAGCTCTCCTTGCCAAGAAAGTTCGATTTTGACATCATCCCCTACCACAAGATATGATTTAGATTCGAACCTTGACCATCATTTAGCATCAATCATCATGCGACCATCCTTTATACTTATATTGAGCAGGTTCATCCACACCCAGGTTGCGCATGGTAAGAGAAACTTGGCCACGGTTGCGCAGATTGTTGAACGACTCCATCGTTGTTCTAGGAATACTCTGTTTGCAGACAAAAAGACATACACAAAAAGTTAGATCAACATAGTGAATCATGTGAAACAACATGGAAATAAAAAAGAACGAAGTACTTGGGCGGCCAATGCTTACCAAGAAGGTGGAGATGTCGGTTTTTGTAAGGACTTTGGTATATGCAGTGTGAACTGCAGCCTAGTCTGTTGCTGGTGCAACTGCTGGTTCCGTTGGTGCTGGACGGGCCGGAGTAGATGTGTCACAGCCTGATTTTGGGCCCTTTCTTTTGTTTTTCTGAGATTTTTTGCTTGAGTTTTCTTTTTCCGTGGCTATGTGGTCTGGAAACGGAAGAAGATGACCTATTCTTTCTTTCCAGAGTGGCTTGTCATCCTCAAAAACCTTCCCAAGACCTTGCCATTTCCATCTTGGACCAAACCCCAATATTGTTTTCCTTGGGAATATTCCTTTTTCTGTTAAAGGAATAACCCAATTTTCCCCAGGTTGTGAAGCAACCTATATTTCCATCACTCCTAAAATTCCCAAATTATTCTCATAAATTGTTTGGGTCATATCTTTCTCAAATATGGCAAAATATTTCATTGTCCATGTTTCCCATCATGCTCAATTAACTATTTTCCAATTCTGTCCTGAATGGCAGATTGTGAAGGAAGTGCCATTTATCTTTTCCCAATTGACCCCAAAATTTTTGGACACCTTTTCATGTCCAAATAATTGCCTCATGCCAAATTTCAACTTAATTTTCCTAGTGAATATTCCTGAGCAATTTTTCAAAGTTCCTGTCTAAGGGAATTGGTTGTGAAGGAAGGACTATCTAGGATGATCCAAATGAGTTGAAATTTTGCATGCATATCATCTAATAAAAGCCTCCTAAAGATTTGAGCTCATTCAATGCATCCATATGAGATGAGCATCAATTCTTTGGTTCTGTCCAAATTTTTAGTTAGTGAAGCAAGAATATTTTATATTGCTCCATTAGTGCTGAAATTTTTCCTAAGCCTTCTCCTACCCATATAACTTATCTCCACAAGATTTGGTATCATTTCATCTGGCCATTTTCCCTCAGGATTTTTCCTAAGTTTTTGTCCAGAGGTGCTGTATGAAGGAAGTGCCATTTTTGTGGCACACTCATATGACCAAATCATTTTGCCATGCCCATTTTCAGCTCAATTGATCACTCTATGTGAGTGCCTCTTCCTGTTCTTGTTTCTGGACCAGTTTATGTAGTTGTAAAGCAACTATATAAAATATTTGTCCAAATCATCTCATAATTGACAAGATTATAGTCCTTCCTAACCTAAACACCCCAGACATCTAGGTTGCCTCTTAACCTCACTCTATTGATCACTGCATAATGATTCAGTTTGATACAGTAAACTTTAGAGCTCAATTACCATTTAACCACAGAGTCTTTAACCGAGCTACCACCGCAGTTGAAACCGTCCCTGGAAGGACTAACACCCATACATCATTTGGCATAGCTTGTGGCATTGTCTGCACCAGTGCACGCGGTGACCACCGCTTTTGCGTGCAATGGCCGCGTCCAGAATGTCGCCTAGCTCCGACCCCTCCCTCTCTCGCAGTCTCGCGCTTGAGAGTGTGTCCAACAGGTTCCCCGTGCCGTCGCCTTCCTCCTGGAGCCATCTCCCCCTCAGTCAGCCCCTCCGCCAGCGCTCGTCGCTGCATGCCCACGGGCCAGCTGTAGCCGACATGCATTAATGGCGCTTGGCTGCTCCTGCGCCCTCGACCTCTTCTGCCCCGTGAGCTCTGCGCCTCGTCTGCTCCCCGTTCTTCGTGATCCCGCGCCTCCCCGTGATCACTGCGCGTCGCCAGAGCCTTGGCCGAGCTCGTGCGGCGGTGAACGGCTTGGTCTCCCTCGCCCCGGCTATATAAAGACCATCTGAGCCCGTTCCGAGCACTCCATCGTCTCCACTACTCTCCCAGCTCCCTCCCAAACCACTCGCCCAAGCTCGAGGAGGTCTCCTCGTCTCCCATTACCGCCATGGCCACCGGTCTCCTCCGCCTAAATTGGCATAACGCCGGCCTTCCCCCTCTCAATTGACCTCACCTACGTCTTCCCCATGCTCCGGTGGTCCTCTCCATCACCTCATCCTCTCGCCGGAGTACCCCTGGCCGCGTTTCCCCGGGTTCGGCCGCCGCTGCCAGAGCCTCTGTTGCCTGGCGCCACGGTCGCTCCTCTCTTCCTCGGCGCCGTTCCTCCCTATGGATGAGCGTGGCGCAGTCATCCGAGTCCGCCGGTGCCTCCCGTTTGACCGGAGATAGCCGGAGCTGCCCCGACCATCGCCAGTGTCGCCGCTCGCCTGCCCCGTCCTCTGCTTCGGTCGGGCCAGTGGGAGGAGGGGGAAGACAGGGCCAGGCGGGCCCCACTCCTCTTCCCCGACCCACCAGTCAGCCACCCAGGAGCCGACCCCGCCGTTGCATTCATTGACCCGGTCGACCGACGTGGATAAGTGAAGGGCCCCACCCTATGGGACGCGCATGTCAGCGACCCCAAAGCCGCGAGCCCAGCCACTTAAGTGGAAGCGCATTTTGCGTAAGTGCGTGTTCTTTTAATGAAAGCGCCTCCTGCTCTCATTCGGTCCAAAATACATTTTCTCAGCTCCGAAGGCGTATTTCTGAGAATGTGCTTTCTCTTTTTTAGCTCAGCCGGCCAAAGTAGTTATTTTGTGAACGTTCACTACTTTAGCCCTTTTCTGCCTAAAAAGTGAACGGCCACAACTTTTCACTCGTAACTCTGATCGAGGTGAATCCAACGCCCACATCTTTGTCTCATCGATCCCGTTCTGTTGGTGTCACTTTCATTATGGTTTGGCATAATGTAAATGACCACTTTGCCCTTGCCCGTAAACAGCCCCCTCCGAGAGAGAACTTTTCTGGCAAATCTTTTCGCGGCTTCACCGCACTTCTACCCGGAGCCTTCTTCATCCCCAGGTAAGCCACAACCACCATTTGCATGATAGCTGTGCAATAGCATTGGTTTTCCAACTTGAATCTTTAATAACTGTATGTTTGTTTTGCTACGGTTGTCGTTATTTCGGTTATGCTTATAGATCGGTGATTACCGTGATGCTATGTTTTCTTGCACTTGGTTATCATGTTCTACCTGCTAGTATTAATTTCGTATTGGTCATGTTTGGTAGTAGTACATGTTGGATTGGTCATGTTCTTCGATGCATGACTAACGTTAGTTACCGAGTACCGTTGATATGCACTGTTCCTTTGTTGTTAGTTGGTTAAGTGTTTACTCGGTCATGTTATTATGTGTTCCTGCATGGTACTTATTATAGTTGTGACGCCCCAAGACCGGAGCTTCAGTTGCCTTCCAGGGTTTTCGGGTTTCGTTGTGTGTTTTGTTTCGTCTGTAGCATTCATCTTTGCATCGTGTGCATTGCATCATGTCATCATGCCATCATGTCATTTCTTTTTCTTAACTCAACTAAATAAATTGCATGGATCTTCGGTCCATTTAAAATAGAGGGAACTCACATGGTGATTTCTCTATATAACATATCCTCCCAATATTATTAGGGAGCTATAATCAATATTCCATTCTTATGGAATCAACCAAACACAATTACATCTTTCTTTTGCCACCAAATCCCCCTTCAAGTTGAAACCTATCACTAGCTTCTTTCTTTGAAATTCAACCATCCATTGTAGGTGACATTTTTCTATCACATAAAAATGTTCACCTTTTCTGTATAAATCATACCCCATGCATACCACCTCCGTGTCAAATTTCTGCTCATTTAGGTTTGGTTTGGTTGGGTTGAAAAATGGCTCAAGTTTGAATTAAATTCAAACTTGAATTATTTTTCTATCTCTAAAAAATTGCCAAACCATTTTATTCTATTTGTGCAAAGTTCCAGCGCTCCAGGAATATTTTATTTTCTGAAATATTCTACCTCTAGCCCCTCTTTCTTTTCTCCACATATTTCTATCGGAGGGAATTAAGAAAAGAAAGATGGGTTAAGAGAGAAGGAGTCCAGCAGAAGCCCCCTCGATCCAGCCCATTTTGTCTATCCTTCCCCGCAGCTGGGCCGGCCTCCAAGGCCCACCAAAGCCCCTCTCCTAACCCTAGCGCACCCTAGCCTGTTCGATCCCATCTACCTCGTCTCCCCTTGCGCCGCCAGGGTCCTGCGCAGCCCGACTCCTTCCTCCCTCGACACCTCTCCCCTTCCTTCGTTCCTCTCGCCCATGACCCATCTCCACCCGATCTCCACCTCTCCTCTTGCTTCTCCTCACAGAGCCCCCATCGCCCGCTCCTCCCTCGAACGCCGACGAGCCTGCTCCGCCGCCTCCTTCTCCCACCAGCGACGCCGTCCTTCTCCTCCACCGCCAGCCATACGCCAGAGCCCTTCCTCCGCCTCTGCTCCGGCCTCCTACGACAACCGCGCCGGCGCCCCAAGCTCTCCTCTCCGCCTTGCCTTCCTCCATCGACCTCGCGCCCGTCTCCTCGGCTGGACGACCACCTCGCCGGTGACCAAACACCCGCCGCCGAGCAGTTGCGCGCCTCTTTCGGCGACCAGCGCCCCTGTCGGCCCTACGCTGCTCCTTCCCATCCTTCTCGCTGTGCCTCTCATGGCCTCGCAGCCTGGCCTCCTGTCCGGCGCCCAATCTCCTCCGCGCCCTACTGCCGCTGCCCTTCTACAACGCCGCGTCCACGACCAGCAGGAGGCCGCCGCTTGCCTCGCACCTCTGCTGCCGACGACCGAGGCCGCTGGGGCATGCCCACAGTCACCCAGTGCCACCTTGCGCCGCTCCTCTCCCTCGCGTTGCCCGACGACCCTGCTGGCTTCGCTGGAGTGCTCTGCCGTGCCAAGTCCTCGCCGACCTTCCTCTGCGTGCCCGCAAGCTCCACCAACCGCGTGTGTGCCTTTCGGTGTCGGATATGCCAAGATCGCCCAGTCCAAGACCACCACAAGTCCGTCTACACAAAATTGCCAAGTACCTCTACCTATCGGATGTCGACAAGTACCACGATGCCTTTGGGAGACCCGTGAACATCAAGCTCCTCTGCCACAAACGGTTACAGTGTTGTGGATCCGACAAGTAACCTCTATGGACCGCCAAGTTCCTTTACCGGTGACTCGAACGTCTACGGAACGTGTACGCCTACCGTCGTCGAAGGCCATCGAGTGAACGACTACCGACGTCGTGTTTTTTTCCACCAAGTTTGATGACGACCTCCGAAGAACTCGGAAACGCCAAGTACCACTATCGTCGACCCGCAAAGACCTCGTGTACGTCAAGTTTCGTGTCATGATCCCGAACCTCTAGGAAAACGTGTTCGACTACTTTCGTGGCCGAAGACCCGTGTACAACTACCGTCGCCGTGTTCGACTACCTCCACTATGGAACGTCCCGAGAACGTCTACTTCCCCTACACCGCATCGAACTTGAACCCCTCCGATAACGTACGCTTCAAAGGTATAACCATCGAGACGACACCCGTGGATGAATGCTTACGACGTATGAGTTGCACCCTATGTTTGCACCGTGTCCGAGTTGTCACTTGCTCGGTCCTCCTTGTTGCCATGCCATCCATCCGTGGGAACCCAGAATCCGGGATCACCCCACCATCTTTTGCATGCCCCCATCACTTTTCCTTTTGCATCGGTATTTCCATGAGCTACCGGAACCATTATCGTTGCCGTGGCACTCCCTTTCTTTCCACCATGGTGACAAAGGCTTCTTAATGCTCTTGTCAACTTTTAATAAAAAATGCATAAATTTGAACATGTCATCCGCATCATGTTAATAACATTTAAAAGGTTTAAAATTGTTGTTTGCACTAAATTGCTAATGCATATGGGGTTTTACCGGAATTGTTGTTTGATGTTTCCGGCCCCATTTCCAATACCAATGAAGCTCAGGCAATAAAGCAAAGGCAAGTTCCAATTATGTAGTGTAGTCGCTCTCATTCCCAAAAGGAAACAAGATTTTTGGATTTCACCCACTATTCTTTAAATTGCTTAGATTGTGTAGTTTTCTTATGCTTCACCCTCTTGCCATGTTTAAACAACATTTAATATTGTTGAGTACCTAACCGAGAGAGAACTAAATAATTGATGTGGTGTTTCGTCAATATGCATCCCGATGCATATTGAGCTCCACATAAATTGTAGTATTGTTTGTTGCACTTTGCCATGCCATATATCTTTAAACCGGACATGCATCATACTTGATTGTGCATCATGCCATGTTTATGTGGTGGTTGTTTACCATGTTGTTTGCTTCTTTCCGGTGTTGCTTCCTCGGGTTGTTTTCCGATAACGTCGCGTTTGTGAGGATCCGTTCGACTACGTTCATTTGTCTTCTTCATGGACTCGTTCTTCTTCCTTGCGGGATTTCAGGAAAGATGACCATACCCTCGAAATCACTTCTATCTTTGCTTGCTAGTTGCTCGCTCTTTTGCTATGCCTATGCCGCGATACCTACCACATGCTTTATCATGCTTCCCATATTGCCATGTCAAACCTCTAACCCACCTTGTCCTAGCAAACCGTTGTTTGGCTATGTTACCGCTTTGCTCAGCCCCTCTTATAGCATTGTTAGTTGCAGGTGAAGATGGAGCTTGTTCCATGTTGGAACATGGATATTTGTTCGGATATCACAATATCTCTTATTTAATTAATGCATCTATATACTTGGTAAAGGGTGGAAGGCTCAGCCTTATGCCTGCTATTTTGTTCCACTCTTGCCGCCCTAGTTTCCGTCATACCGGTGTTATGTTCCTTGATTTTGCGTTCCTTACATGGTCGGGTTATAATGGGAACCCCTTGACAGTTCGCTTTGAATAAAACTCCTCCAGCAAGGCCCAACCTTGGTTTTACCATTTGCACTAACAACCTATCACCTTCCCTTGGGTTCTGCAGACTCAAGGGTCATCTTTATTTTAACCCCCCCGGGCCAGTGCTTCTCTAAGTGTTGGTCCGAACTGAGTTGACTGTGGGGCCACCTCAGGGAAACTTGAGGGTTGGTTTTACTCGTAGGATGTCTCATCCGGTGTTGCCCTGAGAACGAGATATGGGCAGCTCCTATCGGGATGTCGGCGCATCGGGCGGCTTTGCTGGTTTAGTTTTACCATTGTCAAGATGTCCTGTAACCGGGATTCCTTGTCTGGTCGGGTCGTCCTGGGAGAAGGAATATCCTTCGTTGACCATGAGAGCTTGTGATGGGCTAAGTTGGGACACCCCTGCAGGGTTTTGAACTTTCAAAAGTCGTGCCCGCGGTTATGGGAAGATGGGAATTTGTTAATGTCCGGTTGTAGAAAACCTGAATCTAAACTTAACTAAAATGCATCAACCGCGTGTGTAGCCGTGATGGTCTCTTTCCGGCAGAGTTCGGGAAGTGAACACGGTGTTGGAGTTATGCTTGAACGTAAGTAGACTAGGATCACTTCTTGATCATAGTTTCTCGACCGTGCCTTGCCCTCTCTTCTCGCCTTCATTTGCGTATGTTAGCCACCATATATGCTAGTGTTTGCTGCAGCTCCACCTCATATACCTTTTCCCTACCTATAAGCTTAAATAGTCTTGATTGTGAGGGTGTGAGATTGCTGAGTCCCCGTGACTCACAGATACTTCCAAAACCAGTTTGCAGGTGCCGATGATACCGTGCAGGTGACACAACTGAGCTCAAGGAGGAGCTCGACGAAGATCGTGTTTGTTATGTCGTTCCGTTTCCAGTTGATCAGTAGTGGAGCCCAGTTGGGACGATCGGGGACCTGTAGCATTTGGGGTAGTCTTCTTTTATTTTGGTTCCGTAGTCGGACCTTGATTGTATCTGGATGTTGTAATGTTATATTCATGTATTGTGTGAAGTGGCAATTGTAAGCCAACTATGTATCTCTCTCCCTTATGTATTATATGGGTTGTGTGAAGATTACCTCACTTGCGACATTGCTTACAATGCGGTTATGCCTCTAAGTCGTGCTTCGACACGTGGGAGATATAGCCGCATCGTGGGCATTACAAGTTGGTAATCAGAGCCTTCCCCGACTTAGGAGCCCCCTGCTTGATCGAATCGTTGGCGTTGTTGAGTACTATAGGATTATATATATCGGAGAGTAGGATTCTTTTTACTCCTCGGTCCCTTCGTTGCTTTGGTGAGGCATCCTGACATAGAGTTTTGACTCTTCGCTTCTCAAATTTCACTAAATTTTTTTTAGGATCACGCGGGTATCTTGGAATCGTTCCGATGGTTTTGTGACGAGAACATTGTTCTTGATGCCTCCTGACATTTAGGGGTTGTGGCAGTGTCCCGGGGAGTTGAGCTCTGAGGTGTTGTTGTCACAATTTTATCATTGCAGTTCTGGAATACCTGAGTTTCGCCGACATCGAAAATCTCTTTTATGCAGTTGTTGGTGAGATAACCTCGATGCCACCCAGTACTGGGGCGGGAGTTCGGGAGTATTGCCATAACTTGTATAATGGATGCTTTTCGAAGGTTGAGGTAAATGATTTCTTGGTTATGTGTTGAAGGATGGATACAGCTGGATGTAGGATTTGATAGTTTTGGGTGAGATATTATGCTTCCCCTGTATCCCCAACACCTGATTGCATAACGGGAAAGTTTTGGGAGTTTATAAGTGGGAATTCAAGTAGCCCTTAGGATATCTTTCCAACAGATGCATGATATGAGATTGGGGTTCGACGTCTAGTGGTCCACCTATCCACGGTTGGTTTTACAGTGGTCTCGTTGTGTCTTAAAGAGTCCTTGGCTATGCTGACTCGGGGACGCTTCGTATGTCATGTGCACTGTATTGTACATGATGGTGCTGTACGATCGAGCCCGTGTAGGCCCCACCACGAAAACTTCAGACGAAATCTCTATCATATGTTTGTTCCGGCTTATTCTGCAAGCCAATCTTTTGTTTTTGCTTTTGTTTTGAGTTTGTGGTATTCGAGTTGCTTCGAAGTCAAATGTTGATTCCATACCTTTCCCAAGTGGTGTTGTCATATTCCTATGTGAATACTAATCCCTCACGATAATCGAGATTGTCATGTCAATCCTTTTAACCGGCGTGTTTTACTCTTCAAGTGGATCCGATCACTTCAACATTCGCAAGATCGATTATCAGTTATTCTCAACGGTGTTTGTTTCATTCGTCTCCAAGTTGCCTTTGTTTTCCCCCCCCCCCCCCCCCTTTTTTTCAAGGGCTCAGATTTGTGAATCAAGTATCCATCTTATTGTTGTGAAGTCTCTTCATCCTTTTCAATCAATGTTCTTATCTGGTGATTCTCATGAAGATTCTAAGGAAGTTTCAAGTTCATCATTCGTCATTCTTTTCTTCTCCGGTGGATTCAAGCCAAACTTTGTTGATCATATCCTTTTTCCTCATTTCAAATACCTTCTCATGTCGGTGCACCTCTTAATCTTCCACTCGCTCGCTATTCTATTGTTCCGGAGTGCTCAAGATATCTCGAAGATTCGTGTTTCCACTCTGCTTTGATTCAAGCTCTTCGAGATTGTTATCTCATTCAAGCCATTTAATTCAACCGGTGTAATCTCCCTCTTTAAATAGTTCAACGGTGTTTCTTTTGAGTGGGCCCTAACCCACAGGTCTTTTCCTAGGATCTTACCTGACTCTTCTTATTTTCCCGGAGCTATACTCAAATTTCTTTTCGAAGTTTGACGTAAGAATGATTTATCATCATTAAAATGTCTTTCTCCAAGATCTTTCAAATTCTTTGCATAGTTGGCTCAACCTCTTCGCTTTTGATTCTTCCGGAGTGTCTAAATAATTCATGGTGGTGTTTCTCGTTGTCATTCTCGGATTTTGAAGACGAAGAAGAGTTTTTCCTCTAAATCTTGCTCCATTCTCTTCAAGATTCATGGTTCTAGCTTGACGCCATCCTCTCATAATTGTTTTTGATTGTGAGAATTCTTTTCACCCATCCGGAGCAATTCAGGAGTCTTTTCAGTTTGATTCTCCAGAGACCATCACCTCAGAAGTATTCATTCTCAGCTTTCATCTCTCTTTCTCTAAATCTTACCGGTGCATCATTCAAATATCCTCTAATCAGTTCAAGGTCTCTTCGTTCTCATGTATCTAAATTCCCTCAGGTATCTTCATTTGTTTTCCAATTCTTCCCGGTGAATTATGCTTTTGCTACTTTCATGTTCAATTCTTATGGTATTTCATTCAAGATTTCTCTTCCTTCGTTATCATATCAATTCATTCGTTGTTTCTAAATCCTACCAGTGGTTCACTTAAGACCTTCTCAAGTTTGCATCATATCTATCTTAATATTTTCTACGAGAATAAGTAATATGCCAAATCCATTGCTTGTCATCAATCCAAATTGGTGAAGAATAAGCATAATGTAATTCTTATTCTTGTTTCATCGACTAAATTCAATTCCTTATTCCGGAGGTCCATCAAATTCTTGATTCCATTTGTTCATCTTTCTTTTCCGGAGTTCCAAGTTTTCACTTTATCTCGTCGCAAAGATTCATCAAAATCATCGCAAGGCTTCACCTAGTGTTCTCTACTTCACTTCCTTTCATTTGATCATCCTTTTGTTTACCGGAGCTCTTCATGGAGGCTCTACATGATGGTTCATAAAGGATTTAATTCCTTCTCGAAGTTTTCATCGAGATTCTTTTATAAGGAGATCAAGTTTTCTTCATCTTGCAATCCGGAGTGCAATTCTTTCTACCGTATCATTGGAGGTGGTGTTATGTCATTCTTGACAATTTTCATTCGTGTTTCATGATTCACAAGTTATCAAGAATGAGATATTTTAAATCCATCAATCTCGTAATTGGAGTTTCCTTGGGTTATATTTCACCTAAAGCTTTCCCTGAGGATTGTTGCTATTTATCGTGCTTATAAATGATCCAAGTTCTTCATTTATCCTCCCGATGAAATAAGTTTCTCGTCTCCTTGTTCATATCAATCGAATCTATCGTTTCTGTTAGTGGCGGAATTTCACCTCATAGTTTTGGGATGTCTTCCATAAGTCCACATCAAGCTTATCTTTTCATTGTTGGTTTTCCAACAACTCCGTTCGACTCTTCTCCTAAGGATGCCTTTTCAAACTCTTTTGTGGTATTATGTCATTTTCTTCTCAGCTCTTTCCTTTCCAACGTTCAAACTTCTATTCTTTTGTTCCGAAGGCATTGTGATGTTGCTCTCTTCAAACCCATCTTCTTGTTTTGTCAGATCATGTTCTTTCCTTTGCTTAGCCATTTAACAGGAGTGTTGTGTCCTCTGCTAATGTTCTTTTCATCTTATAAAGTTTCTTATCATTTTTCAATCGGAGTGTTGCCCGAATTTGTTCTTCCTTGTTACTCTTCCCTATCGGAGTGCTTTCAATTTTGTTCTTCTTCGTTGCTTTCTTTCTTTCTATTTGTTCAACCTCCCAAGGTTCGTGGTTTCACTCGTTTTTCATAGAAGCAACTTAGTTTTACCTCTACTCTTCCTCTTTCGTTTTCCCTCCGGTACCATCCTAGATCTCGGGACGAGATCCTCTCGTAGTGGTGGAGTGTTGTGACGCCCCAAGACCGGAGCTTCAGTTGCCTTCCAGGGTTTCCGGGTTTCGTTGTGTGTTTTGTTTCATCTGTTGCATTCATCTTTGCATCGGGTGCATTGCATCATGTCATCATGCCATCATGTCATTTCTTTTTCTTAACTCAACTAAATAAATTGCATGGATCTTCGGTCCATTTAAAATCAAGGGAACTCACATGGTGATTTCTCTATATAACATATCCTCCCAATATTATTAGGGAGCTATAATGAATATTCCATTCTTATGGAATAAACCAAACACAATTACATCTTTCTTTTGCCACCAAAATCCCCCTTCAAGTTGAAACCCTATCACTAGCTTCTTTCTTTCAAACTCAACCATCCATTGTAGGTGACATTTTTATATCACATAAAAATGTTCACCTTTTCTCTATAAATCATACCACATGCATACCACCTCCGTGTCAAATTTCAGCTCATTTGGGTTTGGTTTGGTTGGGTTAAAAAATGGCTCAAGTTTGAATTAAATTCAAACTTGAATTATCTTTCTATCTCTAAAAAATTGCCAAACCATTTTATTCTATTTGTGCAAAGTTCCAGCGCTCCAAGAATATTTTATTTTCTGAAATATTCTACCTCTAGCCCCTCTTTCTTTTCTCCACATATTTCTGTCGGAGGGAATTAAGAAAAGAAAGATTGGTTAAGAGAGAAGGAGTCCAACAGAAGCCCCCTCGATCCAGCCCATTTTGTCTATCCTTCCCGGCAGCTGGGCCAGCCTCCCAGGCCCACCAAAGCCCCTCTCCTAACCCTAGTGCACCCCTAGCCCATTCGATCCCATCTCCCTCGTCTCCCCTTGCGCCGCTAGGGTCCCGCGCAGCCCGACTCCTTCCTCCCTCGACACCTCTCCCCTAACTTCGTTCCTCTCGCCCGTGACCCATCTCCGCCCGATCTCCACCTCTCCTCTTGCTTCTCCTCGCAGAGCCCCCATCGCCAGCTCCTCCCTCGAACGCAGACGAGCCTGCTCCGCCGCCTCCTTCTCCCACCAGCGACGCCATCCTTCTCCTCCACCGCCAGCTGTACGCCGGAGCCCTTCCTCCGCCTCTGCTCCGGTGTCCTACGACAGCCGCGCCGGCGCCCCAAGCTCTCCTCTCCGCCTTGCCTTCCTCCATCGACCTCGCTCCCGTCTCCTCGACCGGACGACCACCTCGCCGGTGACCAAACGCCCGTCGCCGAGCAGTTGCGCGCCTCTGCCGGCAACCAGCGCCCCTGTCGGCCCTGCGCTGCTCCTTCCCATCCCCGCACACGCCTCGGGCCGAGCCTTCTCGCCGTGCCTCTCATGGGCTCGCAGCCCGGCCTCCTGTCCGGTGCCCAATCTCCTCCGCGCCCTACTGCCGCTTCCCTTCTACAACGTCGCGTCCATGACCAGCAGGAGGCCGCCGCTCGCCTCGCACCTCCGCTGCCGATGACCGAGGCCGCTGGGGCATGCCCACAGTCACCCAGCGCCGCCTTGCGCCACTCCTCTCCCTCGCGTTGCCTGACGACCCTGCTGGCTTCGCTGGAGTGCTCTGCCGCGCCAAGTCCTCGTTGACCTTCCTCTGCGTGCCCGCAAGCTCCACCGACCGCGTGTGTGCCTTCCGCTGTCGGATATGCCAAGATCGCCCAGTCCAAGACCACCACAAGTCCGTCTACACAAAACTGCCAAGTACCTCTACGTATCGGATGTCGATAAGTACCACGATGCCTTTGGGAGACCCATGAACATCAAGCTCCTCTGCCACAAATGGTTACAATGCTGTGGATCCGACAAGTACCCTCTATGGACCGCCAAGTTCCTTTACCGGTGACTCGAACGTCTACGAACGTGTACGCCTACCGTCGTCAAAGGCCATCGAGTGAACGACTACCGACGCCGTGTTTTTTTCACCAAGTTTGATGACGACCGCCTAAGAACTCGGAAATGCCAAGTACCACTACCGTCGACCCGCAAAGACCTCGTGGACGTCAAGTTTCATGTCGTGATCCCGAACCTCTAGGAAAACATGTTCGACTACCTCCGTGGCCGAAGACCCGTGTACAAGTACCGTCGCCGTGTTCGACTACCTCCACTATCGAACGTCCCGAGAACGTCTACTTCCCCTACACCGCATCGAACTTAAATCCTCCGATAACGCACGCTCCGAAGGTATAACCATCGAGACGACGCCCGTGGATGAATGCTTGCGATGTATGAGTTGCACCCTATGTTTGCACCGTGTCTGAGTTGTCACTTGCTCGGTCCTCCTCGTTGCCATGCCATCCATCCATGGGAACCCGGAATCCGGGATCACCCCACCATCTTTTGCATGCTCTCATCACTTTTCCTTTTGCCCCGGTATTTCCATGAGCTACCGGAACCGTTATCGTTGCCGTGGCACTCCCTTTCTTTCCACCACGGTGAAAAATGCTTCTTAATGCTCTTGTCAACTTTTAATAAAAATTGCATCAATTTTAACATGTCATCTGCATCATGTTAATAACATTTAAAATGTTTAAAATTGTTGTTTGCACTAAATTGCTAATGCATATGGGGTTTTACCGGAATTGTTGTTTGATGTTTCCGGCCACATTTAAATTGCTTAGATTGTCTAGTTTTCTTATGCTTCACCCTCTTGCCATGTTTAAACAACATTTAATATTGTTGAGTATATAACCGAGAGAGAACTAAATAATTGATGTGGTGTTTCGTCAATATGCATCCCGATGCATATTGAGCTCCACTTAAATTATAGTATTGTTTGTTGCACTTTGCCATGCCATATATCTTTGAACCGGACATGCATCATACTTGATTGTGCATCATGCCATGTTTATGTGGTGGTTGTTTACCATGTTGTTTTCTTCTTTCCGGTGTTGCTTCTTCGGGTTGTTTTCCGATAACGTCGCGTTTGTGAGGATCCGTTCGACTACGTCCGTTTGTCTTCTTCATGGACTCGTTCTTCTTCCTTGCGGGATTTCATGCAATATGACCATACCCTCGAAATCACTTCTATCTTTGCTTGCTAGTTGCTCGCTCTTTTGCTATGCCTATGCCGCGATACATACCACATGCTTTATCATGCCTCCCATATTGCCATGTCAAACCTCTAACCCACCTTGTCCCAGCAAACCGTTGTTTGGCTATGTTACTGCTTTGCTCAGCCCCTCTTATAGCATTGTTAGTTGCAGGTGAAGATGGAGCTTGTTCCATGTTGGAACATGGATATTTGTTGGGATATCACAATATCTCTTATTTAATTAATGCATCTATATACTTGGTAAAGGGTGGAAGGCTCGGCCTTATGCCTGGTGTTTTGTTCCACTCTTGCCACCCTAGTTTCCGTCATACCGGTGTTATGTTCCTTGATTTTTCATTCCTTACACGGTCGGGTTATAATGGGAACCCCTTGACAGTTCGCTTTGAATAAAACTCCTCCAGCAAGGACCAACCTTGGTTTTACCATTTGCACTAACAACCTATCACCTTCCCTTGGGTTCTGCAGACTCAAGGGTCATCTTTATTTTAACCCCCCCGGGCCAGTGCTTCTCTAGGTGTTGGTATGAACTGAGTAGACTGCGGGGCCACCTCGGGGAAACTTGAGGGTTGGTTTTACTCGTAGGATGTCTCATCCTGTGTTGCCCTGAGAACGAGATATGTGCAGCTCCTATCGGGATGTCGGCGCATCGGGCGGCTTTGCTGGTTTAGTTTTACCATTGTCGAGATGTCTTGTAACCGGGATTCCGAGTCTGATCCGGTCGTCCTGGGAGAAGGAATATCCTTCGTTGATCATGAGAGCTTGTGATGGGCTAAGTTGGGACACCCCTGCAGGGTTTTGAACTTTCGAAAGCCATGCCCACGGTTATGGGCAGATGGGACTTTGTTAATGTCCGGTTGTAGAAAACCTGAATCTAAACTTAACTAAAATGCATCAACCACGTGTGTAGCCATGATGGTCTCTTTCCGACGGAGTTCGGGAAGTGAACATGGTGTTGGAGTTATGCTTGAACGTAAGTAGACTAGGATCACTTCTTGATCATAGTTTCTCGACCGTGCCTTGCCTTCTCTTCTCGCTCTCATTTGCGTATGTTAGCCACCATACATGCTAGTGTTTGCTGCAGCTCCACCTCATATACCTTTTCCCTACCTATAAGCTTAAGTAGTCTTGATCGTGAGGGTGTGAGATTTTTGAGTCCCCGTGACTCACAGATACTTCCAAAACCAGTTTGCAGGTGCCGATGATACCGTGCAGGTGACGCAACTGAGCTCAAGGAGGAGCTCGACGAAGATCGTGTTCGTTATGTTGTTCCGTTTCCAGTTGATCAGTAGTGGAGCCCAGTTGGGACGATCGGGGACCTGTAGCATTTGGGGTAGTGTTCTTTTATTTTGGTTCCGTAGTCGGACCTTGATTGTATCTGGATGTTGTAATGTTATATTCATGTATTGTGTGAAGTGGCGATTGTAAGACAACTATGTATCTCTTTCCCTTATGTATTAGATGGGTTGTGTGAAGATTACCTCACTTGCGACATTGCTTACAATGCGGTTATGCCTCTAAGTCATGCTTTGACACGTGGGAGATATAGCCGCATCGTGGGCGTTACAATAGCTATGCTCGATCGTTACGTTATACAATGAGTAGTGTTGTACTTGTGATACTCATGCTTGTCTTTATGCCATGCCCAGTTGGATATGATTCATTGTTGATATGGTTGATAGTTATGTTGTACCCTCATGCTCATGTTGATATCATGCTCATGCATTGTAATTGCATCATGTTATTTTATCATGGCTCAGCATATTGCATTCAAGTTTAACCAGATTAAATTGAACTTGAATAACTGTTGGCTGAGTCATGGTGCCACCATATCAAGCTGACCAGTGGAACCACACTTGCCTTTATGGGAGGGTCCTAACTGGGTCTATTGTTGTGCCTCTCGCCGGTGCCTCCAACGAGGGAAGGTTATGCGCGGGCGCTACCTTGGCCAGGTAGGACGACATAAGCCTTGTGAGCCCGAGTTTGGTTATGTGCACATGTCCCCGTTTTTGTTTTGCCACGACAGTGGCAGTTTTACCACGACGGTGGCCGTGATGCCTTTGGTAGGCACTGGGCCACCCAGGACTGAACCCCAAGGGGGTGTTGGTCATAGTGGCCGGGAGAGTGTCATGGCAGTAGGACAATTTTGTCGGAACGCCGTTGGTCTACCCGAATGGGAGTGCGAGGCCATGGGTTCTGTGGTGTGGGTAAAGTGTGCTACCTCTGTAGAGTGTATATTAAATCTATCGATAGCCGCGCCCACGGATAAGGGCCCAGTTCGTAGTTGGTCACACTATGGGTCAAAAGTAATAATAATAACTTGCTTAATAACAACCATGGTTCGAGGATGAGAAAGAGATTGATTGTGATCGTGAGATGATCACTGTGGTATCGAGGATACCGAGTTGATGGATATTTGTGGTTGTGATCGTGAGATGATCACCGTGGTATCGAGGATAATGGGTTGATGGACATTTGTGGTGTTATGCGAAAGTCAAGGGTGAAGATCAAGCTCCTTGTGGTCATGTAATGATTACTACGGTATTGTTAATACCAAGCTTGATTGGATCCCGAGATGATCGTATGATGTTCGTGTTGGTTACGAGGTAACTCGAATAGAGTAAGTTGGTGCATGATAACATCGTCATGTTGCATGATAGTGTCATCAGGTTTATATGTTCATGACATGCTCGTATCTTTCTAGCTGTATCATGTTGTTCATGACATGTTGTTCTGATAGTATCATGTTAATCCTTGTTAATCTATAATTGCCATGTTGTTGTATGTCTTGATTGCTTTGCTTGCTGTGAGCTTGCAAGTACATTCAATGTACTGACCTGGCATGTCATGCAAGTTTGCAGGTCTTGCCGGATTAGATTACTTGTTTGCCGTGGATCCCTTGTTTGCGAGCTTGGATAAGTGTTCCAGCCAGAGTCCCTGCGGAGTGGAGTTCATCACCGTCATCGTTGTTCCGCTACCAGTAGTAATTCCGCTTCTTCGTGTTGTTTTGCTGTTTGCATGGGGCAACTGTGGCAGGCGTAGTGTCTTCGTGCTGATGTAATCCCCTTGTATCATTATCTTGTAATAAAGAGCTGATTTGTTCTATGCTAAGCAGTGCGTATTCCAGAAGACTTCTCCTCGATCTCTGGGCTGGAATATGGGGCATTTCGGTTTCTCTGAGCTAGGGTGCCACAAGATGCAAGTGTTGGTGCAGGTGTGGGAGCCGTTGCTGTTGCCCGTGCCGGTGTGACTTGTAGTGCCGCTGCTGCAGCCGGAGATGGTGCTCCTTCTAGAGCTGGTGCCGGTGTCGTTGCCCGATCCTCCAGTAGATCAGCCTCATCCGCTAACGCAGTCGGTGCCCAATCCTCATCTAGATCTGACTGGGCCACTGCCACTGTTAGTGCTAGAGCAAGTGTCGTCGGAGAAGGTGCCGGTGCTCGATCCACTACTGAAGGTGGTACCGATGTGCGAGACAGCAGCGATCATGTCTGGTCTGCTATGATCAACTTTCTAACTTGACTAGGCTCCGTGACCATGATCCAGTCTTTTTCTTCATTTCTTTTAAATGCGAGAAGGACTAATTGTGGCGTGTTTGTTAAACCAAAATGCAGTTCATCATAGGGATTCAGCTTGTACTCTGACAACAGACCGATCCAATTGTTTCCAGTAATAGAAGTGATGCACAGTGCCTTCCTTACTTACACGACATAAGAAGTTAAACCTGCAAAAATAACCATCGTAGAGCAAACCAAACGGTTTATTCTATGATGAATGTCACATGGCAAAACTTGCATCATAAAATTGCAGCAAAAGTAAGAAAACATAACATTAAGTCAATAGGATTTAGACAGTAAATCAATAAGATTTACTTGATGTGACACGAGTGAATCCTTACCAAGAAATCACTATGTTGAATTACTAAACATAAGATTGATCGATCAACTACGCGTGGCATGCAAGGCCCCTGCCTACTCCCACAAGCAGGACAGCGGAAAGGTCATGAGAAATCGTATGGACCGAACATCCATGGGACTGGAAATCATATTGGGTGCGATAAACCCTGCAATGCATACATATATTGGAGTGTGACCATAATTGATAAACCATCCTCAGAAACAAGATGATCTGGATACTTCAAAATATACAAACTGAATTGAGTGGACAGACATTAACATAGACTATTCTTAGGACTCACCACACACCAAAAGTGGCACTACTAAACAATACAGGGTTCACACACACAAATGAAGTACTGAACAATAGTACTTACTATAGACAAGCAAAGTTGCAGTAATTAAACTCTGTAGACTATTTCTTGTCACCGACCTACAAGATGAACCCCGCATAACTGACTAGGCTATGGACTTCCTGAGAGATGTCTACGTGCACCATCACCATCTCGTCAACCTTGGAGAACCTAACAGAGTGGTCTTTCCACTCATAAACATGACGATGAAGATAGGCCGCATTAGATTTGTTGGGAAGCTTTACAATAACCACACCCTTCGTAATTGAAGGCACAACCAGGAAATTGTTGTGGTCAAGTACAACCTCGAGAACACGCCCGACAACAATGCTACAGGAAAACACTAGTTCAGGACATGTGGCGACAAGGACACAACAGTTGGATAGTTTAGTAGTAGAACTCATACTTAGGTCTTCCAGTTCACACGACATGACTTTGAGAACTTCATCTCCACCGCGGACCTGGTTCTAATTCAAACAGAAACCAAATATTTTATTACTACCTCTGTTCAGAAATATTAGATGATTTTCCATATTTTACTCCATGTATGACTACATATACGCACAGAAATGAGTGAACAAAGACACTAGAACATGTCTTCAAAGGCATGAGAGCAGAGGGATTACATGCAATATCCATAACACAAGTTACTGAGGCAAATATACCCTCTTCGAAGGTAGCATTGATGTTCATAAAGTAGTTGAAAGTAATCTATAAGAAATTAGTGTCAACCTCTCACATGTTTTGGTCAAAAGAGGAATTTAGAACCGTCATTTGGCACACAAAAATCACATGCAAGATCACCTATAAAGTTGTATTACTAGTACTAGTATTGCGTGTTAGATGAAAAAACACGATCAAGATCGAGAAAAAGATCGTCAAGAAGAGATATTACCTGGACTTGCTTAATAAGGGATCCCGGAGACAGGGGCTTGGACAGGGCGATGGCTTTGAGCTTGTCTGCGGTAGTCTCGACGGGGTGCTTGCACTTCTTTATACCATGAGCCTCGACGGTTTTGGCTAGAGCCATAGGCATCACTTCGGCCGATGCTCCAACATCCATCAAGAAACTGTCAAATATAAAAAAGAAATAAACCATAATCACAAACCCAAAAGAAGAACAGAGAGGGAGTTACAGGATCAGTATCGGGGTTGCAAGACCGGGCCTTGGCCAGAATCAACACCATTGATGCGCTCAACTTTCCTTCTTTGGGAGAGAAGAACAATGGCAGAAGCAGGTCGGTGTTTTCTTGAAGAAATGAGGAACACGATGAGGGAGAAGCGAGTTGGGGTTTTCTTCAAGAGAGGAAGCCGAGGGAGAAGAGTGAAATGATGGTTGCTTCATTCGTACAACTTACTGCTGGAAAGGAGGGGGTTTTGTGATTTGATGGCTCATTGGGCATTACTGCTGCGCTTCGATCGGGGTAGTCTACCATGTAGTTGGGCACTCTACTACGGAGTAATTTAGTGCATGGCTAGTGGACCCCAATGCTGGCTGTTCGACACGTCAGCGAAAGTGAGTAGCAAGGTCCCCAATGACCATCGAGGAGGATCCGCACGGTAGAGCATGCCCACTATTTTTCTGAAAAAAATGATTACATCAAGCGTTTCCACTCTTACGATGGAGGAGTGCGAAACACGGCATCCACTTGAACTTACACAGTGCTCCTACTACTAGGCATGTGCAGTGGTTTATATGTCAGTACTACATAATCTTGTTGCTAGTGTAGAAAGATATGCCGATAACAAATGATGTTGTGCGCATGTCAACTATATGAACAGTAATGTAACATGGTACCTCTTTTTTAACTGTCCGGTCGAGAATGAATGGTGAGAACAATGTTAACAGAACTAGGTCTACAGCGCACGGAGACTACGGTGCTACAGTACTCCACGAAACATGAACCATATGAAGCACGAATTAGTGTTAGGCAGGGTGTATGAAGGGTGCACGGGATGGGAGCAAACGTTCTCTTCTCGACCCACTTTTTGGTGTTTGGCAGAGTGCATGAAGGGTGCATGAGTCCACACTAGTAGGTTAACACAAATACACTAGGAGCATGCATGAAGAGGGGTGTTGAGATGAGCATGCATGAAGAGGGGTGCTGAGATGAGCATGCACGAAGAGGGAACAACTATATTGAGATGAGAATGCAACCAAACACACCCACACTCTTTGTGCTACAGTGACTGATCTGCACCATCTGAGTTTGATCCAACGGTCATGTTGCGCCGAGACATGGACATGCCCATGCAGAGGATGCCTAAACACCACCAAAGTCCCTCTGCTTCTCGAGGCGCACGACAGGGTGCAACCGCCTGCAGAGCCTGCTCCTGGTCGACGGGAGCCAGCTCGTCAAAGACGGAGTCCAATGGCACAAATGGATTCCAGTGATGGAGCCCTGAGAGGATTTGCCTGGCAATGGCGATGACAGCCTGCAACCCCTCCTTTTCCAGCTCCGCCCCCACCATCATGTAGAGATGGCTCAGCTCCTCGGAGATATAGGTGAAGAAGGAGACCATGTCAGGAAGCCGCAGCTCATTGAAATTGACGGGGTGGTCGAACGGGTTTATCCCGATGGCAGACATGGTCGCGCTGGCATGACGGTAGGCATCACGCAGCCGCAACACGTGTGTGGCAACATGGTCCACCAAGTGGCTGAGGCAATCCTGGACCTCGTCATGATCGGCCCGCTCGCGCTCCAGCCGGCTCGTCTGACGGCCTATCGTATCTCCCACTTTCTGCAACAATGCCACCGATGCCTCGAGCATCTTTTTGGTGGATGCCTACCACTTTTGAAGCTCCGTGAACTCCCGCACATAAAGGAGGAGCATGGCACTCTACTCGTTTAGCTCATGGAGCTCCACGTCCTTGGCCCTGAGCTTCGCATCCTTGGCCTAGAGCTCCTGTGTCAGGTGCGTCACCTCAGACTCCGTGATCTACTGTGCCGCCATGGCACCAGGTAGAAGCAATGGGGAGAGGAAGCAATGGGGCGAAACGGCTGAAAGGCAATGCAATCTACGGGAAGGCGGAGGGGGCCAGCCGAGGAGCGGGGTGAATCTTTTGGTTTTCACCATGGGAAAACACCAGTCGAGGACTTTTCACATCAGGGAGCAGTGGGTTTTACATGCAGAGTCATCATGACTAATTGTTGCCGCGCCTGCTCCCGTCAATAAAAACAATGAAAATCCTGCCGCGCCTGCTCCCGTCAATCAAAAAATTAAAAATCCTGCCATGCCTGCCGCACCAAAGACCAGAGCAATGCCACGGTGGATATTTAAATTTACCTGCCGCAAGGAGATAAAAAAGGGGTGAAAAACAAATGTGGTGTCAGCCTAGCTAATCGGTCGCACTAGCCAAACTAGCTAGCCACCGTGCTTCACTGATGTACTTGGCGGGAAAGGTGGTCTTTCGTGATTTGACGACTCATTTACTTGCTTCGGCGCTACGACTGAGGAGGACCCAAAAAACGTATGGTAGGGCGTCCCACGTCTCGGCAAGGAAGAATATATGCGTGCACCACCGGGAGGACCCCGAAACCGCGCGGTAGGGTGTGCCACGTCTCGGCATGGAGGAAAAATGTGCGTGTAAAAATATACTGTATCAGACATACTGCTTATGGTTCGACCTCGGGACCCAGCCAGTCGGTCGAAAACACCCCACTGGCCACACAACTTCATCGTGCTAACGTGGCACGGAAGATAGGTGTGGTTAGCTCCGTCTCGACCAGCCACAACGTCTCTTGTTCTAGGCGATTCTTCTATTTTCCAAGCTTTTTTAGTTATAATAACACCACGGCAAGCTAGCGCTGCTCTTCGTGTGTGCCTGTGCGTCTAAAGGTTAGACAATAAAGAGGAGAGAGAGAGATCGCAGACCAGGGACCCACCAGTAAGTGAGTCAATGGTCATGCATGTGTTGACGAGGCACTCCCTCTACTCTACTCAACGTAACACTGTATAAAATCAAGTTATGGGACAAAGCCAACAACTGTTGTTGTTCCAGGCTATCGACTTATGCTTTATAGTCTAGATTGCTAGTTTGAATCTCATCTTTCAGATTTGTTAGTTTTAGGTCCAAATTTGGTCAATGAGAAGTCGGACCCTCATGTCTTGTTCCGATATTTCAGTGTAGGATGGTATTTTTGAACAAACACTTTGAACGGTTAGACAAGTAACAGCACGAGTTACACGTATTTTGCAAGTTTAGGAACAAAAATGACAGCGACATAGAATATCACATCCACCCCGCAGCTTAGATGCTATGGTGATACGAGTTTTTACATCATTGGAATTGATATCCAATGGCTTGGGAGTAGTCTTTGTAATTATGCGCAATTTCCAAACTCTCCAATGTTTTATTTTTGGAACCAACGGCTCCCCGTTGCTCATATTAGGTGCTCCCCGTATCTTAATTAGCCGCTATGGTGATACGAGCATCTAGGTCGTATGATCTGTGATCAGATGCCACATGCGTCATACTTGTACTTTCTGCGCAATTCCCAAACTCTCTCAGGCATATATTGCAAAAACATTCAAACCTCCTACTGTGAGCCGTTAGATCTCTGGGAACTCGTATTACCATAGAGTCTATGGTGCGGGAGCACCTCATATTCTCCTGTGCGAGAAAACATCAGGTGCTCTCGCAGCTTGGGTGCTACGGTGATATGAGCTTCGAGGTCGTTCTATCTGAGATCCAATGGCATCTGAGCAGTCTTTGTGCTTGTAAGTAGTGGCTGGACTCTTTGGGGGCTTTTCTGCAGAAAAACATTCGAACCACCGAGGATTTGTTGGATTACAAATCCAACGGCTCCGAATAGCTTGTATCACCAAAGCATCTAAGGTATGGTAGCACATGATATTCTTACATACAGGAGAATATGAGGTCCTCCTTCATCTTAGATGCTACGGAGATACGAGCTTCGAGGTCGTTGGATATGGGATCCAAGGGCATCTGAGTAGTTTCTGTACAAATTGTGTGCAATTCTCAAACTCATTAAGGTTTCCTGTAAAAATATTAAGACATCCTGTGAGCTGCTATATCTCAGATCTAGAATTTCCAAGCAACTCGTACCAGCATATAGCATCTAAGGTGTGGGGGCACATGATATTCTCCCAGGGAGGAGGGGGGTGCACAACCAATCAGTGTTTGAGAGGGTGGGGCCAAATATAATGTTCAAATAATACAATCTAAACAATCCTAAACAGCGCTTCAAAATTTTATCTAAGGTCGAGGGGTGAACCCCCGACAATCTACATAGCTCCGCCTAAACACAACATTTGCATGTATGCAGTACTAGACTTAATATTCATGTTTCAGTTTCCTGTTCATTTTAAATATTGAATTGAGGACCATGCATGTCTTACATTTTACTCCCTTCGTTCCTAAATATTAGTCTTTTTAGAGATTTCAAATGCACTTCCACATACGGATGCATATAGACATATTTTAGAGTGTAGATTCACTCATTTTGCTCCGTATGTAGTCACTTGTTGAAATCTCTAAAATACAAATATTTAGGAACAGAAGGAGTATTTTTGAATTTGTGTCATACATGCATGGTTTGGAAAAATAGATGCACTATACTTACAGGATTGTTATTGTATTCGTGTGTGTGTGGTCATATGCTTGATACATACAAAGTTTTCTCACCACCATATCGTTCATCTTTTAAATTTGAATTTGCAATGAAAAACTTACTAGGGATACCATGAAATGTGAAATCCATGTTGAGATCACTATATCACAAACTCACTCTAATTTAAGAAATCATCATAAATGAATTACCACGTTGAGATTACTATTTGCAAGGAGAATACGGGCATTGTAGTACACATAGATTCATTCGGCAATTTAAAAGATTCCTTTCATATTCTCGAATGGTAGGACCCAATGGCGTACCAGCTAGACCCTGGCTCGTGTTGATCCTCAAAAAAAACCGGGCTCGTGTCCTTCTGGTGGCATGTGTGGTATGCACATTTGCTAACCCCAACCAGTCGTGCCTCCGCGTTTCCAGTCGAAATATCTGGCGGCCAGAATTCCAGCCCTAGGAAATTCCCCTCATGTCCCCGGTCCATAATGACTACCGTTGAACAATGGAGGGATGCTTTACTAACTAGACAACTTTACCTACCGTGCCGAGCATGGTTCAATTCTCTCGGTCGCCACTACCCAAGGTCACCCGTCAACTCCATTGCCTAGTACTAATAGGAGTACTACACCAGGATGAGCACAGAATTGAGCCCGTTTGTTCGTGCCTACTACTTGAGTTAATATATCAGGCAATGCACTGGTACGGAGGGATTATCCTTTTACTCTGCATATATAACTTGTCTGAAGTCTAAGTAAGCAAAACGTTTGACCAAATCCTTTCTTAAGAAATACAACAGGAAAGATGTATCGCTTGAAAATTTATTGCATGATGCAGGTTATGATATTGTTTCGAATCTTGGATTTTAAATTTCAGAAAATCCAAAAGTGACTGGAAATTCATGAAATTGAGCATGGTCTCGTGACATGGCACAAATATTCCTACGTATTTTTTTCTTCAATTTGAGACAAGCTGCTTATGAGAAGTTGCACAAATGAAGAGCTAAGGTATTTTGGAACAAAGACCTGTCATGTTAAGGCGAATGCTTTCACTATTGAAACCGTGGGTGTTTACGTGCCGCCACAAGTCCCGGTTCTCATCGACAGGTGTCGTCTGAGAAAGCGTGTGAGTCGATGGGAGGCGTGCGAGCAGACCACTACGCTAGCTGACCGGGAGGCGTGCGAGCAAACCGCTGCGCAGGCTCATCGGGAGGCGAGCCCTTTGACCAGCCTCCGCCGCCCACCTTCGTCCCAACTGCCCCCACTTTTAATGGCTCTGGCGCCGTAGTTTAAAATTAACCCCGCACTACCCGACATCACTACAATCTTCTCTCTTCCTCTCCGATTCTCCTGTCGTCTACCTCCAACCTGCCTGACCTAACCGTACGCCATGCCGGATCACGATGGTCTGCCCTTAGCCTTCCAGTTTCCTGAGGAAGACACCCAGCCATATTCTCAAGAACATAAAGCTTTTTGGGACGCGCTTGAACCGGCCTTGTGGGAAGATGCCGTGCCTGTCCCCGATCCCGTTCTGGCTCCCATCGCCCCGACTGTGCCAACGTCCATCCGCATGGCATTGATAGGCTGTGAGCCGCACATTGTCGCCGAGCTTGATGCACGGGATTCCACAAGGTCCCTACCGACTTTCACGCGCCCATGCACCTACCAGCGCATGCGCTTGCGCGTGCCCTGACGCGCGCGCTCGTGCCGGTGCCCGTGCACCTGCCAGCGCATGCGCCTGCGCATGCACTGACGTGCGCGACCGTGCCGATGCCCGTGCACACGAATGTCTCCGCCACACCGTTGCCAGCGACTGTCCCCGCGCGGGTGCCAGTGCCCCACTCAGCGGCCTGGATGGCCGCCGTTGACCGCTTCCTTGCACCAACGCCAGTCGCCTCCTTCCGCCAGTTGACTCGCTCCTGGAGACCGAAGTCTAGAACATTGTTGCCTTCCTTGAAGCTAGGGCCAACATCTAGCAGTATGCCAACAACGGCGCAAGTCGTCGTCATCGCCATCGCCGTCGGCCAGTGGCCCGACGACACACAGAGCACGGCAGACGAGCCGCTTCCCACCGCAAGACGCCCCTGCCTCCACCGCGTAATCTAAATTTGCCATGAAAAACATTCGGATTGCCATGCTTAAAATCTGAATGTTTATCATTTTCGTTTATTTTAGAACGGTCGTCGTATGAATGTAAAGTCGGAGATCGACTGAATGAAATCTATGGTTTGATCGATTGAATGTAAAGTCGTATGAATGAAATCTAGAGCCATATCAAGTTAAATATAAAATGCCATCAAGCCACATGTATTCATTCTCATCTAATGACCTAGACTGCTTCAATATCGAGCGCTCAACACGTTTAGTGTGCAGTTAATTTCATGCCAAAATAGTGCTAATCACATAATAACACACACATAATATCCGCATTCACTTAATATACTTCCAAATTAACGTGCATTGCACGTACACATTGACTAATACTACTAGTACGTGAAAATGGTGCCGTAATTTGTGAACGCGTCTAGATATGGTCAACGGCAACATCGCCCGCGAGTTCTTCGTGTTTGCCCGTGCATATAAACGTAGAAGTGGAGGAGAGAGAGAGAGAGAGCAGACATGGAACCCACCAGTAAGTGAAGGTGAATAGTATGTGCTAACTAGTCGGTCCCACTAATGTAGTAAAAATAATATTACATGTTATCCATTAAATAGGCTGTGGTAATATAAAAACATTATATGAACAGGGGGGGTACAACAAACATTGATGTACTATGTATGTTGCCTATTGACGTGCGACTTGAAGGACCTGGTCGCATGTTTGATGCTCGTACTTTTTAATTATTAATTTATATATGGGTCCAAATTTGTTTCATGAAAGGTGGGCCCCTCGAAGTGCAGTTTGTAGCACTTTAATTTGTGGGTCGAAATTTGTTCCATTACAGGTGGACTATCAGTGTGTAGTTTTGTAGCTTATTTGTTACAATTAAAGAGAGCAACAGAGTTTTTTTTGCAAAAATACCATGGTGCGACATTGAAGGTGAGAAAGGACGCGCGAGAGAGTGATGACCGAGCCAGAGGGAAATCAGGGAGGTGCGGGGGTTGCAACGGTGATTGGAGTAGTTGTGGGCCGAATGCTACGAAAATATAATGTAAACCCACCGGGATAAATGCCTACACAAATTAACCCAATGTTAGAGTCCCCCTCGCAATGTAAATAGCTCCAGCTTTGCGAGGGATGGAGAGGTACCTTCAATGTGTGGAAGATACGACATGAGAAAACGAGGTCAATCGAGACACATATAGATAGAGAGACAAAGTGAGTGTGGTTCGACATTCATTGAAAAGATATATAGGCTCTGGAGAGATATTGTATGATTGAGCTTTTGGGAAGGGTGAGGGCTGTAAGATAGAGCTTGAGATATGATCTAGTCACAAACATGTAGATATATTTTGTGCGTGGGAGGAAGCAAGGTCAATCGATTACATATATAAAGGGAGAGAGATTGAGTGATTGTGGGTCGTCGTGCGATCGAAAGAGTGAGACGGGTTGGAGAGAGTGACCTAGATAGACAATGTGCATGAGAGAGTATACAATATGAATATGTCGAATTGGGCTCAAACATGGAGATATATCATTTGTGTCCGAGA
This sequence comes from Triticum urartu, assembly GCF_003073215.2. Classification (NCBI taxonomy): domain Eukaryota; kingdom Viridiplantae; phylum Streptophyta; class Magnoliopsida; order Poales; family Poaceae; genus Triticum; species Triticum urartu. The sequence goes on from NC_053027.1 coordinate 298,706,454, forward strand.
AAGAGTGGGGTCGAAAGAGTGGGGGCGGCTTGGATGGACTGACCTAGATAGACAATTTGCGTGAGAGAGTATAGAGTGTGTCGATCGAGGCCCGAACAGGGAGGTATATCATTTGTGTGTGAAAGAAAGCAAGATTAATTGAGACTCAGATAAAGAGAGTGAGATTGAGCGAGTGTGGCCCGCCGTGTGGATGAAAGAGTGAGACAGTCTTGAGGGAGTGACCTAGATAGACAACGTGCGTGCGTGCGCACGCGAGGTTGGGGAGCTAGATAGGCAATGCATGTATCTAGCGAGAGAGGGTGGGAGGGAGAGAGAGAGAGAGATCGGCATGGGGCTTAATGGCGCGTGTTTTAGGTAGATGCATTTTGTAACAGAGTGGAAAAAGAGGGTTGTGTAGTTGAGAGAGTTAGAGACCGAAACATGGAGAGAAAGAATAAAGTGTGCCGGAAATCGACAGCTTCCTAAGGTGGCTAGGAGAGGAAGATAGACCGTTACAGGAAGTATCTAGCGTGTGTGCCGCGGGGGTGGGGGTTGGGGTGGGGCTAAAAACAACATTTGAATGTAGATAGTATGAGACTTAATATCGATGTTTCAATTCGATGTACATTGTAAGATTTGAACTATGGACCATGCATATGGGTAATTATTTTGAATTCGTGCCATACTAGGTTTGGAAAAGTTGACATTGACTCGATTATTGTGCTATTTTGTAGCTCATATGTTTGAATCCATCCAAAGTTTTCTCACTACCATGGTGTTCATCATATACATATGAATTTGTATTAAAAAAAGTAGCATGGATACCGTGAAATGCGAAATCCACGTTAGAATTGGAGATCGCTATGTGACACACACTCTAATTCAAATAACTAATTATGCGACACACACTCTAATCCACGTTAGCGTGGATACCGTTTCAATTTTTTTTCAAATAACTCCTCATTAATTAATTTACAGTATCTCATTTTGAATGACTAATTATTTGCAAGGAAAAAACGGGCATGGTAATACATACAGATTCGTATGCAAATGAAAGAAGATTCGTTTGCATTCTCAAATGTAGGCGCACCAGGCAGACCAGGGTCGTGTCGTGGTGGTCGCATGTGTCATACGGATGCTTAGCACCCAGCCACCCACCCCCTCCCCCCACCTTCCCCCAAAAAATGATGAAGACAAAATAAGTTCGTGCTTCCACGTTTCAGATTGAAATATCTGGCGGCCCCAATTCCAGCCCTTCAAAATCTTCCTTCTCCACCGTACCCTTCCGCGCCCAGATTGCTCAAATCCCATATTCGCCGCCAACCCAAGCAAAGTTCGAATCACTCCTTGTATTGTCTCTTTCCTCACCTCTGTGCCAGACGACGACGACGAAGACGACGGTCGCGCTTCACCGCCGCACCGGAGCTACCTCATCTACGCCCGCGTCCACCACACTGGGTGGTCCACCAACAACGTCAGCCGCCGCAGCCGACATGTCTCACAGATGCCGACTTCCACCGCATCAGGTGCGCTTCACCGAAGCCGTCTCCCACCTCACCGGGGCTACTTCACCGAGCACATTGTCGCACCTCCACCCCCGAGGCCATTGGGGTTTCACCAACAGTCTCGTCCACCGCATTGTAGCGCTCCGCTGCCACTCAAGATCTGCATCCGTGCGCGGCCAGCCAACGCCAGTGCATCACCCTCAATGACTCTGAAGTCACCGGGACTCTAGCTACGCGAGCATGCCCAAACACCGTCCGGAACTAGGTATCCACACATCACTCCCTTGTGCACTATTCCGATGATGTTTGGATATCCTTTCACCTCTCTCTTAGCTTACACGCCTATGCAACTCTGACTTTAACTCTCATTTCTTCTGGAGATATCACTTGAAACAAGCAAAACCATTTTTTAGCTTTGCACGACAGCACTACGGGATCCGATACACATCCTGCACACCCGTATAACCTTGTAAGTATCTATCCTATGGTACAACAACAAGGTCGATTCCTCTAATTTTATCAACCATTCGCCGTGTCAAAAATGTAGAGGGGGATGCAAGGAGCACAAGGCCTGCACATCCAAGCAAGTGGTAACATGGACTTGTACATGGAACATCCCAAGCGCAAGCAGAGCTACAATGAGCCTGTACAATGAGCTAGCGTAAGTCCCTACATTTCATTTAATTCGTACTGCCCTGCGTGTATGATTTGTGTGCAGTGGCGGATCCACGAATTCAAGTTACCAGGGGCGAACATTTAGCTAAAAAAATACGAAGGCACTTGCACTCCGAAAATCAACATAACTTGAGAAATGTGAAGCTACATGCACTTTGAAAACGATCTAATGATCCAAAGTAGTTCAGATTATAAAACACTAAATGATGTAAGCACCAAAAAACATAAAATGCAACATGGTGTACAAGGACTACTAACATGGTCTGTACCTGCTTGAATTATTCGTTCTCTGGCTGAAAATATCGAAGTGTAATTGCACCTATAACCAGTGCATAAACTGCATATCAATATATCTATCCTGCACAAGTATGGCAATAGTTTCAAACAACAGATTAGAAAAGTATTTATGTTACGTTGTCATGATACGAGAACTTTCTGGTAGATGGCCTTGACGTTTCCTCAAGCCATGAAAATGCACTATAATTTGCTTGTCATCAATGCCTGCAAATCTCTATGTCTCTCTCAACATAGCAGATTATCATTAGACACTAAATCCATCAATGGGAGCTTGCAAAATGCTTGCATCAGATTCCTCATTAGACACTATGTTCATCACAAGGAGCATGTAAAATGTTTGCATCAAATCCTTCATTACCAGTCTGTTCATTAGACCCTTCAGGCTCAAGAACAACATGAGCTTGTATGTTTGCACTGGAAACTTGATTAGATACATCAGGTTCATTTAGTTCAGTATTGATTGGGGGAGTTATAAAATAAGCAGAAATTGGTTTCATTTTCTCATAGATTCCCTACATACAAGCAGTTTTACAACACCATCAGGTTTAACTATTGGCCATAAATTGAATAGTTGAATTAGATATAATCAGGGATGTGATGTACCTGCTCGTTCCGCATGCTGCTCTCGCAAGCAGCGACTGTCCGTTTGTGCAAGCTTGATGCCATGCTTGTGCTTCCACCGCTGCCTCCCATGCAAGGTACACCCAGGGTTGGTGTCGCGGGAAACCACGGCCACCTATGGGACCAGGAGGTCCCTTGCTACGTCGGCAGGGGGGCGACGCGTTGCACAAAGAGCTGACGAGCATGGGGAAGCGCGGCAGAGATTACATGGGCAATTTATCCAGGTTCGGGCCATCGTGAGGCGTAAAACCCTACTCCTACTTTGGTGGATTGATGGTGGAAAAGGTGATGGTGGTGCGTAGTACACTTGCCCGACAGGGGTTGCCTCAGGTAGCTGCGACTATGAGCGTATGGGGGTGTGAGTTATCCAATCTTCTAACCCTTTCTACGGTTTTCATTGGCCTCCTTTTATAGATCAAGGGGTAAGCACAGTGGCAAAGTAGTCATTACGCACTGATAAGATAGCAAACAGTGCTATCATAGATAACTCTACGGGCTGATAGGGCGCATTAAATGCACCACTTAACATCACGTTGTTGGTTTCTCGACAAGGCTTGCCGAGCTATCTCGCCAGCTCTGCGCCTGTTCTGTGGACACGTTGTAGGACAGGTGTCATCTGTGGGATTCTTCTGTAGGAAATGGCTGTCATGTGGCGAACGGCTGCCACTTAATCACTTTGCGGCTTGACACCGCACTGATTGACAATGTGGGTCGTGTTGGAGTGGTTGGTGAGGTAGCTCTGCCTCTATGAGCCCCGACAAGCCCTGCCGGGGTGCTTTGGCTGTCAGTTTCTGGGGTGGCCTTGATAACACACAAGTATAGGGGGTCAATTGTAGCCTCTTTCGATAAGTAAGAGTGTCGAACCCAACGAGCAGCTAAAGGTAGAACAAATATTCCCTCAAGTTCTATCGACCATCGATACAACTCTACGCACGCTTAACGTTCGCTTTACCTAGAACAAGTATGAAACTAGAAGTACTTTGTAGGTGTTTTTGGATAGGTTTGCAAGACAATAAAGAGCGCGTAAATAAAAACTAGGGGCTATTTTAGGTAAAGAATAAATAAAGTTAGTATAGCGAGTGAGGAAAAGTGGTGGTAGGAGATGCGAAATTGTCCCTAAGCAACTGACTATGTTACTAGACTGATAGCAGGTTTTATGTGGGAGAGGCCACTGCTACCATATCATCCCTGACTTGGAATTCTATGCACTTATGATTGGAACTATTAGCAAGCATCCGCAACTACTAATGTTCATTAAGATAAAACCCAACCATAGCATTAAGATATATTGGTCCCCCTTCAATCCCGTATGCATCAATTTCTATGCTAGGTTGATGCTTCTGTCACTCTTGCCCTCGAATACATAGTCCTATCAGCATACAACTAACCCTATGGTGTGATCCATGCGCGCGCTCATATGATGGGCACCAAAGGACAGAAACATAACCACAAGCAAATTAAATCAGTCATAGCAATTCACCAATTATCGATAGGACAATGAAAATCAACTCAGACATCATACGATGGCAACACATCATTGGATAATAGTATGAAGCATAAAGCACCATGTTCAAGTAGAGGGTACAACGGGTTGCGGGAGATTGGACCGCTATAGATAGATGGGGGAAGGTGATGAAGATGTTGGTGAAGATGAAAGAGGTGTTGGTGTAGATTGCGGTGATGATGATGGCCCCGGCGGCGTTCCGGCGCCACCCGGAGAGAGGGGGAGAGAGCCCCCTTATTCTTCCTTGACCTTCTCCCTAGATGGGAGAAGGGCTTCCCTCTGGTCCATGGCTTCCATGGCGGTGGAGGGGTGAGAGCCCCTCCGAGATTGGATCTGTCTCTCTGTCTCTCTCTGTTTCTGCGTTTTAGATTCTGCCCTTTCACCGTTTCTTATATTCCCGGAGATCCGTAACTCCGATTGGGCTAAAACTTGGACATGATTTTTATCCGGATATTAGCTTTCTTGCGGCGAAAGAAGGGCACCAACCGCCTTACGGGGTGGCCACGAGGGCCCAGGGTGCGCCTGACCGCCTAGGGCGCGCCCCTGCCTCGTGGCCCCTCGGGCATTGTCTCGCGATGATTCTTCTTCCCAAAAATCACATATAATACAAAAAAATTCTCCGTCAGTTTTTATCCCATTTGGACTCGATTTGATATGGATTTTCTGCGAAACAAAAAACATGCAACAAACAGGAACAGGCACTGGGCACTGGATCAATATGTTAGTCCCCAAAAATAGTATAAAAAGTTGCCAAAAGTATATGAAAGTTGTATAATATTGGCATGGAACAATAAAAAATTATAGATACGACGGAGACGTATCAGCATCCCCAAGCTTAATTCCCGCTCATCCTCGAGTAGGTAAATGATAAAAGAGATAATTTTTGATGTCGAATGCTACCTAGCATAATCTTGATCATGTAATCTAATCATGGCATGAATATTAAGACACGAGTGATTCAAAGCAATAGTCTATCATTTGACATTAAGACAATAATACTTCAAGCACACTAATAAAGCAATCATGTCTTTTCAAAATAACATGGCCAAAGAAAGTTATCCCTACAAAATCATATTGTCTGGCTATGCTCCATCTTCACCACACAAAATATTCAAATCATGCACAACCCCGATGACAAGCCAAGCAATTGTTTCATACTTTTGATGTTCTCAAACCTTTTCAACTTTCACGCAATACATGAGCGTGAGCCATGGATGTAGCACTATAGGTGGAATAGAATATGATGATGGAGGTTGTGTGGAGAAGACAAAAAGGAAGAAAGTCTCAAATCGACATGGCTAATCAATGGGCTATGGAGATGCCCATCAATTGATGTCAAATGCGAGGAGTAGGGATTGCCATGCAACGGATGCACTAAGAGCTATAAGTGTATGAAAGCTCAAACCAAAAACTAAGTGGGTGTGCATCCGACTTGCTTGCTCATGAATACCTAGGGAATTTGAGGAAGCCCATCGTTGGAATATACAAGCCAAGTTCTATAATGAAAATTCCCACTAGTGTATGAATGTGATAACTCAAGAGACTCTCTATATGAAGAACATGGTGCTACTCTGAAGCACAAGTGTGGTAAAAGGATAGTAAAATTTTCCCTTCTCTCTTTTCTCTCATTTTTCATGTTTTTCTCTTTTTTGGTGGGCTTCTCTGGCCTCTTTTTTTTGATAACCTCACCTGGGACAATGTTCTAATAATGATGATCATCAACTTTTATTTACTTACAACACAATACTACAACTCGATACTAGAACAAAGATATGACTCTATATGAATGCCTCGGGCGGTGTGCCGGGATGTGCAATGATCTAGCGTAGCAATGACATGAAAAAACGGAGAAGCCATGAAAACATCATGCTAGCTATCTTACGATCATGCAAAAACAATCTGACAATGAATGCTCAAGTCATGTGTATGATGATGATGGAAGTTGCATGGCAATATATCTCGGAATGGCTATGGAAATGCCATGATAGGTAGGTATGGTGGCTGTTTTGAGGAAGATATAAGAAGGCTTATGTGTGATAGGGCGTATCGTATCACGGGGTTTGGATGCATTGGCGAAGTTTGCACCGACTCTCAAGGTGAGAAAGGGCAATGCACGGTGCCGAAGAGCCTAGCAATGATGGAAGGGTGAGAGTGCGCATAATCCATGGACTCAAAATTAGTCATAAAGAACTCACATACTTATTGCAAAAATCTATTCGTCATCAAAACAAAGTACTACGCGCATGCTCCTAGGGGGATAGATTGGTAGGAAAAGACCATCGCTCGTCCCCGACCGCCACTCATAAGGAAGACAATCAATAAATACCTCATGCTCCAACTTCATTACATAACGGTTCACCATACGTGCATGCTACGGGAATCACAAACTTCAACACAAGTATTTCTACAATCCACAACTACCCACTAGCATGACTCTAATATCACCATCTTTATATCGCAAAACTATTGCAATGAATCAAACATATCATATTCAGTGATCTACAAGTTTTATGTACGATTTAATGACTAACCATGTGAATGACCAATTCTTGTCATCTCTCTAAATAGATATAAGTGAAGCAAGAGAGTTTAATTCTTTCTACAAAAGATATGCCCATGCTCTAACAAATATAAGTGAATCAAAAGAGCATTCTACAAATGGATGTTTTCTATGTGAAGAGAAACAGGAAATCCAAACATCAAATGATATAAGTGAAGCACATGAAGCATTCTATAAAGCCATACTCAAAAGATATAAGTGAAGTGCAAAGAGAATTCTATAAATTAATCATGGACTATGTCATACCAGCATGGTGAATCAAAGAAAAGTGAAAACTAAATGCAAAAGACGCTCCAAGATTTGCACATATCACATGAACGAAACGAATCCGAAAACATACCGATACTTGTTGAAGAAAGATGGGATGCCTTCAGGGGCATCCCCAAGCTTAGACGCTTGAGTCTCCTTGAATATTTACTTGGGGTACCTTGGGAATCCCCAAGCTTGAGCTCTTGCCTCTCCTCCTTCTCCTCACATCGAGACATCCACGATCTTCGAACACTTCATCCACACAAAACTCAACAAAAAGCTCGGTAAGATCCGTTAGTATAATAAAGCAAATCACTACTCTATGTACTATTGCAAACCAATTCATATTTTGTTTTTCCATTGTATCTACTGTAATATAACTTTTCCATTGCTTAATCCACTGATAGAAATTGATAGTTTCATCAAAATAAGCAAACTATGCATCAAAAAACAGAATCTGTCTTAAACAGGATAGTCTGTAGTAATCTGAACATTCACCATACTTATGTTACTACAAAAATTCTGAAAACATTAGGAAAAATAGAACATTTGTATAGAAAGACATTGCAAAAAGTTTCAGAACCGTTTGACGTTCCATTAAAAAATGTAAAATCGCGCACTACAGCCAAAGTTTCTGTTTTGCACCGCACGAACCAACAAGCAATGTAAACATCCTAAAGGCAAATCTTGGCACATTATTTTTATGATACAATGGATTTTTATTTTATAAAAGCACACAACATAAATAAATGACTCTCTAAAACTTCCGGGTTGTCTCCCTGGCAGCGCTTTCTTTAAAGCCAATAAGCTAGGCATATAGTGCTCAAGTAATGGATCCACCGGGATCCCAAGGTATATCAAAGCCAATTTCAATTAACAATGATTCGTGATTTAGTAGTGAGCACAAGGTAACATATATCATGCAGAAACGAAGTCTAACTCTCTTCCTATGCATCGGCATGTCATAAAAGAACAATTCATGCACACATAGTAAAGGCCAATGCATAATATAAACAGTTTCTTTTAGTTTTACCATATTAGAAACATGGAGAGGCGGAGATGTAGTTCCTCTCTCATGATAATTGAAAGTAGGATCAGAAAGCGCATGCATATTATATCTATCAAAATTATCATGTGCAACGGTAAAATGCAACCCATCAATATAATCCTTAATAAGGGCAAACTTCTCCGATATAGTGTAGTCGGGAGAATTCAAAAAGATAATAGGACTATCACGTGTGGGTGCAATAGCAACAAGTTCATGTTTAACATAAGGAACTATCGAAAGTTCATCTCCATAAGCATAATTCATATTGGCATCTTGGCCACAAGCATAGCAAGCATCAGCAAAAAGGAATATTTCAAAAGAATCAACGAGATCATAACAATCATCATAGCAATCATCCTTCGGTAAGCACGAAGGGAAATTAAACAATGTATGAGTTGAAGAGTTACTCTCATTAGAAGGTGGGCACGGGTAGCTAATCCGCTCTTCCTCCTTTTGTTCTTCGCTCTCCTCATCATCTTTTTCATCCAATGAGCCCACAGTTTCATCAATTCCTTCTTCCATAGACTCCTGCAAAATATTAGTCTCTTCTTGGACAGCGGAGGAGTCCTCAATATATGGTTTAACATAGGCATTAGAAGCATAATTATCATAACAATATTTAAGTGTGGAAAAAATTTTAGATTTGTAAAGAGTAGCATCATACTTTCCAATGAAAGAAGCAATTTCATAAGCACCCTTAAAAGCAACAAATTCTTCAATTTGTTGAACATCATAGTAATTATAAACACCCTTATCATACAAAGATACGATTCCATTATCACTAAACTCACATTGTTAGGGAAGGTGTTTCTTAGGGTCTTCAGAACAACAAGTAAAATCATATATTTCACATAAATTCCAAGCATAGCATTGCAAATGATGAATTTGATCCAGTAAAAGTTTCCCCTTCTGAGATAAGCGATGTCGCACATAACAAGCATGCTCATCTAAAGATTTGCCCTCAACTAAGCTATTTGGGGTTTCAACATGAACACATAGGCATCGAAGATGATCCAAGTAAAAAGCTTCAATAGTGTGATAGATTTTCAGGGGTTGTTCAACCATTGGTTCAGTAGGTACCACTAATTTTTTTTGGTATTTTGCGTTTCCTACCCATAACTAAAGATAGAAAACCAGAGAACAAAATAAAAACTACTTAGTGATAAAGCAAACAAGCACACACGAGAATATTCACCCCATGCTATAACTCCCCGGAAACGGCGCCAGAAAAAGGTCTTGATAACCCACAAGTATAGGGGATCAATTGTAACCTCTTTCGATAAGTAAGAGTGTCGAACCCAACGAGGAGCTAAAGGTAGAAAAAAATATTCCGTCAAGTTCTATCAACCACCAATACAACTCTACGCACGCTTAACGTTCGCTTTACCTAGAACAAGTATGAAACTAGAAGTACTTTGTTGGTGTTTTTGGATAGGTTTGCAAGATAATAAATAGCAAGTAAATAAAAACTAGGGGATTTTTTAGTTAAAGAATCAATAAAGTTAGTATAGCGAGTGTGGAAAAGTGGTGGTAGGAGTTGCGAAATTGTCCCTAAGCAACTAACTACGTTACTAGACCGATAGCAAGTTTTATGTGGGAGACGCCACTTCTAGCATGTCATCCCTGACTTGGAATTCTATGCACTTATGATTGGAACTATTAGCAAGCATATGCAACTACTAACGTTCATTAATGTAAAACCCAACCATAGCATTAAGATATATTGCCCCGCTTCAATCCCGTATGCATCAATTTCTATGCTAGGTTGAAGCTTTTGTCACTCTTGCCCTCCAATACATAGTCCTATCAACATACAACTAACCCTATGGTGTGATCCACGCGCGCACTCATATGATGGGCACCAAACGACAGCAACATAACCACAAGCAAATTAAATCAATCATAGCAATTCACCAATTACCGATAGGACAATGAAAATCTACTCAGACATAATAGGATGGCAACACATCATTGGATAATAATATGAAGCATAAAGCACCATGTTCAAGTAGAGGGTACAGCGGGTTACAGGGGATTGGACTGCTATAGATAGATGGGGGAAGGTGATGAAGATGTTGGTGAAGATGACAGAGGTGTTGGTGTAGATTGCGGTGACGATGATGGCCCCGGCGGCTTTCCGGCGCCACCGGGAGAGAGGGGGAGAGAGCCCCCATTTTTTCTTATTCTTCTTCTTACTTGACCTTCTCTCTAGATGGGAGAAGGGTTTCCCCTCTGGTCCATGGCTTCCATGTCTGCGGAGGGGCGAGAGCCCCTCCGAGATTGGATCCGTCTCTCTGTCTCTCTCTGTTTCTGCGTTTTAGATTGGGCTGAAATTTGGACATGATTTTTATTCGAATATTAGCTTTTTTGCGGCGTAAGAAGGGCGCCAACCGCCTTACATGGTGGCCACGAGGGCCCAGGGCGTGTCTGAGCCCCTGGGGCACGCCCCGTTGCCTCGTGGCCCCCTCGGGCATCGTCTTGGGTTGATTGTTCTTCCCAAAAATCACATATACTCCAGAAAAATCTCCATCAGTTTTTATCCCGTTTGGACTCCGTTTGATATGGATTTTCTGTGAAACAAAAAACATGCAACAAACAGGAACTGGCACTGGGCACTGGACCAATATGTTAGTCCCCAAAAATAGTATAAAAAGTTGCCAAAAGTATATGATAGTTGTATAATATCGACATGGAATAATCAAAATTTATAAATACGACGAAGACATATCAGCCTCGCCCCTTGCTGGGCTCGCCTGCCCGACAGGGGGGGGGGCTTGTTCTCCTGACAATATCCTGATTCCTTGACTCATTTTTGGTCCTTCTGATCTGCATGTTGGTCCTTCGAATCTCTTGGTTTCTTGTATTCTGACTTGGGATGGTGCTTCAACCTCGTTCCCATGCCTGTGCATAGTCTGGGCAACAGACCCTAGGTTTGTTATACCGATAGAAGCCCTCGGGCCTGCCCTGAACGCGCTGCCGAGCGATATCGGGGTAGGGCCTAAGAAGTGCACATGCGAGGGTTGCTAAAGAGGCTGGTCTCTTGGAGTCTTCTTTACTTCTTCATTAGCCTTTGTTCCGGGCCGGTTTTCGGTTTCTCCGCGCGTTGTGTGTGACGTTGTGGAAACTGCCATCCCACTTGCCTCCTGTTTTGCACATACCTGCCATGTGTTTTGCATGCATTGGGCGTAGTAGGTGGTGGATGCAGCGGGCACGGGGAGGACTGCCTTGGCTGGAAACCGAGCGCCGATGGTTGTAGCAGAGAGTCGGCCTCGACTCTCAGAGTCGCAGAGTGTGCAGAGAGGCCGTATTGGAAGAGCTGGGTAGTCGTTTCCCATATGAGGAGCCAGCCCCCTGCCCTGTTTCCCTACAAAAGGGGCAAGGGTGGTGCTTCTCTTCACACACACTTCTTCTTCTTCTCCTTCGCAACCCTTTCCTTCTATCCATGGTGAGAGGGCGAGGGCGCGGTGGTGTCTCGGCGGCGGCGACGAGGGATTCTGCCCGGCAACGCATCCCTCCTCCCCCGGATCCCGAGGTGGAAGAACCGGCTACGAGGGGAGTAGGAAGAGGACGAGGTCGCGGTCGCCGCGGCGCTCGGGGAGGAAGGGGCGGGGTGGTGCCTTGGTGGCGCCTCCGCCGGTAGTCCCTCCCCCGATGGAAAGCAACGCCAGTGACCAACCTTAGGAGTTCATCATCAGGCTGTATAAGCCTCTGTGTGGTCATCTTCGCCTCCCAACTCCCTTTGCGCGAGAGATGGAACTCGAGCAACCATGTGCTCTGCGGCTGCACATGAGGGGCTATGGGAATGGAGGTATGAGGGTGGACGTCGACTTCCCCGCCCCTCATGTGATGTACCTTCTCCGTGCCTAGAAGACCTTCGCCCGCGCCCACGGTTTCTCGGAGGGGCACGTTCTCCAGTTCAAATTAATGGAGAATGGCCTACTCTCCGTCATGATCTTCGGGCGCTCAGGATGACGCTTAGGGTGTTGCGCTGTAACACCCCGGATATGATTTACCCAATATGTACTCCAACTCTTGCCGTTTCCGGCCTTAAGTTATTTTATTTTCTCGGGTTCGGGTCCTTGCCTCCGTGTGTTGTTATCGTTGTCATGCATCTCATATCATGTCATCATGTGCTTTGCATTTGCATACGTGTTCATCTCATGCATTCGAGCATTTCCCCGTTGTCCGTTTTGCATTCCGGCGCTTCGTTCTCCTCCAGTGGCCATTTCTGCCTTTCTTTCGTGTGTGGGGATTGAACATTTCCGGATTGGACCGAGACTTTCCAAGCGGCCTTGGTTTACTACCGGTAGACCGCGTGTCAAGTTTCGTACAATTTGGACTTCGTTTGATGCTCCAACGGTTAACCGAGGGACTAAAAAGGCCTCGTGTGTGTTGCAGCCCAACACCCCTCCAATTTGGCCCAAAACCCACCAAAACCCTCTCCATCATCTAGAGCGTTCGATCACGATCGCGTGGCCTAAAACCGCACCTCATTTGGACACTCCTAGCTCCCCCTATGCCTATTTATACCTCCCCCATTCGAAATCCTGGGTCATTCCACCCCTAACCCTAGATCCACCCCTCTCCGCGCGGCCGGACAGCGTCCGTCGCTGCCTGCAGCGAATCACAGCGCCAAGTGGCACTGCGCCCACTTCCCCGCCGCCAGGCCCGCCCGCGCTACGCCCAGGCCAGATCGAGCGCGCCCGAGCCCCGCCGCCGTCTTCCTCCGGGCAAGCCACCGCCGCCGCGCGCCGCCTTTCCTCTGGCGAGCCCTCGCCGAAGCTCGCCCTCCAGCGGCCACCGCCTCTACCACTACACCGGGCTGCCACCTTGCTCCTCGTCCCGGCGCCGCCCGACGCCGGCGACCGCGCCTGCCGCGCCGCCTCCCGCCGTCCCGTGGCCAGATCGGGACGCCGGCGAGCTCCCGTTGCCGTCCTTGCCTTCTCCGGTGCTGATCCGGTGAGATCCGCCGCCGCTTCGAAAACCGTGCTGCGGTCAACCCTAGATCCGCGAGGTGATGAATTTCTCTAAGTCCCCGTTTTCCAGATTCAAATGCCCTTGTTCATCGTGCCGTAATTTTGCATCAGTGGCTCTGTTTTGGGCATATAGCATATCAAAATGTTCGTCTCAGAGAGTACATCATTTCATCTCATTGCATCATTTTAATTTGAGTTCATCTTTATGCCCGAAATGCTGTTAGAAGAATGATATTTGAGATAATTGTCAGATCTGCTGCCTCAATTAGATATTTGTCATTCTTGCCATGATTATTGTGTGCATGATATGCCCCTGAGCTCTACATGAGTTTTGTTATATGTTTTGCCATCTATCCAGAGGTGCAACCCATGTATTTTTGTGATGTGTGTGGTGACTAGCACAAGCTTGCAAAGTGGTGCATTCGTTAATGCCGATTTCAGGGACTAGCAATTCCACTAAGTCTTTGAGCTGGTTATGTCAATATGCCATATGTTCATGTTGTTTTCTAGTTATCCGTGCCTCTTTTGAGGATGATCAGTAAGGATGTTTTGTTAATCTTGTAGTGCTCTATCTATCCATGTCTTTGTTTGCAATTATGGAGCAACCTAGCTTGAGTCAATCGAGCTCTACTTTTACTATTTCGTGAATCTGGGCAGATTGTCTACTTGTTAGCAATTTTGCCGAGGATGTTGTAGTTGATCCGTGCATGCTATGTTATTGTTCTTGCCATGTCTAGCTTGTATTTGTGTATTGTTGATGGGTGTATGCTTAGTTTATCATGACTTGCTTTGTAGTGAGTGCATCGAGCTCGTAAACATGCCTACTTGATATCTGTTTCAGCATGCTCCAGTTTTCACTAAGTCTGAGAACTGATTATGTTTTTGCCATGTTCACATGCTTGCAAATGTATTTTCCGATCCCTTTTGGCTCAAGGTCACTAAGGGACTTTTGTTAAGCTCTTTGAGTAGCTCCATTCCATGCTTTACTTTGCCATGTTCAGGTCCTGTAGCATATGGTTTTCATGCTCCAAAGTGTGCTATCTGATCTGAAATTCCACACAAGTGTTAATTTCGCTAAGTCTGAGATCTGTTTGCCAAATGCATTTTTGCCATGCTTGTTTGAACCTGTTAATGGATGATGTGGCCGTAGCTCAGTGCTAGTCTTTTTTTAAGAATCATGAATGGATCCCTGCCATGTATTTTGATGCCATGTTTGGGTGCTGTAGCATGTTTAATCTTGTAATAGCAATTTATGCCTACTTGAAAAAACCATCCAAATCATAAAACACCAGCCTAGAGACACAAAGAAATTAGGCACACAACGGCAAAAGAAAACAGATGAATACTGAGTGCTCCAGAAACAACACCCCGATCTGGTGAGGCAACTACTTGACTATTTTTCGAAAATACATATATCTATGGAACTCCAGGACAGAATTTCGTAAACATTCATATAGGAGAATGATCCTGGAAAAATTATTAGAAATGACATAGCATCTGAATGATTCTTTAAACAAAGATAATCTACGGATCATTCTCTATCCACGCCTTGGTAATAGAATAGCAGAATGTTTTGTGAGAAGGCGACATATAACATAGTGTGCATAACCATAGATTTGGCAATTAATCGATCCTAGCAGAATCTTAAGCCCGAAATTAAAAAACACTTGCTGTGTGGAATTTCAGATCAGATAGCACACTTATCAGCCGCACAAGTGAAAAAGACATCACCTAAAGCTTGCACACGGATCTGCTGACAACTCGAACCACACAGATAAAGCCAATCGAGAACTGGAGCTACTACAAACAGAAAAGAATCTAACCTTAAGCAAAAAAACCTTACGATGACACCCTATAAGGAGACACCAAAAAAAGGCAAATCGAGAAAAAAAGAAAAAAGTACATGCAAACCAGATGTGAGAGCGATGGCACCGTAGACATAATCAATCATCAGGCTCTCAGAGCTGAGTGATCTCCAAAACTGGCTCGACGACACGCTCACACCACATGATCGTAACAAGTGTATGGCATTGTCATCTTAGGCGATGCTCGATAGCAACTCACTGACAAAAGTCAACGCTCCATATGCATAAACTAAAAGGCCCTCAGTGATGATACATGAACCATCAAGAATACAGACAAATCCCTCAAGAATCATTCGGTCCGTGGAAAGGGCCATACCCCCAAGACAAAACCAAAATAGAACAACAGGTCAGAGTGGCCTGTCGTCATATTATGCAATTACCGACGATACCATAAGGTCCATAACATAAACAACATACCTGCGGCAAAATTGCTAACAAGTAGACAATTCTGCCCAGCTATATTCACCAAAAGAAAATTAAGTTATAGAGACAGTAGGAAGCGTCAATAACATAGACATGCACGGATCACTAAGACTAGTCAGAACTCGCAATCAAATCTGCCCAGATTCACAAATAGCAAAAGTAGAGCTCGATTGACTCAAGCTATGCTCCATAAATTGCAAGACAAAGAAATGGATGGATAGAGCACTACACGATTAACAAAATCCTTACTGATCATCCTCAAAAGAGGCAAGGATCACTAGGAAACAACATGAACATATGGCATATTGAAGATAAATAAACCAGATCAAGGACTTAGTGGAATGCTAAGTCCCTGAAATCAGCATTAACGAATGCACCACTTTGCAAGCTTGTGCTAGTCACCACACACATCACAAAAATACATGGGTTGCACCTCTGGATAGATGGCAAAACATATAACAAAACTCAATGTAGAGCTCAGGGGCATATCATGCACACAATAATCATGGCAAAAATGACAAATATCTAATTGGAGCAGCAGATCTGACAATTATCTCAAATAGCATTCTTCTAACAGCATTTCGGGCATCAAGATGAACTCAAATGAAAATGATGCAATGAGATGAAATGATGTGCTCTCTGAGGAACATTTTGATATGCTATATGCCAAAACGGAGCTACGGATGCAAAGTTAGCACGATGAACAAGGGCATTTGAATCTGGAAAACGGGGACTTAGAGAAATTCATCACCTCGCGGATCTAGGGTTGACCCGGCACGGTGTGAAGCGGCGGCGGATCTCGCCGATCCCCCGGAGAAGGCAGGGACGGCAACGGGAGCTCGCCGGCGTCCCGATCTGGCCGCGGGACGGCGGGAGGCGGCGCGGCAGGCGCGGTCGCCGCTCGGGCGGCACCGGGACGAGGAGCAAGGCGGCAGCCCGTGCGGTGGCGGAGGCGATGGCCGGCGGAGGGCAAGCTTCGCGCGGGCTCGCCGGAGGAGAGGCAGCGTGCGCGGCGGCGGTGGCCGGCCCCGAGCGAGCGGCGCGCGGGCTCGGGGGCGCGCTCGATCTGGCCCGGGCGCAGCGCGGCGGGCCTGGCGGCGTGGGAGTGGGCGTGCCACGTGGCACGCGGGGATTCGTGCAGGGGCGGCGGACGCTGTCCGGCGGCCGGCGGACGTGTCCGGCCGCGCGGAGAGGGTGGATCTAGGGTTAGGGGGAAATGACCCGAGATTTCGAGGGGGGTATATATAGGCATAGAGGGAGCTAGGAGAGTCCAAATGAGGTGCGGTTTTCGGCCACGCGATCGTGATCGAACGCTCTAGATGATGGAGAGGGTTTGGTGGGTTTTGGGCCAAATTGGAGGGGTGTTGGGCTGCAACACACACGAGGCCTTTTCGGTCCCTCGGTTAACCGTTGGAGCATCAAACGAAGTCCAAATGGTACGAAACTTGACAGGCGGTCTACCGGTAGTAAACCAAGGCCACTTGGCAAGTCTCGGTCCAATCCGGAAATGTTTAATCCCCACACACGAAAGAAAGGTAGAAATGACCACCGGAGGAGAACGAAGCGTCGGAATGCAAAACGGACAACGGGGAAAATGCTCGAATGCATGAGATGAACACGTATGCAAATGCAATGCACATGATGACATGATATGAGATGCATGACAACGACAACAACACACGGAGACAAAAACCCGAACCCGAAGAAATAAAATAACTTAACGCCGGAAAACGGCAAGAGTTGGAGATACAAAATTGGGAAAATTCCGGGGTGTTACAACACTCCACCACTACGAAAGGATCTCGTCCCGAGATCTAGGACTGAAAGAACGCGGGTACTCAGAACGGAGGTGATCCTCGCGTTCCCAGGTAGCTTCACGGTCGGAATGGTGTGACCACTTGACTTTGAGGAATTTGATTGACTTATTGCGAGTCTTGCGTTCAGTCTCTTCAAGAATAGCAACTGGGTGCTCACGATAAGAGAGATCTTCTTGGAGCTCAATGTCCTCGAAGTTGACGGTGCGGTCAGGAGTCTTGAAGCACTTTCGAAGCTGAGAGACATGGAACACGTCATGAACATTTGCAAAGTTTGAAGGAAGCTCGAGTTGATAGGCGAGGTCGCCTCTCTTGCTGACAATCTTGAAAGGTCCCACGTATCTGGGCAAGCTTCCCTTTGATACCGAAGCGACGAGTACCTTTCATTGGAGAGACGCGGAGGTAAACATGATCTCCGATCTCGAAAGCCAAATCACGGTGCTTACTATCATAGTAGCTCTTCTGGCGGGATTGGGCTGCTTTGAGGTTATCTCGAATGACTTTGCACATTTCCTCTGCCTCTGTGATTAAGTCATTTCCAGAAGCTGACGTTCACCGGTTTCAGACCAGTTGAGAGGGGTACGGACACTTCCTGCCATACAGAATTTCAAATGGGGCCTTGCCCGAACTTGCTTGAAAACTGTTGTTGTAGGAGAATTCAGCATAAGGAAGACAATCCTCCCACTTCATGCCGAAGGAGATCACACAAGCCCTGAGCATATCTTCAAGAATCTGGTTGACACGCTCGACTTGACCGCTAGTTTGAGGATGGAAAGCTGTGCTGAAGCGGATGTTGGTGCCCATGGCCTTCTGAAAAGAATCCCAAAACTTGGAGGTAAAGATGCTGCCACGGTCTGAAGAGATCACTTGTGGAATACCGTGCAGAGAGACAATCCGAGAGGTATAGAGTTCCGCCAATTGAGCTGCAGTGATTGACTCTTTGATAGGCAGAAAGTGAGCCACTTTAGTGAGTTTGTCGATGACAACGAATATAGCATCATTGCCACGTTTGGACTTTGGAAACCCAGTCACGAAGTCCATCTCAATGTGGTCAAACTTCCATTCTGGAATGGCAAGAGGTTGGAGGAGACCAGCTGGCCTTTGGTGTTCTGCCTTCACTCTTCTGCAGACATCACATTCATTCACGAATTGAGCAATCTCGCGCTTCATTCGAGTCCACCAATAAGCCTGCTTGAGGTCCTGATACATCTTCGTGCTCCCAGGGTGGATGGAGAGGAGAGAATTGTGAGCCTCGTTCATGATCACTTTACGAAGGTCACCTTTGGGCAACAATACGATCCTCGAAGAAGAGAGTATCCTTGTCATCAAGGCGGTAGCACTTGTACTTGGGTTGACTCTTGGCAATCCCAATCTTCACCTTCTTCACCATAGCATCAAGAAGCTGAGCTTGGCGAATCTGGTCTTCCAAGGTAGGAGAGACTTGAAGGTTGGCGAGGAACACCTTGAGGAACAACTTGCAATTAAGTTTGCGGAAAGCTTCACAAAGCTCGGGTTGATAAGGCTTGAGAATCAGACTGTTGCAGTAAGCCTTTCCTGCTCAAAGCGTCAGCAATCACATTGGCCTTGCCTGGAGTATACTCGATACTCGGATTATACTCTTGAATCATTTCGACCCATCGAGTTTGCCTGAGGTTGAGATTAGGCTGAGTGAAGATGTACTTGAGACTCTTGTGATCAGTGAAAATGTCCACTTTTCTTCCCAATAGAGAGATGTCTCCAAGTCAAAAGAGCATGCACAACTGCCGCCAACTCGAGATCATGAGTGGGGTAGTTCTTCTCATTGGCTTCAACTGGCGAGAGGTATAAGCAACAACTTTCTTCTCTTGCATCAACACTGCGCCAAGACCTTGGAGAGAGGCATCACAAAAGACCTCGTACGGCTTGGATTCATCAGGCGGAGTCAGAACTGGAGCAGTGGCCAATTTCTCTTTCAAAGTGTTGAAAGCAATGTCACACTCCAGAGACCAAACGTACTTGACATGCTTCTGGAGAACATTTGAGAGAGGCTTCGCGATCTTAGAAAAGTTTTCAACGAATCTTCGACAGTAGCTTGCGAGACCGAGGAAGCTACGGAGTTGCTTCACGTTCTGAGGAGGTTCCCAATTCACAATTGCAGACACCTTCTCAGGATTCATAGCAATGCCCTTGGCAGAGATGATATGACCAAGATAAAGAACCTCATCGAGCCAAAATTTGCACTTGGAGAACTCACTACAAGAAATATGTCAACTTATGACCTTCTGTCAGTGACCCTCGAAGAATTGGTCATTAATTTATGACCATTTTAGACCAATTGGTCAAAAGCTGTTCAGGGGGCTTCAAACCCTAAACCATTGCCACCATTTTGGTCAGAAAGGTCGTAATTTCCTTACACGAAATGGTCACAAAGCAAACAGTGCTAGTCCACTGCCTTATTTCTAGTTGTTAATGACCAATATAGATGGTCATAACCTTGTAGATTGTGGTGGGTTGTGATGACTAGGTGCCATCTCATCAGTTTTGCCTATGTGTCATGTCCATGTGGCAGTTTTTGCCCTAGGTTGTGAAGCAACCTATATTTCTATCATTCCCAAAATTCCCAAAAAAATTTCATAAATTCTTTGGGTCATATCTTCATCAAATATGTAAAAATCCTTCCTTGCCTAGTTCAAAACTAATTCAACAATATTCATTTTCCTATTATGTTTACAACAACACTTTATGAAGGAAGTTCTATTTATATATTCTTGATTGCCCTATGAATTTTTGGGCACTCTTTCCTATCCAAATCATTACCGCATGACAAAATTCAGCTCCATTTGCCTAGCAAATCTTCCTCGGCAAATTTCCAAAGTTTTTGTCCACCTAGAAGAATTGTGAAGGAAGTACCTTTTTTGTATCTCTAAATGACATGAAATTTATACAGTTTCTTCATATGTCCAAATTATCACCCTCCTCCAAATTGCAGCTCAGTCAAATCGTCTATGTGAGCCCAGGTTCAATTTATATTTTATGGCCAAATTGGCACGTTGCAAAGAAAGTGTTATATAGACCCCTCCTATTACCCTCAAACTTTTTGGGCACTCTTCCATACCCAAATCATTGCCACATGATAATATTCAGCTCAATTTTCCTAGTAAATCTTTCTCGGGAAATTTCCAAAGTTTCTACCTCGAGAGAAGCTTTGTGAAGTAAGTACTATCTAGGCTTTTCCAAATGATCTGAAAATTGACCAGCGCATGAGCATACCTAAGTAACTTATCTACACCAATTTTGAGCTCATTTCATTCATCCAATCTCTCTCACTAGTTTTCCCAAGTTTCTGTCCATAGAAGAGCATTGTGAAGGAAGTACTACTTTGGCATGTCCAAATGGTATCAATTTTCTACAATGCTTTCCTATGCCCAAATAACCATCCTCAACAAAATTTCAGCTCAATCCATTCATTATTTTGAGCCCAGCTTCAACATTCATATTTTTGTCCAGCGTGGTACTTTGCAAAGCAAGTACCACCTAGGATCCTCCTTTTGAGCTAAAAATTTGTGAAGACATTCTCCATAGTAGATGATCATCCTCAGCCAAAACTCACGCCCATTGGCCATGTGCATTTCCCGTACCGCTAATCAAACACTTGGCTGCTAATTCATGTTTGAGCATCGATCGGTCTTCTCGTGAGAATCTTATGTTGTAATTTTCTTCCTAGCACCAACCTGGGGAGTGCCCAACCCACTAGACATGCCTAAGCCGCCCAGAACACATGGCAACATTACGGTCACGCGGTGACCACGCGACGGGCATGCGAGTTTACACGCTCTAGAGTTGAGGCCCTCGGCCACCGCCCAAACCTCGACGTATCGCCACCAAACCATGTATTTATGATTAAATAGGTCCTTATGTAACTAGAAAAGATTTTTGTAAAAAATAAATAGCAAACTATGAGGCAACTGCAGTTCAAATTTGACCCGCTTCCAACTGAATCGGCGGAAATTTGTCTTTTTCACGAGAGGTGGATCAAAATTTTTTACACCCAACCATTTTGTCAATTGTGCATTAAATATGGCCTAGTATTTTATAAAAATGATTCAGTCCAATTTTGCAACAATTATTTGGTAGTTCCTTCACAAAAAAAACCTCCTTTCGGGCACTCAAAAAATGGAAAATGGTTTTTTCGTCCAACGAAAATGAAAACTTCCTTAGGCAACATTGTTTGTCATTCCAATATGCACCCTTGTGCACAATATGAGATCATTTGAACAAACTATGCCATGAATGTGGCCATAAGATTGATCATTTGGCTTGAAAGCCATTGATCTCCACACATGATAGCTCGTTTCTGAGAACACATTTTTAAAATAATTGCCGTATTACAAGTTTGTTATTTTTCCTAGGAACTTGGCCACATATGATGACACAATGCGAAGGTTTCCCAATTTTTTGATTTTTGTGAATTTTTTATACCCGTTTCAAAATGCGGTCAAAACGGCGGGAATGACCGTTCCTAGCTAGTGGTTGAATCTTGGAATTTTTTTGGTGTTTCTCTGATTAAATAGATACTTATGTACCTAGAAATGATTTTTTGTAAAAAATAAATAGCAAACTATGAGGCAGCTGCAGTTCAAATTTGACCCGCTTCCAGCTGAATCGGCGGAAATTTGTCTTTTTCACGAGAGGTGGATCAAAACTTTTTACACCCAACCATTTTGTCAATTGTGCATTAAATATGTCCTAGTATTTTAGAAAATTGATTTGGTCCAATTTTGGAACAATTATTTGGTAGTTCCTTCACAAAAAACCTCCTTTCGGGCACTCAGAAAATGATTAAAAATAGCTAGAAAGATCAGAAATGCATAGAAATTGGTCCTTATCCATAAAATGTGGTCTAACTCTAGTGAAAATTTGTGTGGTGCCATTTTGCAAAATATGTTGAATAGCTACTTCACAAAATCCCTCTATTTTAAGTACTTCGACACTTTTTTAAATCACTGCTTTTTCGACCAATTAGGACTCTTCCCACAGATCGATGACATGGCGCCCATCCATCCATCCATCCATCTCTCGATCCCACATCCATCCATCCATCCATCTACAGAAAAAAAGGAAAATGAAATGAAAAAGAGATACCCCCACCCGCAGCCCAAACCCTAGGTCAGATCCCATCGACTCCCCCCATCGCACCCCTCCTGTCCTCGCAGCCGCCGCCACCTCCTCCCTCGATCCAGTCCTCTCCCCGGCCTCCTTTCCCCGATCCAGTTCTCTCCCCGCCGCTCCCACCCACCGCCGACCTCGCAGCCCTCCTCACCACCGCCGCCGACCTCGTCCCTCCCTCCCCTCACCATCTCTCCCTACCCTATGCCCCAGATCAAGTTGAGCAGGTCGACCAATGCGCTAGGGTTCCGTTTGGTCAGCTCTGCGCCGGCTCTCCGGTTGGCCGCCCGCCCGACGATGGATCTCCTGCCGCTCTCCCACCAGGCGCTCTTCGCGGCCGTCCGATCCTCGGACGCCGAGGCCGTGCGCCGCCTCCTGGCCGTCGCCGAGGAGTCCGCGCTCTACGTCGCGGCGGAGGCCAGCGCAGTCGAGGTCGTGCACCTCCTCCTCCCGCTCTACGACCTCGAGGCCGCCAAGCTCCGCTCCCGCCTCGACCTCGACGCCTTCCACGTCGCCGCCAAGCAAGGGCACACCAGTGAGCCCCTCTTCTCGCTCGATTAGTAGCTCGGGGTCTTCTTCAAGTTCGCCTGCGGGGTGAGTTGCCCGAGCATTGTCCCGCCCGTGCTAGCTGCATGTTTAAACTTCGCAGTAGGTTCTCTCCGTAGCATTATCCGATGCAGGATATGTCATCCGTACGCGCTGTGCTTTGATCTGCTTGGTTCTAGCAGTTACGTTGTTTTCGAGTGGATTTAGGCACTGCTTGTTAGATCCAGTGCTTTGGATTCCCCAGTCGCGTCAGGCGATGGGTTGCATGCTGATGATTACTGCTAGGTCCATGCTAGTGATTATTTTGTATGGATGATGATACTGGCGTTCCTTCTTTTTTTGCAAGTACTTTTTGGGCAAGTCGATAGACTCCGTTGCTCCATCTGTACATAATTCTGTTTGTGTTCGTTGCAGTGGTAATTATGGCTTCAATAGTTATTGAAGATTGCACCTGTAAATCTAGATCTACTTGGATCCTGGTGGCTTCTTTTGCCAAGCAATATCATGTGCTTATTAGTTGCAAGCTGTATTGGTTTGCTCTACTGCCATGTTAATTCTTTGTTTCCCCTTTGTGTTAACCACCTTGTGTTGTTGTACAGAAACTTTATTGAGAAATTGTCAGTTAACAGTATTTTTCTTCTAGGCCATCGGGGGATCTCTGGCGGCAGCACAAGGAGCAGAGCAGCGGAACAGCAGCACTGGCACGGGCTTATATATTGTTGGCTTGTAGCATAAACTGTTGGAACGATAGCATAAATTGTTCAGCGTCTTGACGCACTAATGCAATCGTACTGACAATTGGTAGTAACCAAAATCGTATAAAGGCAGTCTGGTCTCTCTTTAAATTATATTTCATAAACTATATTGAACCACTACAGCTGCTATAGATTTGAGATTCACATCTTTTTACATTGCCTGCTCTAGGAAGTTACTGTCGTGTAGTTAGTCTTCTTGCACTGCATTTGTACAATTGTATATTCTTGCCACTACTAGGTGATTCCTTGAATTATCCAGTCTGTTGTAACATACCAGTTTGATGGAATGCCTATGGTCTAAGGAGATAAACATTGGTATCCAGAATAGATCTACCTAAACCAACAGGCACAAAACATGCATATCCCTTTAATCTGCATTAGTGCGTCTAAGTGGTTAGTGTATTGTAAGCTCCATCCATGGAGCAGTGAAATAAGCTGACGCTGTATAACGTGCAGCTAGCTTGCTGTTTAGACATTTTCCCGTTTTTAAGTATTACTTTTCTCTACATCTTTGAATTGGATCGTCGATCTTTCCTGGAGTCGATTTTGCACTAGAGCTTCTAAAACTAACCAGTCCAGGGAAGAACTTCTTTCTTATCTTCATACATTCTGGACCTTTTCACTACCCTCAATTCAGTTTCTACAACATGACAATTTTAAAAATGCTAGTCGAGCAATCTTTTAGAAAGCATAATGCTAGTGGGATCTACTCGGTTCATGCTTACTTTTGTCTGCATGACAGTCCTATACGAAGTGCAATTTTGTACTGCTTTCTTCAAGGTTTAGGGTCCAGGCATATGGCTCACTGTTCGTACTGTCCCAATGCAGCAGCTTCAGCTTCGCCTGCTAGTCGTCTGTGCCGGATGCCGCGCCCGGGGCTGCTGGTGGCCTCGAGGACGACGCCCAGGCTAAGGCATACGAGGGCGCACCACCACCGTATGACAGGACCAAGCGCATGGTCATCCCCGACACGCTGAAGTACGTCAGCGTTGTACTGCCTTCTAGATCTTGGCGTGTGTCTTGTATGTGTGTTTGATGTTGACGTTGCTTGTGGTTTTGCAGGGTTCTGAGGCTGCAGCCTGCGCACAGGTACTGCCTCCTCGGCCAGCTCTCCAAGGAGGTCAGATGGAACTACGCTGACACCATCAGGGTAAGCTATTTCATTGTGTTGTTTCTTCAGTGCTCACTAGTTGCTAGTGTTCGACTGCTACCAGTGGGTTAAGATTAGTCTTTTATAATTGTTTTCTAGAGGATGAGTTACTGGGGCTGTTCAGGCCATGACTCGAAATTGTAATTGTTTTCTTGAGGATGGGCAATCTTGTATAGCTGAAAGTGATACATTCTTTGAAAACTCAGCTTCTACTATTCACCTTGTAGATCTTTTATTCTGCAACATATTTGGTTTTGTCTGATTAAAAAATTGGTCATGCTCACGAGCAGTATATATGCACTTGGTTGGTTCACTGTTGGCAGTTTAGCTACACAAACTGACTGACATTGCACAATAAAATGTAGCAGATTTGCTAGCAATCCTTCTTTCTCTCGTATAGAAGTACATGCTATCTAACGTGAGCAAAATCATTGCGTAACTACAGGTACATCATATGACTAATTTACACAGAATACTGATACTCGACCCCATGCATTCAGTTTCAGAACTTGAAACTAATTAACCTGTGGAAACTAACCTGACTAGTAGCTTCTCTGGCTTCCAGTTTACAACTTCCAGGATATCAATCATTCATTCTCAAGTTGCTGCTGGCAGCTACAAGTCGCCCTTTTCTGGAATTTTCATGTTCTTTTTTTGTGCGTATATGCCTTCCTCTTTGATTTCGAGCTTGTGATTGAGGTCAATTGATGGTGGTGGTTGTGCGATGCAGATGTTCGGGATGGCGGAGAAGGAGATGGAGTACCGGGTCGAGCTT
Source organism: Triticum urartu (assembly GCF_003073215.2). NCBI lineage: Eukaryota > Viridiplantae > Streptophyta > Magnoliopsida > Poales > Poaceae > Triticum > Triticum urartu. Next base: position 298,732,341 of record NC_053027.1, read on the forward strand.
TTCAACCGGTGAGTGATGAGCCTTCTAGCTGCTGTACTACCACCAGTCCACCACCTGGGTGGGGCTTGTGAGATCAGATCGCTTGTGAGATCATATAGCTGGTTGATGCAATGAATTGTGGTTATTGCAGGCAAATTTTGGGCTGAGGAAAGAAGACGAGGAGCAACTTCTCTCTGGTCTGGTCGTTGGAACTTCAGGACAAGGTACGTAGCATCCCCATCTCCCTCCCTCTCTTTCTCTGCTTACAAATGCCGCTAAATTAAGGAATATTTGATGCAAATCCTGGCTGTGTAAGGAATTCAAGAGGGATTTGTATGAACAAGTCCAGTTTTTTTAGTTAGTACCAAACAGAGAAGATGCTGTCCAGATTGGCCAATTTTGCTGCTACCACATGGATTTGTATCTATGCAACCATCTTCCTACTGTTTGTGTTGTTTGGATTGCATGAAATTCAGCTTTGGGTGACCTGCACTTAGTTTAATTTCTTTGAATAATCAACCGTATTGTTTCTGTATTGTTTTGCTGCTATATTGTTTCTCACTCATGATTGATCTACTGCCAGGTGAAGGTTTTCAAATGTTGAAGGAGGAGGACAATAGGAACTTCTGGGATATCTTGTCATCTATTTTCTTTTCTTTGTTGTAGAATAGTTCTGTTTGGCACTTACTGGTTGGATGTAAAGATATGTACTGCTAGAATGAATGCATGTAACTATATTTTGGGCTCCTATAATATTTCATGTTGCTTTGAAAATGTATCGGAACTGGGCTAGGCCCAAGATAACTTGTAGTGTGATGTGTTGTAATGTCAATGGCATAATAAAAGAAGTTGGATTGGATCAATTATTTCGGCCCAGCCCAAGATATATTGAACAATTATTTTTGAGGGGAAAACTTGAGAGGCCTAGCAAAGAAATGGCCCAGAAAAAACAAGACCAAAAAAATCTGTCAAAAGGGATAGGCAAAGAAATTTAAAAGGCCGAATTACTGGGCTAGGCCCATGTAGCTAGTGAAAATTAACAGAAATAAATATATATTGAAAAGGCCGAATTGTTGGGCTAGGCCCATGTAGAAAATCGAATTGGACCGGGCTGAATCTTGTGCCACGTCAGATTGCCACGCTGGATGCCTACGTGGCCTGGGGAGGTTGCTAGTGACCAAAACGCCACAGTAGACGTATTTTGGTCATAAATGTTTGCGACCATTCCAGAAGAAAGGTCGCTATAGTCAGTTTACGACGCCCAGCTTTTGACCTTATGTTTTTGGTCACAAAAAGGTAATAAATGGAAATTTGTGACCTTTCAGTGACCAATAGTGGTGGTCATGAGTTGACATATTTCTTGTAGTGACTTGGCGTAGAACTGGTGTTCCCTGAGCTTAGCGAGCACCAAACGCAAGTGCTTGGCATGATCTCCCTTGTTCTTCGAAAAGACCAGAATGTCGTCGAGATAGACCAAAACGAAGTCATTGGTGTAGGCGTTGAAGATGAAGTTCATCATGCGAGAGAACGTCGGAGGAGCGTTGACGAGGCCAAAAGACATGACAGTGTATTCATATGAACCAAAGCTTGTCCTGAAAGCCGTCTTGGGAATATCTTGCTCACGGATTCGAATCTGATGATAACCCATACGGAGATCAAGCTTGGAGAATACTTGGGCACCTTTGAGTTGTTCGAACAGCTCGTTGATGTTGGGAAGTGGGTATTTGTTCTTGATGGTCTTCTTGTTCAATGGACGGTAATCAACACAAAGTCGGTCCGTTTCATCCTTCTTCTTCACAAAAAGAACACCACAACCCCACGGAGAAGAACTAGGCCGGATGAGACCCATTCGCTCTTGAACATCGAGTTGCTTCTTCAGCTCCTTCAACTCTTCAGGTTTGAGCTTGTACGGATGCTTGCAAACCGGTTCCGTGCCAGGCTCAAGATCGATGACGAATTCAACTGGCCGGTGCGGAGGCATTCCTGGAAGCTCTTCTGGGAAGACGTCTTGATATTTGCGAACGACTGGAACTTGCGAGATAGCATCCAGTTCACCCTTCTCATTGAGAGAAAACAGACGGATGGTATCATCACGAGTGGCAAAGACAATTACATCCTCAGACGAATGAGTCAATTGAATCTGCCTGGCTGCACAATCAAGATGCGCCTTGTGCTTAGAAAGCCAATCCATTCCGAGAATAAGATCAATATCCGAGTTACCAAGAACCACCAGAGAAGAAAGGAACTTGTAATCGCCCAACGTGATAGAGACATTCGGGACGCAATTGGTAGAAGTCATTTGCTTGCCCGGAGACACAATCTTCAACGGGACAGGAATCCTCTCGGTCACAAAATCATGCTTGGCAATAAATGGTGTTGAAATAAAAGAAAGCGATGCACCAGTGTCAAAAAGAACTTTTGTAGGAACATCGTTAATAGGAAGGTTACCCATGATGACATCTGGCGAGTCCTCTGCCTGAGCTGCATTCAGCAAGTTGACCTTGGCGTGCTTGGGGTTATGCTTGACCACAACTGTACTTGCCGATCTCAAAGGAGGAGGAGGGGGAGACGCCTCTGATTGAAGCATTTGTTGGCATAGTGACCCTTCTGTTGGCACTTGTTGCACGTGACCTCTGAAAGCGGACGGTGATACGGAGCACTCGAGCTTGGAGCTTGAGACGAAGTCTTGTTCTGAAAGCCAGGGTTGGGTGGGTGGGAAGATCCACTGCAACCTTTGCTCTTCTGCTGATACGGTTGACGGAATGGAGGAGGAGGAAGCCAATACTTCTGCTACTTGGCCACTTGAGTAGAGGAGGAAGGTGTAGCATCTCTGACTCGCTTCTTGGAAGCATCACACCTCAGTTGAGCGGCCTCTTGCTTCAATGCCATGTTGTAGAACTCATCGTACCTCAAGGGCTCAAAGAGGACAAGAGCTAGCTGAATTTCTTCTCTGAAACCACCCCTAAACTGGTATATCATGCTCTTCTCGTCAGGGACGTCCTTCTTAGCAAAGCGGGCGAGCTTCTGAAACAACTTGTTGTAGTCATAGACAGACAAAGAGCCTTGCTTCAGGTTGCGGAATTCCTCACGCTTGCTTTCAACCACGCTCTGAGGAATATGATGAGCTTTGAGGTCTTGACGGAATTCATCTCAGGTAACCGCACGGCCTCCTCTGGAATCCTTGTACTGCTGGAACCATTCTACAACTTGATCTTTGAGTTGGAAGGAAGCGAACTTGACGAAGTCCTCAGGCCTGACGTTACTGCACTCAAAATGCTTGCACAGATCCACGAGCCAATCGTCAGCATCAGTTGCCTCAACACAATTGCTGAAAGTCTTTGGCCCACTAGCAAGGAACTGGTTGAGTGTAGCAAAGTGATTCTGATTGTAGCCTTGGTTGCCTTGGTTCGCTTGATTGCGCTCTTGAAGAATTTGCATGATCAACTGTGTGTTTGCATTGGTTGCGGCCATCACAGCTTGCCATGCCTCCGGAGGAGGAGGAGGTGGTGGCGAATCCTGATTCTGATTGGTACTCTTAGCGGGAGCCATCCTGAAGAGGGTGACAACCGTTAGCACATTGACAGATAAATATTGAAGCTGAATCCAACGGAATGAAAATTGCAACATATAGTCTTCACAGCCGAACAAAATGAACGAATGCATTCCACTTGAAATGGTCACATATCCATAAATTGAGAAGCCATTAAAATTTAGGTAGAGAAATAAATCAACAAGGTACGGATCAAGAACGAATACTCGGTAAGAAATCCCAATCTCAAACCAAATATCCGTGGAAGAAGAACTAGAGCTACAAGAATTCCCACCTATGAAACTCCCGAACCTTTCCGGTTATGCAATCAGGTGTTGGGGATACAGGGAAGCATAATATCTCACCCAAATCTAGAAAATCCTACATCTAGCTTTATCCATCCTTCAACACATAACCAAGAAAAACTTCGGAAACCATCTACCTCAACCTTCGAAAAGCATCCATTATACAAGTTATGGCGATACTCCCGAACTCCCGCCCCAGTACTGGGTGGCGTTGAGGTTATCTCACCAACGAACTGCATAAAAGAGATTTTTGATGTCGGCGTACTAAACTCAGGTATTCCAGAACTGCAACGATAAAATTGTGACGACAACACCTCGGAGCTCAACTCCCCGGGACACTGCCACAACCCCTAAAGACAGGAGGCAGCAAGAACAATGTTCTCGTCACAAAACCATCGGAACGATTCCAAGATACCCGCGTGATCCTAATTTTTTTAGTGAAATTTGAGATGAGAAGAGTCAAAACTCTACGTCAGGATGCCTTACCAGAGCGATGAGGAGACTGGGAAGTAAAAAAATTCCTAACTCTCCGATATATAATTCCTAAATGACTCAAAACATTTTTCTAGACACAACTCGGCCGCTAATAACGATCAAGCAATGGGGGCTCCTAAGGTTGGGGAAGACTCTGATACCAACTTGTAACGCCCTCGATGCGGCTATAGCTCCCATGTGTCGAGGCACGACTTAGAAGCATAACCGCATTGAAAGCAATGTCGCAAGTTAGGCAATCATCACAACATCCCATGTAATATAGATAATAAAAGGGGAGATACATAGTTGGCTTACACTCGCCACGTCACACAAAGTACATAAATAGCATTAAAACATTCAAACACTCATGGCCCGACTACGGCGCCAAAATAAAAGATAACCCAACATGCGACACGGTCCCGATCACCCCAACTGGGCACCACTACTCATCATCAGGGAAAGACACGTAGTATCGGCGTGATTCCTCGTCGAACTCCCACTTGAGCTCAAGCGCGTCATCTGGAATGGAATCATCAGGCCCTGCATCTGTTTTGGAAGTAATCTGTGAGCCACAGGGACTCAGCAATCTCGCACCCTCGCAATCAAGACTATTTAAGCTTATAGGTAAGGCAAGGTAAATATGTGGAACTGCAGCAAGCGACTAGCATATATGGTGGCTAACCTGTTCGCAAAAGAGAGCGAGAAGAGGAGGCAAAGCGCGGACGAGTAATTAGAGGGCATCCTGTGGCAAGCATTACTCCAACACCATGTTGACTTCCCAGACTCCACCGAGAAGAAACCATCATGGCAACTCACACAGTTGATTCATTTTAATTAAGTTAAGGTTCAAGTTATGTACAACAGGACATTAACAAATTCCTATCTGCCCATAAGCGCAGGCACGGCTTTCGAAAGTTCAAATCCCTGCAGGGGAGTCCCAACTTAGCCCATGACAAGCTCTCACGGTCAACGAAGGAATAGACCTCCTCCCGAGACGTTCCGATCAGACTCGGTATCCCGGTTCTTCAAGACACTTCGACAAGTTAAAACCAATCCAGCAACACCGCCCGAATGTGCTGACAAATCCCGATAGGAGCTGCACATATCTCTTTCTCAGGGCACACTTAGATGAACACTACGTACAATTAAAATCAATCCTCGAGTTGCCCCGAGGTGGCGCTGCAAGTGGCTCTGTTTGGACCAATACTCAGAGGAGCACTGGCCCAGGGGGGTTTAAATAAGATGACCCTCGGGCTCCGGAAACCCAAGGGAAAAAGAGGCTATGTGGAAAATGGTAGAACCAAGGTTGGGCATTGCAGGAAAAGCTTTTATCAAGGCGAACTACCAAGGGGTTCCCATTATAACCCAACCGCGTAAGGAACGCAAAATCCGGGAACATAGCACCGATATGATGGAAACTAGGGCGGCAAGAGTGGAACAAAACACTAGGCGAGTGGCCGAGCCTTCCACCCTTTACCAAATATATAGATGCATTAAGATAACATGGCAATATAATGATATCCCAACAAGTAAATAATGTTCCAACAAGGAACGGTCTCCAATCTTCACGTGCAACTAGCAACGCTATAAGAGGGGCTGAGCAAAGCGGTAACATAGCCAATCAACGGTTTGCTAGGACATGGTGGGTTAGAGGTTCGACATGGCAATTTGGGAGGCATGATAGGCAGGTGTTAAGCATCGTAGCATAGGCATAGCAAAAGAGCAAGCATCTAGCAAAGCAAAGATAGTAGTGATTTCGAGGGTATGATCATCTTGCCTGCAAAGTTGTCAGAGTTGACTGGATCCTCGAAAGCAAACTCAACGGGCTCCTCGTTAGCGAACTCGTCTCCCGGCTCTACCCAAACAAGACAAACAAGCAACAAGGGCACAATCAACCACGTGCAAGGCTCAAACAATATGATGCAAAGATGGTATGCTATGCGGGATGCGATGCGGGATGCATATGCAAGAATTGACAAGGAATGAATGAACCTGTCCTCTACATGGAAATCCAAGTGTGGCACTGTAAAGGTGAGATGAAATCGCTTGAAAACGATATAAAGATCGCCGGAATCGGAGTTACGGTTTGGAAATGGCAAGCAATTCAAATATGACCACGTTCTGCGATTAACAGCAAGTAGCCATCTAAATGCAACAAGATGAACATGCTACAGCACCCAAACATGACATCAAAATACATGGCAGGGATCCATTCATGATGCTTAACAAAAGACTAGCACTGAGCTACGGCCAAATCATCCATTAACAGGTTCAAACAAGCATGGCAAAAATGCATTTGGCAAACAGATCTCAGACTTAGTGAAATTAACAAGTTGGTATCAGAGCCTTCCCCAACCTTAGGAGCCCCCATTGCTTGATCGTTATTAGCGGCCGAGTTGTGTGTAGAAAAATGTTTTGAGTCACTTAGGAATTATATATCGGAGAGTTAGGAATTCTTTTTACTTCCCAGTCTCCTCATCGCTCTGGTAAGGCATTCTGACGTAGAGTTTTGACTCTTCTCTTCTCAAATTTCACTAAATTTTTTTTAGGATCACGCGGGTATCTTGGAATCGTTCCGATGGTTTTGTGACGAGAACATTGTTCTTGGTGCCTCCTGTCTTTAGGGGTTGTGGCAGTGTCTCGGGGAGTTGAGCTCCGAGGTGTTGTCGTCACAATTTTATCGTTGCAGTTCTGGAATACCTGAGTTTAGTACGCCGACATCAAAAATCTCTTTTATGCAGTTCGTTGGTGAGATAACCTCAACGCCACCCAGTACTGGGGCGGGAGTTCGGGAGTATCGCCATAACTTGTATAATGGATGCTTTTCGAAGGTTGAGGTAGATGGTTTCCGAAGTTTTTCTTGGTTATGTGTTGAAGGATGGATAAAGCTAGATGTAGGATTTTCTAGATTTGGGTGAGATATTATGCTTCCCTGTATCCCCAACACCTGATTGCATAACCGGAAAGGTTCGGGAGTTTCATAGGTGGGAATTCTTGTAGCTCTAGTTCTTCTTCCACGGATATTTGGTTTGAGATTGGGATTTCTTACCGAGTATTCGTTCTTGATCCATATCTTGTTGATTTATTTCTCTACCTAAATTCTAATTGGCTTCTCAATTTATGGATATGTGACCATTTCAAGTGGAATGCATTCGTTTATTTTGTTCGGATGTGAAGACTATATGTTGCAATTTTCATTCCATTGGATTCAGCTTCAATATTTATCTGTCAATGTGCTAACGGTTGTCACCCTCTTCAGGATGGCTCTCGCTAAGAGCACCAATCAGAATTAGGATCTGCCACCACCTCCTTCTCCTCCGGAGGCATGGCAAGCTGTGATGGCCGCAACCAATGCAAACACATAGTTGATCATGCAAATTCTTCAAGAGCGCAATCAAGCGAACCAAGGCAACCAAGGCAACAATCAGAATCACTTTGCTACACTCAACCAGTTGAGAAGAGCATGATATACCAGTTCAGGGGTGGTCTCAGAGAAGAAATTCAGCTAGCTCTTGTCCTCTTTGAGCCCCTGAGATACGATGAGTTCTACAACATGGCATTGAAGCAAGAGGCCGCTCAACTGAGGTGTGATGCTTCCAAGAAGCGAGTCATAGACACTACTCCTTCCTCCTCTACTCAAGTGGCCAAGCAGCAGAAGTATTGGCTTCCTCCTCCTCCTCCGTTCCGTCAGCCGTATCAGCAGAAGAGCAAAGGTGGCAGTGGATCTTCCCACCCACCCCACCCTGGCTTTCAGAACAACACTTCGTCTCAAGCTCCAAGATCGATTGCTTCGTATCACCGTCTGCTTTCAGAGGTCACGTGCAACAAGTGCCAATAGAAGGGTCACTATGCCAACAAATGCTTCAATCAGAGGCGTCTCCCCCTCCTCCTCCTGGGAGATCGACAAGTACAGCTATGGTCAAGCATAACCCCAAGGACGCCAGGGTCAACTTGCTGAATGCAGCTCAGGCAGTGGACTTTCCAGATGTCATCATGGGTAACCTTCCTGTTAACGATGTTCCTGCAAAAGTTCTTTTTGACACTGGTGCATCGCTTTCTTTTATTTCAACACCATTTGTTGCCAAGCATGATTTTGTGACCGAGAGGATTCCTGTCCCGTTGAAGATTGTGTCTCCGGGCAAGCAAATGACTTCTAACAATTGCGTCCCGGATGTCTCTATCACGTTGGGCGATTACAAGTTCCTTTCTTCTCCGGTGGTTCTTGGTAACTCGGATATTGATCTTATTCTCGGAATGAATTGGCTTTCTAAGCACAAGGCGCATCTTGATTGTGCAGCCATGCAGATTCAATTGACTCATTCGTCTGAGGATGTAATTGTCTTTGCCGCTCGTGATGATACCATCCGTTTGTTTTCTCTCAATGAGAAGGGTGAACTGGATGCTATCTCGCAAATTCCAGTCGTTCGCGAATATCAAGACGTCTTTCCAGAAGAGCTTCCAGGAATGCCTCCGCACCGGCCAGTTGAATTCGTCATCGATCTTGAGCCTAGCACAGAACCGGTTTGCAAGCATCCGTACAAGCTCGGACCTAAAGAGTTGAAGGAGCTGAAGAAGCAACTCGATGTTCAAGAGAGAATGGTTCTCATCCGGCCTAGTTCTTCTCCGTGGGGTTGTGGTGTTCTCTTTGTGAAGAAGAAGGATGGAACGGACCGACTTTGTGTTGATTACCGTCCATTGAACAAGAAGACTATCAAGAACAAATACCCACTTCCCAACATCAACGAGCTGTTCGAACAACTCAAAGGTGCCCAAGTATTCTCCAAGCTTGATCTCCGTATGGGTTATCATCAGATTCGAATCCGTGAGCAAGATATTCCCAAGATGGCTTTCAGGACAAGCTTTGGTTCATATGAATACACTGTCATGTCTTTTGGCCTCGTCAACGCTTCTCCGACGTTCTCTCGCATGATGAACTTCATCTTCAACACCTACACCAATGACTTCGTTTTGGTCTATCTCGACGACATTCTGGTTTTCTCGAAGAACAAGGAAGATCATGCCAAGCACTTGCTTTTGGTGCTCGATAAGCTCAGGGAACACCAGTTCTACGCCAAGTTCTCCAAGTGCGAATTTTGGCTCGATGAGGTTCTTTATCTTGGTCATATCATCTCTGCCAAGGGCATTGCGGTGAATCCTGAGAAGGTGTCTGCAATTGTGAATTGGGAACCTCCTCAGAACGTGAAGCAACTCCGTAGCTTCCTCGGTCTTGCAAGCTACTGTTGAAGATTCGTTGAAAACTTTTCTAAGATCGCGAAGCCTCTCTCAAATCTTCTCCAGAAGCACGTCAAGTACGTTTGGTCTCCGGAGTGTGACATTTCTTTCAACACTTTGAAAGAGAAATTGGTCACTGCTCCAGTTCTGACTCCGCCTGATGAATCCAAGCCGTATGAGGTCTTTTGTGATGCCTCTCTGCAAGGTCTTGGCGCAGTGTTGATGCAAGAAAAGAAAGTTGTTGCTTATACCTCTCACCAATTGAAGCCCAATGAGAAGAACTACCCCACTCATGATCTCGAGTTGGCGGCAGTTGTGCATGCTCTTTTGACTTGGAGACATCTCTTATTGGGAAGAAACGTGGACATCTTCACTGACCACAAGAGTCTCAAGTACATCTTCACTCAGCCTAATCTCAACCTCAGGCAGACTCGATGGGTCGAAATGATTCAAGAGTATAATCCGAGTATCGAGTATACTCCAGGCAAGGCCAATGTGATTGCTGACGCATTGAGCAGGAAGGCTTATTGCAACAGTCTTATTCTCAAGCCTTATCAACCCGAGCTTTGTGAAGCTTTCCGCAAACTTAATCTCCAAGTTGTTCCTCAAGGTTTCCTCGCCAACCTTCAAGTCTCTCCTACCTTGGAAGACCAGATTTGCCAAGCTCAGCTTCTTGATGCTATGGTGAAGAAGGTGAAGATTGGGATTGCCAAGAGCCAACCCAAGTATAAGTGCTACCGCCTTGATGACAAGGATACTCTCTTCTTCGAGGATCATATTGTTGCTCCCAAAGGTGACCTTTGTAAAGTGATCATGAACGAGGCTCACAATTCTCTCCTCTCCATCCACCCTGGGAGCACGAAGATGTATCAGGACCTGAAGCAGGCTTATTGGTGGACTCGAATGAAGCGCGAGATTGCTCAATTCGTGAATGAATGTGATGTCTGCAGAAGAGCGAAGGCAGAACACCAAAGACCAGCGGGTCTCCTCCAACCTCTTGCCATTCCAGAATGGAAGGTTGACCACATTGAGATGGACTTCGTGACTGGGTTTCCAAAGTCCAAACGTGGCAATGATGCTATATTCGTGGTCATCGACAAACTCACTAAAGTGGCTCACTTTCTGCCTATCAAAGAGTCAATCACTGTAGCTCAATTGGCAGAACTCTATACCTCTCGGATTGTCTCTCTGCACGGTATTCCACAGGTGATCTCTTCAGACCATGGCAGCATATTTTCCTCCAAGTTTTAGGATTCTTTTTAGAAGGCCATGGGCACCAACATCCGCTTCAGCACAGCTTTCCATCCTCAAACTAGCGGTCAAGTCGAGCGTGTCAACCAGATTCTTGAAGATATGCTTAGGGCTTGTGTGATCTCCTCCGGCATGAAGTGGGAGGATTGTCTTCCTTATGCTGAATTCTCCTACAACAACAGTTTTCAAGCAAGTTTGGGCAAGGCCCCATTTGAAATTCTGTATGGAAGGAAGTGCCGTACCCCTCTCAACTGGTCTGAAACTGGTGAATGTCAGCTTCTCGGAAATGACTTAATCACAGAGGCAGAGGAAATGTGCAAAGTCATTCGAGATAACCTCAAAGCAGCCCAATCCCGCCAGAAGAGCTACTATGATTGTAAGCACCGTGATTTGGCTTTCGAGATCGGAGATCATGTTTACCTCCGCGTCTCTCCAATGAAAGGTACTCGTCGCTTCAGTATCAAAGGGAAGCTTGCCCCTAGTTACGTGGGACCTTTCAAGATTGTCAGCAAGAGAGGCGATCTCGCCTATCAACTCGAGCTTCCTTCAAACTTTGCAAATGTGCATGATGTGTTCCATGTCTCTCAGCTTCGAAAGTGCTTCAAGACTCCTGACCACACCGTCAACTTCGAGGACATTGAGCTCCAAGAAGATCTCTCTTATCGTGAGCACCCCGTTGCTATTCTTGAAGAGACTGAACGCAAGACTTGCAACAAGTCAATCAAATTCCTCAAAGTCAAGTGGTCACACCATTCCGACCGTGAAGCTACCTGGGAACGTGAGGATCACCTCCGTTCTGAGTACCCGGCGTTCTTTCAGTCCTAGATCTCGGGACGAGATCCTTTCGTAGTGGTGGAGTGTTGTAACACCCCGGATATGATTTACCCAATATGTAACTCCAACTCTTGCCGTTTTCGGCCTTAAGTTATTTTATTTTCTCGGGTTCGGGTTTGTCTCCGTGTGTTGTTTTCGTTGTCATGCATCTCATATCATGTCATCATGTGCATTGCATTTGCATACGTGTTCATCTCATGCATTCGAGCATTTTCCCCGTTGTCCGTTTTGCATTCCGGCGCTTCGTTCTCCTCCGGTGGCCATTTCTACCTTTCTTTCATGTGTGGGGATTAAACATTTCCGGACTGGACCGAGACTTGCCAAGCGGCCTTGGTTTACTACCGGTAGACCGCCTGTCAAGTTTCGTACCATTTGGACTTCGTTTGATGCTCCAACGGTTAACCGAGGGACCGAAAAGGCCTCATGTGTGTTGCAGCCCAACACCCCTCCAATTTGGCCCAAAACCCACCTAAACCCTCTCCATCATCTAGAGCGTTCGAGCACAAACGCGTGTCCGAAAACCGCACCTCATTTGGACACTCCTAGCTCCCCCTATGCCTATTTATACCTCCCCCATTCGAAATCCCGGGTCATTCCACCCCTAACCCTAGATCCACCCCTCTCCGCGCGGCCGGACACGTCTGCCGGCCGCCGGACAGCGTCCGCCGCCGCCTGCAGCGAATCACAGCACGCCAAGTGGCACTGTGCCCCCTTCCCCGCCGCCAGGCACGCCGGCCCGGAGCAGGCCCGCCCGCGCTGCGCCCGGGCCAGATCGAGCGCGCCCGAGCCCCGCCGCCGTCTTCCTCGGGGACGGCCGCCGCCGCCGCGCGCCGCCTCTCCTCCGACGAGCCCTCACCGGAGCTCGCCCTCCGCCGGCCACCGCCTCCACCACCGCACCGGGCTGTCGCCTTGCTCCTCGTCCCGGCGCCGCCCGACGCCGGCGACCGCGCCTGCCGCGCCGCCTCCCGCCGTCCCGTGGCCAGATCGGGACGTCGGCGTGCTCCCGTTGTCTTCCCTACCTTCTCCGGCACGGATCCGGTGAGATCCGCCGCTGCTTCGAAAACCATGCCGCGGTCAACCCCAGATCCACGAGGTGATGAATTTCTCTAAGTCCCCGTTTTCCAGATTCAAATGCCCTTATTCATCGTGCCGTAACTTTGCATCCGTAGCTCCGTTTTGGGCATATAGCATATCAAAATGTTTGTTCTAGAGGGTATATCATTTCATCTCATTGCATCATTTTCATTTGAATTCATCTTGATGCCCAAAATGCTGTTAGAAGAATGCTATTTGAGATAATTGTCAGATCTGCTGCCCCAATTAGATATTTGTCATTTTTGCCATGATTATTGTGTGCATGATATGCCTCTGAGGTCTACATGAGTTTTGTTATATGTTTTGCCATCTATCCAGAGGTGCAACCCATGTATTTTTGTGATCTGTATGGTGACTAGCACAAGCTTGCAAAGTGGTGCATTCGTTAATGCCGATTTCAGGGACTAGCAATTCCACTAAGTCCTTGAGCTGGTTATCTCAATATGCCATATGTTCATGTTGCTTCCTAGTGATCCGTGCCTCTTTTGAGGATGATCAGTAAGGATATTTTGTTAATATTGTAGTGATCTATCCATCCATGTCTTTGTTTGCAATTATGGAGCATCCTAGCTTGAGCCAATTGAGCTCTACTTTTACTATTTCGTGAATCTGGGCAGATTGTCTACTTATTAGCAATTTTTCCGAGGATGTTGTAGTTGATCCGTGCATGCTATGTTATTGTTCTTGCCATGTCTAGCTTCTATTTTGTGTATTCTTGATGGGTGTATGCTTATTTTATCATGACTTGCTCTGTAGTAAGTGCATCGAGCTCGTAAATATGCCTACTTGATATCTGTTTCAGCATGCTCCAGTTTTCACTAAGTCTGAGAACTGATTATGTTTTTTCCATGTTCACATGCTGGCAAATATATTTTCCGATCACTTTTGGCTCAAGGTCACTAAGGGACTTTTGTTAAGCTCTTTGAGTAGCTCCATGCCATGATTTACTTTGCTATGTTCAGGTCCTGTAGCATATTGTTTTCATGCTCCAAAGTGTGCTATCTGATCTAAAATTCCAGACAAGTGTTAATTTCACCAAGTCTGAGATCTGTTTGCCAAATGCATTTTTGCCATGCTTGTTTGAACCTATTAATGGATGATTTGGCCATAGCTTAGTGCTAGTATTTTGTTAAGCATCATGAATGGATCCCTGCCATGTATTTTGATGCCATGTTTGGGTGCTGTAGCATGTTCATCTTGTTGCATTTAGATGGCTACTTGCTGTTAATCGCAGAACGTGGTCATATTTGAATTGCTTGCCATTTCCAAACTGTAACTCCGATTCCGGCGATCTTTATATCGTTTTCAAGCGATTTCATCTCACCTTTCTAGTGGCACACTTGGATTTCCAAGTAGATTCCAGGTTCATTCGTTCCTTGTCAATTCTTGCAAATGCATCCCGCATCGCATCCCGCATAGCATACCATCTTTGCATCATATTGTTTGAGACTTGCACGTGGTTGATTGTGCCCTTGTTGCTTGTTTGTCTTGTTTGGGTAGAGCCGGGATACGAGTTCTCTAATGAGGAGCCCGTTGAGTTTGCTTTCGAGGATCCAGTCAACTCTGACAACTTTGCAGGCAAGATGATCATACCCTCGAAATCACTACTATCTTTGCTTTGCTAGATGCTCGCTCTTTTGCTATGCCTATGCTACGATGCCTACCACTTGCCTATCATGCCTCCCAAATTGCCATGTCGAAACTCTAACCCACCATGTCCTAGCAAACCATTGATTGGCTATGTTACCGCTTTGCTCAGCCCCTCTTATAGTGTTGCTAGTTGCACGTGAAGATTGGAGACCGTTCCTTGTTGGAACATTATTTACTTATTGGGATATCATTATATTGCCATGTTATGTTAATGCATCTATATATTTGGTAAAGGTTGGAAGGCTCGGCCTCTCTCCTAGTGTTTTGTTCCACTCTTGCCACCCTAGTTTCCGTCATATCGGTGTTATGTTCCCGGATTTTGCGTTCCTTACGCGGTTGGGTTATAATGGGAACCCCTTGATAGTTCTCCTTGATTAAAGCTTTTCCAGCAATGCCCAACCTTGGTTTTACCATTTGCCACCTAGCCTCTTTTTCCCTTGGGTTTCCGGAGCCCGAGGGTCATCTTATTTAAACCCCTCCGGGACAGTGCTCCTCTGAGTGTTGGTCCAAACAGAGCCACTTGCAGCGCCACCTCGGGGCAACTCGAGGGTTGGTTTTAGTTGTACATAGTGTTCATCTGAGTGTGCCCTTAGAAATAGATATGTGCAGCTCCTGTCGGGATTTGTCGGCATATTCGGGCGGTGTTGCTGGATTGGTTTTAACTTGTCGAAGTGTCTTGAAGAACCTGGATACCGAGTCTGATCGGAACGTCTCGGGAGGAGGTCTATTCCTTCGTTGACCATGAGAGCTTGTCATGGGCTAAGTTGGGACTCCCCTGCAGGGATTTGTACTTTCGAAAGCCATGCCCGCGGTTATGGGCAGATGGGAATTTGTTAATGTCCGGTTGTAGATAACTTGAACCTTAACTTAATTAAAATGAATGAACTGTGTGAGTTGCTGTGATGGTCTCTTCTCGATGGAGTCCGGGAAGTGAACACGGTGTTGGAGTAATGCTTGCCGCAGGATGCCCTCTAATTACTCGTCCGCGCTTTGCCTCCTCTTCTCGCTCTCTTTTGCGAACAGGTTAGCCACCATGTATGCTAGTCGCTTGCTGCAGTTCCACATATTTACCTTGCCTTACCTATAAGCTTAAATAGTCTTGATCGCGAGGGTGCGAGATTGCCGAGTCCCTGTGGCTCACAGATTACTTCGAAAACAGATGCAGGGCCTGATGATTCCATTCCAGATGATGCGCTTGAGCTCAAGTGGGAGTTCGACGAGGACTCATGCCGATACTATGTGTCTTTCCCTGATGATCAGTAGTGGTGCCCAGTTGGGGTGATCGGGACTGTGTCGCATGTTGGGTTATCTTTTATTTTGGCGCCGTAGTCGGGCCATGAGTGTTTGAATGTTGTAATGCTATTTATGTACTTTGTGTGACGTGGCGAGTGTAAGCCAACTATGTATCTTCCCTTTTATTATCTATATTACATGGGATGTTGTGATGATTGCCTAACTTGCGACATTGCTTTCAATGCGGTTATGCCTCTAAGTTGTGCCTCGACACGTGGGAGCTATAGCCGCATCGAGGACGTTACATGCGCGGAGAGCTCGACCGATGATGAAAGCACCTCTCGAGGGAAAGCAAGGAGGAGGACAGTGACGGTGATGACGACGGCAGACGGCGGGGGAGTGACGAATCTGACTCCGGCTGATCATCACCCGCACCATCTTCATCAGGCGGCAGCACCATCATCTGCATCTGCGTCTCCTCCCCGGCAATGTGATTTGCCGGGGAGTTGGATGCAGAGGCACAGATGGTGTTCCTGGGCTCCTGTGGCAGTCTTCCAGCTGGACCCCGGCAGGCTTCCTCTCGGGTTGAAGCTCCGTTAGCCCTACCGAGTCCTGCTAGCTCTGGTGACGTTGGTTGACGGGTCCGCCTTCCACCATGCTCTCCATCGAGGCGTTCCCTTGTGCTCTCGTTCCCACCGGGCTACCTCTCCTGGAGCCCGATGGGAGTGGGCTGGGCTACCGACCAGGCACTCCTTTTGCCCTCCTCGCCTTCGACGGCCGTGCCTAGGAGGAGAGGGACAAGAAAGGGCATTATGGAGCACTTATGTTTTTTTAATCTTAAACCTATAGGTGATTGCCAAATTTTTATTCAAATAATGTAATTTCTCCAGTCCATGTTTGTGTTATGTAATACTTGTACTTGTATTAGCATATCAATGAAAAAGATGAACCTTGCCGAGAACCCGTGCATGTGTATGTCCATGCATAGGTGGGATGCCTCTTTAATATAAATAAATGAGTTTTTCTAGGCAGGATATCTTGCCGGTACCCTTTTGTCTGCCAGAGAGCGCGTCTGCCAGGCATCAGCCCTCCGCCCACTCCTTTTTACCAAATGCCACTACAACCATCCTGACCGAAGCAACGTTTGAGTCATGGAAGGGAGCACCTAAGTCTCAAAAGAGAGGCAAGATTTTCTCTTGCAAATTTATAGCTTTATAGAACACTAATGGACTGGAGGTCGACTTATTTGCTTGGCTCGCTGGGGACCACAGTGCCGGGCAATCTTCTCATTCCTTGTCGAAGCCAAGTTCGCGGCAGGAACCTGCAACTTCATGTAGATGAGAATGAATGCAGGATGCGATCCTATCTATATGCATATGCCAATGCTCATGAAATGCTTGTGCAGTGATCTTGGAATGCTCATGCATGCATGAAATCTTGGTCACCCCCCCACAATGCTTCTTTATTTTCGCTTGCATGGGGTCATCGCCCTGACTTTGTACAAGGGTTACATGCAGCTGAGGCAAGGCCCGTACAGAAGGGCCCGACAGCCACGCCTTACGGCTAGAACTTGCGGATATGCTCAATATTCCATGAGTTTTGCAACTGAGTGCCATCTCCGGTCTCCAGACGGTCTACGGCAGGTCTGGTTACTCGTACTACCCGGTAAGGGCCTTCCCACTTCGGGGACAACTTGTGTGTACCCTTGGTAGACTGAACACACCTAATGACAAGGTCACCTTCTTCAAAACACCGGGCATGAACCCTACGACTATGATAGCGACCCAAAGCTTGCTGGTAGCGTGCAGCACACGTAGCAGCCCGGAGACGGTTCTCCTCGAGTAGCACAACATCATCACGCCGGTGCTGATCTTGCGCTACTTCATCATAGGCAAGCATTCGAGGTGACCCGTAAATGAGTTCCATGGGGATAACTGCTTCTGCCCCGTAGACCAGGGAGATGGGAGTCTGCCCGGTAGCTGGGTTTGGTGTCGTTTCGATGGACCAGGGAACTTCCGGCAGCTCATCGATCCACTGTCTGCCGTGCTTATGCAGCGTATCAAAAGTTCTCTTCTTGAGTCCTCGCAGCACTTCAGCGTTCGCCCTCTCAGCTTGTCCATTGCTCCGGGGGTGCACCACAGAGGCAAATGAGATCTTGCATCCGAGGGCATGAATGTATTGCATGAAGGTGCGACTCGTGAACTGGGTGCCATTGTCGGTGATGATCCTTCCCGGAACTCCAAAACGACACTCCAATTCTTTCAAGAACTTGATAGCTGACTGAACAGTCACCTTTCTCATGGGAGTCACTTCCAGCCACTTTGTAAACTTGTCGATGGCAACGAACAAGAATTCAAATCCCCCGATTGCTTAGGGGAAGGGGCCAAGGATATCGAGCCCCCAGACCAAAAATGGCCATGATAAAGGGATTGTTTGAAGAGCTTGGGCAGGCAGGTGTGTTTTCTTGGAATGGAACTGATAGGCTTCACATGTCGTGACTAGCTCGACCACATCTTGGAGGGCTGTGGGCCAATAGAATCCTTGCCGGGATGCTTTCCCAACTAATGCCCTTGATCCAATGTGGGAGCTGCACATTCCTCTGTGAATCTCAGCCAGCAGTTCCTTTCCTTCTTCCTGGTAGACACACTTCAATTTCATACCGTTGGGCCTCCTTCTATACAGAGTGTCATCGACAAACTGATAGATGCATGCCCTCCGTGCTACTTTCTCAGTTTCATCTTTGTCACCGGGAAGCTCTCCGATTTGGAGAAAGTGCACAATGTTCCTTACCCAAGTTGGAGCCTGGGGCTCGGCAACGAGGACTAGCGGCACCTCCTCTGCTGCAGGAGCACCAGCCTCGTTCGCGGGGTTCGTGGACCCGACATGAGGGGGTGGTCTGGCAGGCTGTGAGGAGTTGTTTCCGGCAGGGTCTCTGCCGAGAGCGGACGGCTCTACTGGGAGAGGCTTTCTGGTGTCCAAATTTCTCCTCTTCTTGGCCATTGTTGTTCGGGATACGGAGGGCTGAGTAAGATGGAGAACAAAAGTCCCTAGTTCCACAGGAAGCTTCTGCGCAACACACTTTGATAGATGATCAGCTATGCTGTTTTCCGCACGGGGTACGTGCTTTGTTTGCAATCCATCAAAGCGCTCCTCCAATCTCCTCACTTGCTCGACGTATGCCTCCATAAATGGACTTTTGTAATCCTTGTTGACTTGTCTCACCACAAGCTGTGAATCTCCTCGAATGATCAGCTTCTTAATTCCCTATCCGGCTGCAATCCTGAGCCTGGCAAGAAGCCCTTCATACTTAGTTGTATTGTTGGTTGCTTCTTCCCGGGAAAAATGCTTTTGGACGACGTACTTCAAGTGCTCCCCGGAGGGGGAAACAAGAAGCACGCCAGCTCCTGCACCTTGTAGGGAAAAAGCACAATCAAAATACATAATCCTTTCTTGGGGCGATTCCTTGCCGGGGATAACCATGTCTGTCACCTCCTCATCAGGGGTTGTCATCCATTCTGCAATAAACTTTGCCAGCGCCCTGCTCTGAATAGTTGAGGTGCTCTCAAACTTCAAACCAAAGATGGATAACTCCAAAGCCCACTCCACTATTCTGCTAGTAGCCTCAGGGTTTCGGAGTATCCTTTGCAACAGAAAACGAGTAACAACTGTGATCTCATCGGCTTGGAAGTAGTGGTGAAGTTTCCTTGAGGCCATGATGAGACCAAAGATCAACTTCTGCACGCTAGAGTACCTCGATCTAGCCCCCTGTAACAAGGAGCTGACGAAGTACACTAGGCGCTGCACCACTTTCTTCCTTGCCTCGTCCTTGGGTTTGCTCTCGTTGTTGTGCCCATTATTATCCTGATCCTTCTTTGATTCTACCACTTTCTACCTCGTCCACTTCTCTCTGTGCTACCAAGGTTTCTCTGACCACTTGGTTGGTTGCTGCCAAGTATAGCAACAATGGCTCTCGGGGTTTGGGAGCAACCAAGGTAGGCACAGAGGACAAATAAGCTTTCAATTCTTGCAAAGCTGCATCTGCTTTAGGGGTCCACTTCATAGGGATGGTCTTCTTCAAAATCTTGAAGAACGGTAGGGCATGCTCGTTAGACTTGGAAATGAATCTGCTTAGCGCGGCAACACATCCTGTCAGGCGCCTCACATCCTTAACTGTCCTTGGCGCCTAGATCTACTCGATGGCCTTGATCTTGTCAGGGTTGGCTTCGATCCCGTGGTGGGATAGAAAGAAACCAAGCAACTTGCCGGAGGGAACACCAAATACACACTTCTCTGGGTTGAGCTTTATATTGATCTTGCGCAGATTATCAAATGTCTCTTCCAAATCCTGAATAAGGGTGGCCTTATCCTTGGTCCTGACCACTATATCGTCCATGTAGGGTTCTATGTTTTGGTGCAACTGTGGCTCAAAACCAATCTGGATTGCCCTTGCAAAAGTAGACCCGACACTCTTTAATCAGAATGTCATGCACACAAAGCAGTACATACCACATGGAGTGATGAACGGCGTCTTCTTTTCATATTCCTTGGACATGAAGATTTGGTGATACGCAGAGTATGCGTCCAGAAAGGAGAGCAAATCAAAACCTAAAGTTGAATCCACAATTTGGACGATGAGTTGCAAGGAAAATGGGTCTTTTGGGCAAGCCTTGTTAAGATCTGTGAAATCTATGCAAAGCCTCCACTTCCCGTTAGCCTTTCGGACCACCACTGGATTTGCCAACCACATGGGGTGCAATACTCCTCTGACCAAACGAGTTGCGTCAAGTTTCTTGATCTCTTCTGCAATGAACTGCTGCCTCTCCAAGGCCTGCTTCCTGACATTGTGCTTGACAGGTCGGGCATGTGGGCAGACAACAAGGTGGTTCTTGATTACCTCCTTGGGAACACCGAGGGTATCATATGGTTGCCAGACAAACACAAGGAGCGCACTTTCCTATTTGTCATCGAGGGTGGCGCCAATAGTAAAAATACCATCAACACCAGCCAGCCCTGCCGGGACCTTCTTCACACCAATTCTTTTTGTTAGAATAGTCCGGCACATCGTCAATGGGTGTCGTGCACTTGGTGGGGGCATACTTCCCGGACTCTTTGCCGAAGTCCCTACAGTCTCTCTTCTTTCCTTTACTTTCCTTGGCGGGGGCGGCCGCTGCCTCTGCCGTGACCGCGTCTCGGTATATCTTGTCCACACAAATGATTGCATCCTTCTCATCCGAGGGGATAGTAATGACTCCCAGTGGACCAGGCATCTATAAGGTATTGTAGGCATAGTGGGATGCCACCATGAACTTAGCCAGGGCCGGGCGTCCAAGAATCCCATTGTACGGCAGGGGCAGATCAACCACATCAAACACAATCCTCTTAGTCCGGTAGTTTAGCTCTCCCCCAAAAATTATCGGGAACGTAATCTTTCCCTTGGGATGGCTCCTGCCGGGATTAACTCCTTGAAATGTGCCGGTAACCTCTAGCTCTTCTTCTCCTATCTGAAGCTTGCTGATGACTGTAGTTGAAATCAGATTCAACCCGGCCCCGCCGTCCATCAGCATCTTTGTGACCTTGAGGTTGCGGATTGTTGGAGGGACCAACAATGGCAAACATACTACCGCAGTGGTACGGCTAGGATGGTCCTCTTCGTCAAAGATGATGGGCGTACGAGACCATTTGAGCGGCTTCCGGGCCTCTGGCGCTAGCTCCACAGCATTGACTTATCGCGCCCACCGTTTGAGCTGGCGGTGAGAAGCGTGCAGAGATGCACCCACGTCAATGCACAGGGCGTCTATGGCCTTTTGAAACTCCTGCTCACTGGTTTCCTCTTCATCCCCTCCATCACTCTCATCATCACAGGTTTCCCTCTCTCAACCTCTGGCGGGCTTTACATGGTTCCGAAAGGGTTTGCTGGGGCTGTTTACTTCACCACCTCGGCTCTTACCGCCAGCAACATTCCGACCCTTTTCCTTATATCGCTTCTCATACTCTGCTTTCTGTTTCTTGACAAGCTGCTCAACTTGATAACACTCTTGAAGGTCGTGGCCCTTGGTCCGATGAATCTTGCAGTACGGGCCATCACCCTTCCTAGCTTTCTCAGCGGTAGTGGCTTCCCGGAAATCAGTGCATGCGGCAGCTTCCTTGCCGAGGACCTCAGCTTTGGCCTTCTTGCTAGTACTAGGCGTATCCGATCCTTCAACGGTCATCACTGCTTTATCTCTCCACTTCTTGTGGTGCTTCTTGCTCTTTTTTAGACTAGTTGATTCATCCTCATCCTTTGAATCAGGATTGGTGCAATCTTCCTCTCCGGGTAACTTCCTTCCCTCCTCCATCCGAGCACACTTATCCACTAGTGTGTAAAGCTCCTTCACAGTCTTGGGCAACCGCACGTTCATCTTAGAACGGATATGACGGTTGCGCACATTGGAGTGGAAGGCAGCTATTACAGATGCCGGATGGATATTTCAGATATTCGTATGAACTTTGCTGAATCTCTATAAATACTTACGGAGGGTTTCTCCTTCTTTCTGCTGGAGAATGTGCAAATCGCTAGGCCTGCTGGGTTCCTGATGACCGCCAATGAAGGCTCCAATGAACTCGTGGCACATGTCAGCCCATGACGAAATGGAGTTCTCTGGTAGGTGCATCAGCCAAGACCTCGCATTGGACTTTTGGGCCAAAGGGAAGTAGTTGGCAAACACCTTCTCATCTCTCCCTCGGCAGCCTGAACAACGATGGTGTAGATGCTCAGGAACTCTACCGGGTTCAACCTCCCATCGTACTTCTCAGATATCTCTAGCTTGAGCATGCGAATGGACAGCCAACGAACTTTCCGCAGCTCTCGTGTAAAGGCAGGGCAGCCAGCCTCGAAAGGTAGGCACCCGTCAACACCGAGCGCATGCTTGTCGACATTGAGGTCGTCGTACCCGTATGTCTGGCTGAGGTCGTCGTGGCACTGCTTGACGATGCACGTGTTTCCTCTCCGCCTATACTACGGGGCTCGACATTGGCCTGGACGTGCTCGAGGGTCAGAAGAGGCCATCGAGACATCATTGGGGTCTTTATTCTGCTGTGCTCGTACTGGCTGCCGCGGCGGGGATTGCACCGTGGGGATGGCCCCTTCCGTGCGGTCAGCAGCACGGGTTGTTGCTGTCGCTTCGAGAGGTCGTGGCGGACCAGTTCGCCATGAGCCCCAGCTTCGGCGAAACCGAGCAGGCTTTGGATGGTGGCACGCCATTCATCCATCTGCTCGGCCTCCTACGGAAATCTCAACAGTAGCTGAGCTCGCGCCATGGCCTTTGAAGCCATACTTGGCATGGATGTTGATGAAGTCAATCATACTATCGCTCAGCTCATGACGGTGCCAGTGGCGGTAGCGCTGCGCCCTGCTGCTGCTGCGGGGCGACTACCTTGACGTGGTGCGGAGAAAGAGCTTGAGGGCTGGCTCCGTCGGGCGCAGCGGCTTGGTCGGCCCGTCTCGGGGGAGGTGCACGAGCTGCGACCCCACTCGCTGTGGGGGCAGCCGTAGGGCGGCGGTTCACCCCGGTCCGAGCACCGTTGCTGCGGCTGTGCCTGTCGGTGGGGGATAGGGGCGTAGATGCAGTGGCTCCCTCATCCGTACCTTGCGGAGCGTGGCCGTCGTGGTGCTGCTGATGTGGCTCTCCTCCGACACCTCCTGCTCCTGCGTCGGCCGCAGGGGAAGTGGTGATGGCGTTGCCTGCTCTGACCACTTCCCTAGCAGCGTCTGCGCCCTCATGCACCTCCGCACCCCCCGCAGTGTTAAAGGCCGCGGGCGGTGGAGCCTTCGAGGTGGAAGGATGAGCTGGAGTACCGGGCTTCTTCTTAGGTGCCATGGTCGATGGCGTCGCCAAAGATGAAGATGGTGGTGAAGATCACGCGCTGCGCATGCCTTCAGGTTCGCGCAAGCGAGCCCCCTACCGGGCACGCCAAAGATGTCGCGGGAAACCACAACCACCTATGGGACCAGGAGGTCCCTTGCTGGTTCGGCAGGGGGCGACACGTTGCGCAAAGAGCAGACAAGCATGGGGTGACGCAGTAGAGATCACACGGGCAATTTACCTAGGTTTGGGCCACCGCGAGGCGTAAAACCCTACTCCTACTTTGGTGGATTGATGGTGGTGGTGCATAGTACACTTGCCCGGCAGGGGTTGCCTCAGGCAGCAGCAACTAAGCGCGTATGGGGGTGTGAGTTATCCAATCTTCTAACCCTTTCTACGGTTGCCATGAGCCTCCTTTATAGATCAAGGGGAAACCACAGTGGAAAAGTACTCATTACACACTGATAAGATAGCAAACAGTGTTATCATACCTAACTCTACGGGCTAACATGGCTTATTAAATGCACCGCTTAACGTCACATCGTTGGTTGCCCGGCAAGGCTTGCCAGGCTATCTCGCCAGCTCCGCGCCTGTTCTCTTGACACATTGAAGGACGGCTGTCATCTATGGGTTTCTTCTGTAGGAAATGGCTGCCATGTGGCGAACGGCTGCCATTTAACCACTTCGCGGCTTGACACCGCACTGATTGATGACGTTGGTCGTGTTGGAGAGGTTGGTGAGGTAGCTCTACCTCCGTGAGCCCCGGCAAGCCCTGCTGGGGTGCTTTGGCTGTCAGTTTATGGGGTGGCCTCGCCCCTTGCCGGGCTCGCCTGCCCGACAAGGGGGGCTTCTTCTCTTGACGATATCCTGATTCCTTGACTTTTTTTGGTCCTTCTGATCTACATGTTGGTCCTTCAAATCTCTTGGTTTCTTGTATTCTGACTTGGGCTGGTGCTTCAACCTCGTTCCCGTGCCTGTGCATAGTCTGGGCAAAAGATCCAAGGTTTGTTGCACCGACGGTTGGATCTTCATCTTCTTCTCCTTCCATTCGCTTGAAGCCCGGTGACCGCCCTCCAACGAGGGCGCGAGGAAGTGCTGTGTCGGTCTGTCCAGCGGTGGCTAGGTTAGGAGCGAACCAGACTTGAGGCTGGAGCGAATGAATTGGGATTTTTCCTGCTGTCGATCGATATGGGAGGCGCTCATTAGGGCCGCGGGGTTGCTATAGGCCTGCCTTGCACAAACGTTATTGGCCCGTCCAAATCTAAACATTTTTCTTCATTTTTACATTTCCTGCTTGTGTGTTGTGTCAGATTTCGGGTTCCAGCAAAACCCTTGAGGTTCGAACACTGGGGTGCGCACAAAGATCTGTCCCCCTCTCTAGCTCGCACTCGACACGATCTCATGGCCTAACTCGACGAAGCCAAATAATGAAAGACACAAGATTTATACTGGTTCGAGCCACCATTGTGGTGTAATACCCTACTCTAGTGTGGTCTAGTGGATTGCCTCTTGGGCTGCAGATGAACAGTTACAAGGGAAGAGCAGCCTCCTGAGGATAGGTGTTCTTGTGCTTGGTGAACTTGTGTGGTTGGGGATGATCTAGATGATCTCTCTAGATGAGCCTATCAGATCCTTCCGCCCTTATTATGGTGCTGGCTAGTCCTATTTATAGAGGCCCTGGTCGTCTTCCCCAATATTGAGCGGGAAGGGATCCCACAATGGCCAAATTCGAAGGGAGACAACTAGTACAAGTTATCCTTACAAAAGTAGTCTTCGCCTGCCAAAGGCTCTGGTGGTTATGTCATCTTGGGCTCCACGGCGACGTCCGTCCTGTTGTCCTACTGGTCTTGGTCTTGTTGCACCAATATGGAAACCTTTGCCTGATGCCTCAAGACTCCTCGCCTGCGCTTGCCTCTTTAGCACCAAAGAGGAAACGAGGACATTGCACCTGCTGGCGCCCACCTGGCACCAGTCGTCATGGATTGCGTCACGCAAACCTTGTGAGGTGTTCCTTGCCTTGATCTCTCCACCCCTTGTGAGCCAGCCTGGTGAGGCCACCCCTGTGGAGGTATTGCGTCGTCCACCACGCGAGGGTCTAGAGTGTTTGCTGGTGAAGATGGGCCATACAGGGCCGCTGGTGGAGCCGCGCCGCGGGCCGCAGGCAGGCATGTCTAGGGACCCCCATTCCCAGAACGCCGACAGTAGCCCTCGGGCCCAAGGCGCGCTCGGGCTTGGCTTGTAGGCGAAGCCAAAGGGAAAGTGCGGAGCGCCGCGGGCCCCAAGAGCCTGCGGCCACGGTTGGCGCGTGGCTATTGATTGGACGTGGGCGTCTCCGCTTCCCCACGGCTCCAGATCCTCTCTCTCGCTCCTTGCTTCTGAAATCTCCAGATCTGCTCCAATCCCCTTCCGAGCTTCGGACCAATGGCGCCCCAAAATGCCAAGGCCGCTTCGCCGCTTGCCTGGTACGAGCGGGCTCTGGACGCGCCCAATGTCTCGGATAAGAACCTTGCCGCCACGCACCTGCTGACGGTGGGGGAAAACAACGAGAAGGGGAAGACCGAGCTCCGGGCTGGCTCCACTATGCCGGAGACTTCAAAGAGCTCCTTCTACCCCTTCTTCATGAGAAGCGTTGTTGTGGGCCTAGTTCCCCCCTTCTCCGACTTCTTCTACTCCGTCCTCCAACATTACAGGTTGCAGGCTCTTCACCTTAATCCCAACTCCATTCTTCTCCTGTCAATCTTTGCCTTCTACTGTGAGGCGTACGTTGGGGTGATGCCATCCATGGCACTACTGCACCACTTTTTCTTCCTCCGAATCAACGACGGCCACACCACGGGGTGCGCCAACTTCATCGCAGCCGGCAAGGCTAACGCGTGCTCGAAGGCTGGAAAGAAGGCCGATGGCTTCACAAGCAAGTGGGTCATGATGGATGCCAAGTGTGTCCACCAACGGTTGAAGCTGCCGACGGAGATGCCCCAGTCCAATGAGGGGTGGTCCTACACGAAGCTTACTGACGACCGAGCGAAGTTGGTGCTGGAGAAGATGACTGCCGACTTGAAGCCGGGCAAGGCGAAGGCGGCGAAGCTGACGTGGGCCATGCTCCTGAGGGAATTCCTGGTGCTGCGGGTAGCTCCTTGCTACGTCTTGAGCTTGCGTTGGTTTTCCCCGAAGAGGAAGTGATGATGCAGCAGAGTAGCGTAAGTATTTCCCTTAGTTTTTCAGAACCAAGGTATCAATCTAGTAGGAGGCCACGCTCAAGTCCCTCGTACTTGCACAAAACGATAGCTACTCGCAACCAACGCGATTAGGGGTTGTCAATCCCTTCACGGTCACTTACGAGACTGAGATCTGATAGATATAATATTTTTGGTATTTTTGGTATATAGATGCAAAGTAAAAAGTAAAAGCAAAGCAAGATTAAAGTGATGGAGATTGATATGATGAGAATAGACCCGGGGGCCATAGGTTTCACTTGTGGCTTCTCTCAAGAGCATAAGTATTCTACGGTGGGTGAACAAATTACTGTTGAGCAATTGACAGAATTGAGCATAGTTATGAGAATATCTAGGCATGATCATGTATATAGGCATCACGTCCGTGACAAGTAGATCGAAGCGATTCTGCATCTACTACTATTACTCCACTCATCGACTGCTATCCAGCATGCATCTAGAGTATTAAGTTAAAAATAGAGTAACGCCTTAAGCAAGATGACATGATGTAGAGAGATAAATTCATGCAATATGAAATAAACCCCATCTTGTTATCCTCGATGGAAACGATGCAATACATGCCTTGCTGCCCCTTCTGTCACTGGGTAAGGACACCGCAAGACCGAACCCAAAGCTAAGCACTTCTCCCATGGCAAGAACTACCAATCTAGTTGGCCAAACCAAACGGATAATTCGAAGAGACTTGCAAAGATAACCAATCATACATAAAAGAATTTCGAGAAGATTCAAATATTATTCATATATAGACTTGATCATAAAACCACAATTCATCGGTCTCAACAAACACACCTCAAAAAGAAGATTACATCGAATAGACCTCCACAAGAGAGGGGGAGAACTTTGTAATGAGATTCAAAGAGAGAGAAGAAGCCATCTAGCTCCTAACTATGGACCCGAAGGTCTGAGGTAAACTACTCACACTTCATCGGAGAGGCTAGGATGATGTAGAAGCCCTCCGTGATGATGGCCCTCTTCCGACGGAGCTCTGGAACAGGCCCCAAGATGGGATCTCGTGGATACAAAAAGTTGCGGCGGTGGAATTAGGTTTTTGGCTCTTGTTCTGATCGTTTGGGGGTACGTGTGTATATATAGGAGGAAGAAGTACGCCGGAGGAGAAACGAGAGGCCCACGAGGCAGGGGGCGCGCCCTAGGGGGGGGCGCCCCCCACCCTCGTGACCGCCTGTTTTGTTCCTTGGAGCAGGGTCCAAGTCTCCTGGATCACGTTCGGTGAGGAAATCACGTTCCCGAAGATTTTATTCTGTTTGGACTCCATTTGATATTCCGTTTCTTCGAAACACTGAAATAGGCAAAAAAACAGCAATTCTGGGCTGGGCCTCCGGTTAATTGGTTAGTCCCAAAAATAATATAAAATTGGAAAATAAAGCCCAATATAGTCCAAAACAGTAGATAATATAGCATGGAGCAATCAAAAATTATTGATACGTTGGAGACGTATCACTCCTCTCCAGGCGTGCTCGTGCCCCTTGTGGACGTTCGGGACGGAGAAGACAAGCTTCGCTTGAGCCTGGAGGCCTTGTCTGAAGGGGAGCTGGCTGTGGCTCTCCGCCTCTTGGTCGGGGACGACCAGGAGTATCCGCCGAATGCCCACGTTCCCTTGTTCCTTCGGAAGGACGGGGCGCAGGTCGTGGCCGCCATGCCCACCTTTGACGGGCACGGCTTGGTGCCTTCGACGCCCCCTCCAGTCTCGATGGTGATGGCGACGGCAACGGTGGACGTGTCTTCTGGTGATTCCCGCGGTGATGGGGAAGAAGAGGAGGGTGAGGAGCGCGACCTGGAGGCGACCCCAGAGGGGATGGGGGAGACCTCCCCCTTGTGCAAGGCTGACATCCTCCGCCTCCTGCCTGACGACGATGACGAAGCCGATGTCCTCCCGGAGAGGGGGGAGCCTCCCACGGTTCCGACGAAGGGCTTGTCGGCGGTGCTCTCCCAGGATGACGCTCCTGCCCCGACACCGCCTGGAGCTGCTTCCGGTCCATCTGCTGCCCCTGCTTCCTCTCCTGGAGCCCGCGCGCCTGCGCCTCAGGCTGTGAGGCTCTCTGGCTTCAAGCTTACAAAGCGGAGGAACTACGCCGTAGTGGACCAGTAAGTGTTCTCGTCTTGCCTTTGTTCTTGCTTCTGATGCTTGTCCTTGATTCTTATTCGTTGCGCAACCAGGCCGACGCCTGCGGTGAAGAGGAGAAAGGGGGACGAGGTGGTATTGCTCGAGCCCAGATCGCCTCCTGCGGCCGCACCCCTCTCCATGGATAAGGGAAGGGATGACGCTCGTGCTTCTCCGGCCCGATCATCCTCGCAAGGCCTGGAGGATCATCCTCGGGAGGAGTCAGCCCCCGAGGCCCCGCTGGCTCCGTAGGTGCCAATGTCCGACTCGGGCGCTGGGGTCCCCGAAGCTCAGGAGCTTCTGGCTTCCCAGGCCATGGTGATGACCTCGCCTTCTCCTCCTTCTACCACATTGCTGCCCCCAGGTTCTTCCACCTCTCCTGACGTTTGGAGCGCGCTCTTTCTGCGATGGCCTTGCAGCGAGAAGACCTTCAAGGCAACGCCCGTCGCCTGGTGGCCGGGTGCCTAGAGTTGGTCTCTGGCTGGCTTCACTCCGACGTGTCTGTCCGGGCGATGCTAAGCCAGGCTGCTGCCAACTCCGAGAAGGACAGGGAGGCCATCGCCTAAGCTGCGGTCGCCCGCGAGGTGGTGCTGGAGGATGTCGAGGCCACTCAGGACCGCTGCCGGTCGCTGGAGGCCGAGCTGGAGACCGTGCGGAGGGAGCACGCGAAAGAATCCCGAGGCGGCAAGGCGGAGGAGGAGAAGATGAATGCCCGAGAGGATGCCGTCAAGGATCTCAACGCCGAACTGGAGCAGTTGGTGAAGGCATAGGCCACGGAGCGCAGCAGGCTGGAGGAGCTAGAGCAGAAGCTGTGGGCGGAGAAGGCTGAGCTTGACGCCAAGGCAAAGGTCCTGGCTGAGGACCGCGCGGCCTTCAAGCTCCATGAGAGGTCTCGGACGACGCTGCGGTCGCTTTACGAGAAGGGCTTGGATGAGCTGCTGGCCGCCAACGACGAGGGAACCACCCAGCTGTTTCCTTTCCTGGTTGATGCGCTTGAGGACGTCGTGAGCGGTATCGGCCCCATGGTAGAGGAAGAAGCCCGTGTTCTTTTCTCAGCCGCGCTGACGCGCGTCTTCAGCCACCTCCATCTTCGTGATCTCGTCGCCCACCATGACGAGCTGTTTGGGCCTATGGACGATGAGCATTGCGCGGCCGCCGCCGCAGCCGTGAAGGGTCAGGTGGAGGCCCTACTAGAGAAGTTCCACGCCTTCGCTCCCGTGCCCCCGACCGGCGGTGCTACCAGTCCTGCAACTCCGGCTGGTGGTACAGGTGAAGGCGGCGCCATTTGGGAAGAAGCATCCCTCGCAGGCGACGACGGTGGCCAGGGGTGACGAGATGGCCGCTCCTTTCCTGTTTATTTTCTGCAATATGCACCATGCCTCGTGGAGGCAACCAACTCTCGTTTGGTTTCAGGAGAACAATATGTCTTGTAAAATTTGCTTTGAAATTCTATGATTTCCTTTCCATTTGCTTTACGTTCTACGTCGGCAGGGCCCGACCCCGCGCATATCTCAGCCGACATGGGGCCGTCCGGATCACCAGGACAGACCAAGGAGTGAGGGGCTACGTGATCAGTTAGGCTCCTGAGTCACGATGCTCAGGAGTCCCCTTTGACGCGCAAACAACCTATAGAAAGGAGATCTGGGAGTAGGCCTAGTGTTCTACGTCGGCAGGGCCCGACCCCGCGCATACCTCAGCCGCCATTGGGCCGACCGGATCACCAGGATGGACCAAGGAGTGAGGGGCTACGTGGTCAGTTAGGCTCCTGAGTTGCGATGCTCAGGAGTCTCCCTTGACGTTCAAACAACCTTCATACCTTGGCTCCGCTTGGGTGGGCGCGCGACGACCAGGTCCGAGGGACCTGGCAGGGTGGCATACGCTTGGGCGTGACCCGAGCGCAGCCCCCGTGCCCAGCCCCCTCGCGTGACTCGCCCGAGGGAGGTGTTGCGATGGGACCAGACACCGATCTCGGAGGCTCCCTGAGGTTGATACGGCGGTGAGGCCACCCTCAGTTTTTTTATCACCAGCGCAGAGCATAGCGCTTCCACACTTGCTCGGGCATAGCCGCTCCTTGGCAGTGTCGACTGCCAGTGCGGAGCATGGTGCTTCCTGGCACGTGGGAGGGGAGTTCCTACTGCGGAGAGCCCCCGGGGCGTGTACAGACCCGCCCTGACACATGGCTTGCACGACAGGGCTAGACGTGGTGTGTCTGGGCACTCGTGAGCCACCGCGGGACTCACGAGGCCCTACCTCAAGGCGGGTTGTGCCTGGTCTTGGTTCTTGATGGCTGTGGCGTTCCTGCGAGATGGTTAGACAACCTGCGTCGGATGAATTTCCTGAGGTTATCGCATGAGAAGGCGAAGCACCAACGACCCCAGGAGGTGACGTGAATGGGGCCGACCCGCCCAACAGAGCTCATCTGTTGGATTTATTGATGCTGCAGGGACGGGCCCGAGCACAGACACCGTGCCTAGCCTTCTTATGCGAAGGATCCTGAAGAAAGACGGTCGGCGCGCGGCTCCCATGGTGGGTGACAATCAAGCAGGTGATAACCATAGATAGATTATGCATGAGAAGCAAACTAGCTTAGGTAAATGCAAGAACGATACATGTCACTGGGTCGGACCCGAGCGGCCTGGGGATAATGCAGCCCGAGGGGTGCCCCAACAAGGTGAACTAAAAATGCAAGAGGATACATGCCGCAGGAACTGACCCACATGGCCTGGGAATGATGCAGCCCAGGGGGCGCTCCCAGCTAAATAAACTTGGCAAGATGTCACCTAGTTTGGCTGTCGAAGGAGTGTTGGGGTAGCTGAAGACACGCGCTAAATAAGTCGCTCCTCACGAGCCGTCGAGGCCCAGAGCCTTGGGTGGCTCTAGAGGCTCAGGTGGCCTCCTGAGGACCGTCTCCATCTCCGCCATGACTGCGTGATGCCTGGCGTCCTGACCTGGTAGGATGCTCCGTAGATTACGCTGGGAGGCAGCAGCCATGCTCGGTAGGCCAAATGGCATGCGAGCGTAGCTGTGAGGTGGACCCTCGCACCGGCCAGCGCGTGAAGGCCAGGAGCACTCCTGAGATGCGACCCTGTTGAGCCCTGGGATGTGGATGCAGACGCGCAGCTCACCACCCTCGCCTGGGTGGGGAGCAGCGCCAGGTGGGCGGCGGTCACCGCGTGTTGCCCTTGCTTCCTGAAGCTCCAGAGTGGAATTGATGCTGAACTACCGAGTGAAGGAAATATGCCCTAGAGGCAATAATAAAGTTATTATTTATTTCCTTATATCATGGTAAATGTTTATTATTCATGCTAGAATTGTATTAACCGGAAACATAATACATGTGTGAATACATAGACAAACAGTATGTCAGTAGTATGCCTCTACTTGACTAGCTCCTTAAATCAAAGATGGTTAAGTTTCCTAGCCATAGACATGAGTTGTCATTTGATTAACGGGGTCACATCATTAGATAATGATGTGATTGACTTGACCCATTCCGTTAGCATAGCACTTGATCGTTTAGTTTGTTGCTATTGCTTTCTTCATGACTTATGCATGTTCCTATGACTATGAGATTATGCAACTCCCGTTTACCGGAGGAACACTTTGTGTGCTACCAAACGTCACAACGTAACTGGGTGATTATAAAGGTGCTCTACAGGTTTCTCTGAAGGTACTTGTTGGGTTGGCGTATTTCGAGATTAGGATTTGTCACACTGATTGTCGGAGAGGTATCTCTGGGCCCACTCGGTAATGCACATCACTATAAGCCTTGCAAGCATTGCAACTAATGAGTTAGTTGCAGGATGATGTGTTATGGAACGAGTAAAGAGACTTGCCGGTAACAATATTGAACTAGGTATTGAGATACTGACGATCGAATCTCGGGCAAGTAACATACCGATGACAAAGGGAACAACGTATGTTGTTATGAGGTTTTGACCAATAAAGATCTTCGTAGAATATGTAGGAGCCAATATGAGCATCCAGGTTCCGCTATTGGTTATTGACCGGAGACGTGTCTCGGGTATGTCTACATAGTTCTCAAACCCATAGGGTCCGCACGCTTAAAGTTCGATGACGGTTATATTAGGAGTTTATGTGTTTTGATGTACCGAAGGAGTTCGGAGTCCCGGATGAGATCAGGGACATGACGAGGAGTCTCTAAATGGTCAAGACATAAAGATCGATATATTGGACGACTATATTCGGACATCGGAAAGGTTCCGAGTGATTCGGGTATTTTCGGGAGTACCGGGGTGTTACGGGAATTCGTATTGGGCCTTAATGGGCGATACGGGAAAGGAGAGAAAGGCCTCAAAGGGTGGCCGCACCCCCCCATGGGCTGGTCCGAATTGGACTAGGGAGGGGGGTGCCCCCTTCCTTCTCCTTTTCCCTTCCCTTTCCTTCCCTCCTACTGCTAATACTTGGAAGGGCTCCTAGTTCTACTAGGAAAGGGGGAATCCTACTCCTGATGGGAGTAGGACTCCCCTAGGGCACGCCATAGAGAGGGCTGGCCCTCCCCCTCCTCCACTCCTTTATATACGGGGGCAGGGGGCACCCCAATGACACAACAATTGATCTCTTGATCTCTTAGCCGTGTGCGGTGCCCCCCTCCACCATAATCCACCTCAATCATATCGTAGCGGTGCTTATGCGAAGCACTGCGTCGGTAGAACATCATCATCGTCACCACGCCATCGTGCTGACGGAACTCTCCCTCAAAGCTCGGCTGGATCGGAGTTCGAGGGACGTCATCGAGCTGAACGTGTGCTGAACTCGGAGGTGCCATATGTTCGCTACTTGATCGGTCGGATCGTGAAGACGTACGACTACATCAACCGCATTGTGCTAACGCTTCCGCTTTCGGTCTACGAGGGTACGTGAACAACACTCTCCCCTCTCGTTGCTATGCATCACCGTAATCTTGCGTGTGCGTAGGAAATTTTTGAAATTACTACGTTCCCCAACAGTGGCATCCGAGCATGGTTTTATGCGTTGATGTAATATGCACGAGTAGAACACAAGTGAGTTGTGGGCAATATAAGTCATACTGCTTACCAGCATATCACACTTTGATTCGGCGGTATTGTTGGATGAAGCGGCCCGGACCGACATTACGCGTACGCTTACGCGAGACTGGTTTTACCGCCGTGCTATGCACACAGGTGACTAGCGGGTGTCAGTTTCTCCAACTTTAGTTGAACCGAGTGTGGCTACGCCCGGTCCTTGAGAAGGTTAAAACAGCATTAACTTGACAAACTATCGTTGTGGTTTTGATGCGTAGGTAAGAACGGTTCTTGCTCAGCCCGTAGCAGCCACGTAAAGCTTGCAACAACAAAGTAGAGGACGTCTAACTTGTTTTTGCAGGGCATGTTGTGATGTGATATGGTCAAGACGTGATGAGATATAAGTTGTTGTATGAGATGATCATGTTTGTTTAAAGTTATCGGCAATTGGCAGAAGCCTTATGGTTGTCTCTTTATTGCATAAGATGCGAGTGCCAAATAATTGCTTTACTTTATCGCTATGCGATAGCAATAGTTGCAAGAGCAATAGTTGGCGAGACGACCATGTGATGACACATTGATATAGATCAAGATGATGGAGATCATGGTGTCATGCCGGTGACGATGGAGATCATGGCGATGCTTTGGAGATAGAGATCAAAGGCACAAGATGATGATGGCCATATCATGTCACATATTTTGATTGCATGTGATGTTTATCTTTTATGCATCTTACTTTGCTTAGTTATGATGGTCGCATTATAAGATGATCTCTCACTAAATTTCAAGATAAAAGTGTTCTCCCTGAGTATGCACCGTTTCCAAAGTTCGTCGTGCCCAGACACCACGTGATGATCAGGTGTGATAAGCTCTACGTCTATCTACAACGGGTGCAAGCCAGTTTTGCACACGCAGAATACTCAGGTTAAACTTGACGAGCCTAGCATATGCAGATATGGCCTCGGAACACTAAGACCGAAAGGTCGAGCGTGAATCATATAGTAGATATGATCAACATAGTGATGTTCACCATTGAAAACTACTCCATTTCACGTGATGATCGGTTATGGTTTAGTTGATTTGGATCACGTGATCACTTAGAAGATTAGAGGGATGTCTTTCTAAGTGGGAGTTCTTAAGTAATATGATTAATTGAACTTAAATTTATCATGAACTTAGTCCTGGTAGTATTTGCATATCTATGTTGTAGATCAATAGCTCGCGTTATTGCTTCCCTATATTTTACATATGCTCCTAGAGAAAACAAAGTTGAAAGATGATAGTAGCAATGATGCGGACTGGGTCCGTGATCTGAGGTTTATCCTCATTGCTACACAGAAGAATTATGTCCTTGATGCACCGCTAGGTGACTGACCTATTGCAGGAGCAGATGCAGACGTTATGAGCGTTTGGCTAGCTCAATATGATGACTACTTGATAGTTTAGTGCACCATGCTTAAAGGCTTAGAATCGAGGCTTCAAAGATGTTTTGAACGCCATGGCGCATATAAGATGTTCCAAGAGTTGAAATTGGTATTTCATACTCATGCCCGTGTCGAGAGGTATGAGACCTCTGACAGTACTTTGCCTACAAGATGGAGGAGAATGCTCAACCAGTGAGCATGTGCTCAGATTGTCTGAGTACTACAATTGCTTGAATCAAGTGGGAGTTAATCTTCGAGATAAGAGAGTAATTGACAAAGCTCTCTAGTCACTATCACAGAGTTACTAGAACTTAGTGATGAACTATAATATGCAAGGGATGACAAAAGTAATTCCCAAGCTCTTCGTGATGATGAAATCGACGAAGGTAGAAATCAAGAAAAGCATCAAGTGTTGATGGTTGACAAATACCACTAGTTTCAAAATGGCAAAGGGAAGAAAGGGAACTTCAAGAAGAACGACAAGCAAGTTGCTGCTCAAGTGAAGAATCCCAAGTCTGGACCTAAGCCTAAGACTGAGTGCTTCTACTGCAAAGGGACGTCACTAGAAGCGGAACTTCCCCAAGTATTTGGTGGATAAGAAGGATGGCGAAGTGAACAAAGGTATATTGGATATACATGTTATTGATGTGTAATTTACTAGTGTTTATAGCAACCCCTCGGTATTTGATACTAGTTCAGTTGCTAAGAGTAGTAACTTGAAACAAGAGTTGTAGAATGAACAGAGACTAGTTAAGGGTGAAGTGACGATGTGTGTTGGAAGTACTTCCAAGAATGATATGATCATTATCGCACACTCCCTATACTTTCGGGATTAGTGTTGAACCTAAATAAGTGTTATTTGGTGTTTGCGTTGAGCATGAATATGATTTGATCATGTTTATTGCAATACGATTATTCATTTAAGTTAAGAATAATTGTTATTTTTTTTACATGAATAAAACCTTGTATGGTTATACACCCAATGAAAATGGTTTGTTGAATCTCGATTGTAGTGATACACATATTCATAATATTGAATCCAAAAGACGCAAAGTTAATAATGATAATGCAACTTATTTGTGGCACTGCCATTTAGGTCATATTGGCGTAAAGCGCATGAACAAAATCCATGCTGATGGGCTTTTGGTATCACTTGATTATGAATCAGTTGATGCTTGCGAACCATGCCTCATGGGCAAAGATGACTAAGACTCCGTTCTCTAGAACAATGGAGCGAGCAACTGACTTATTGGATATAATACATACTGATGTATGAGGTCCGATGAGTGTCGAGGCTCGCGGCGGTTATTGTTATTTTCTGACCTTCACAGATGATTTGAGCAGATATGGGTATATCTACTTAAAGAAACATAAGTCTGAAACATTTGAAAAGTTCAAAGAATTTCAGAGTGAAGTAGAAAATCAACGTAACAAGAAAATAAAGTTTCTACGATCTGATCGTAGAGGCGAATATTTGTGTTACGAGTTTGGTCTTCAATTAAAACAATGTGGAATTGTTTCACAAACTCATGCCACCTGGAACACCACAGCGTAATGGTGTGTCCGAACGTCATAATCGTACTTTATTTGATATAGTGCAATCTATGATGTCTCTTACCGATTTACCACTATCATTTTTGGGTTATGCATTAGAGACAGCTACATTCACGTTAAATAGGGCACCATCGAAATCTGCTGAGACGACGCCTTATGAACTGTGGTTTGGCAAGAAACCAAAGTTGTCGTTTCTTAAAGTTTGGGGCGGCGATGCTTATGTGAAAAAGTTTCAAACTGATAAGCTTGAACCCAAATCGAAGAAGTGCATCTTCATAGGATACCCAAACGAAATTGTTGGGTACACCTTCTATCACAGATTCGAAGGCAAGATATTCATTGTTGAGAATGGATCCTTTCTAGAGAAGGAGTTTCTCTCGAAAGAAGTGAGTGGGAGGAAAGTAGAACTTGATGAGGTAACTGTACCTGCTCCCTTATTGGAAAGTAGTTCATCACAAAAATCTGTTCCTGTGACTACTACACCAATTAGTGAGGAAGCTAATGATGATGATCATGTAACTTCAGATCAAGTTACTACCGAACCTCGTAGGTAAACCAGAGTGAGATCCGCACCAAAGTGGTACTGTAATCCTGTTCTGGAGGTCATGTTACTTGACCATGATGAGCCTACGAACTATGAGGAAGCGATGATGAGCCCAGATTCCACGAAATGGCTTGAGGCCATGAAATCTGAGATGAGATCCATGTATGAGAACAAAGTATGTACTTTGGTTGACTTGCCCATTGATCAGCGAGCCATTGAGATTAAATGGATCTTCAAGAGGAAGATGGACGCTGATAGTAGTGTTACTATATACAAAGCTATAATTGTCGTAAAAGGTTTTCGACAAGTTCAAGGTGTTGACTACGATGAGAGTTTCTCACTCGTATCTATTCTTAAGTCTGTCCGAATCATGTTAGCAATTGCCACATTTTATGAAATCTGGAAAATGGATAAACAAAACTACATTCCTTAATGGATTTATTAAAGAAGAGTTGTATATGATGCAACCAGAAGGTTTTGTCAATCCTAAAGGTACTAACAAAATATGCAAGCTCCAGCGATCCATCTATGGACTGGTGCAAGCATCTCGGAGTTGGAATATACGCTTTGATAATTTGATCAAAGCATATAGTTTTATACAGACTTGCAGTGAAGCCTGTATTTACAAGAAAGTGAGTGGGAGCACTGCAACATTTCTGATAAGTATATGTGAATGACATATTGTTGATCAGAGATAATGTAGAATTATTCTGAAAAGCATAAAGGAATGTTTGAAAGGAGTTTTTGAAAGAAAGACCTCGGTGAAGTTGCTTACATATTGAGCATCAAGATCTATAGAGATAGATCAAGACACTTGATAAGTTTTTCAATGAGTACATACCTTGACAAGATTTTGAAGTAGTTCAAAATGGAACAGTCAAAGAAAGAGTTCTTGCCTGTGTTATAAGGTGTGAAACTGAGTAAGACTCTAAACCCGACCACGGCAGAAGATAGAGAGAGAATGAAAGTCATTCCCTAAGCCTCAGCCATAGGTTCTATAAAGTATGCCATGCTGTGTACCAGACCTATTGTATACCCTGCCCTATGTTTGGCAAGGGAGTACAATAGTGATCTAGGAGTAGATCACTGGACATTGGTCAAAATTATCCTTAATGGAATAACGATATGTTTCTCGATTATGGAAGTGACAAAAGGTTCATCGTAAAGGGTTACGTCGATGCAAATTTTGACACTGGTCCAGATGACTCTAAATCTCAATCTAGATACATATTGAAAGTGAGAGCAATTAGCTAGGATAGCTCCGTGCAGAGCATTGTTGACATAGAAATTTGCAAAATACTTACAGATCTGAATGTGGTAGACCCGTTGACTAAACTTCTCTCACAAGAAAAACATGATCACACCTTAGTAATCTTTGGGTATTAATCACATAGCGATGTGAACTAGATTATTGACTCTAGTAAACCCTTTGGGTGTTGGTCACATGATGATGTGAACTATGGGTGTTAATCACATGGTGATGTGAACTATTGATGTTAAATCACATGGCGATGTGAACTAGATTATTGACTCTAGTGCAAGTGGGAGACTGAAGGAAATATGCCCTAAAGGCAATAATAAAGTTATTATTTATTTCCTTATATCATGGTAAATGTTTATTATTCATGCTAGAATTGTATTAACCGGAAACATAATACATGTGTGAATACATAGACAAACAAT
Organism: Triticum urartu; assembly: GCF_003073215.2. Lineage (NCBI taxonomy): Eukaryota > Viridiplantae > Streptophyta > Magnoliopsida > Poales > Poaceae > Triticum > Triticum urartu. Next base: position 298,771,327 of record NC_053027.1, read on the forward strand.
ATGTCACTAGTATGCCTCTACTTGACTAGCTCGTTGAATCAAAGATGGTTAAGTTTCCTAGCCATAGACATGAGTTGTCATTTGATTAACGGGGTCACATCATTAGAGAATGATGTGATTGACTTGACCCATTCCGTTAGCATAACACTTGATCGTTTAGTTTGTTGCTATTGCTTTCTTCATGACTTATGCATGTTCCTATGACTATGAGATTATGCAACTCCCGTTTACCGGAGGAACACTTTGTGTGCTACCAAACGTCACAACGTAACTGGGTGATTATAAAGGTGCTCTACAGGTGTCTCCGAAGATACTTGTTGGGTTGGCGTATTTCGAGATTAGGATTTGTCACTCGATTGTCGGAGAGGTATCTCTGGGCCCACTCGGTAATGGACATCACTATAAGCCTTGCAAGCATTGCAACTAATGAGTTAGTTGCAGGATGATGTGTTACGAAACGAGTAAAGAGACTTGCCGGTAACAAGATTGAACTAGGTATTGAGATACTGACGATCGAATCTCGGGCAAGTAACATACCGATGACAAAGGGAACAACGTATATTGTTATGCGGTTTTGACCGATATAGATCTTCGTAGAATATGTAGGAGCCAATATGAGCATCTAGGTTCCGCTATTGGTTATTGACCGGAGACGTGTCTCGGTCATGTCTACATAGTTCTCGAACCCGTAGGGTCCGCACGCTTAAAGTTCGATGACGGTTATATTATGAGTTTATGTGTTTTGATGTACCGAAGGAGTTCGGAGTCCCGGATGAGATTGGGGACATGACGAGGAGTCTCGAAATGGTCGAGACATAAAGATCGATATATTGGATGACTATATTCGGACATCAGAAAGGTTCCGAGTGATTCGGGTAGTTTCGGGAGTACCGGGGTGTTACGGGAATTCGTATTGGGCCTTAATGGGCCATACGGGAAAGGAGAGAAAGGCCTCGAAGGGTGGCCGCACCCCTCCCCATGGTCTGGTCCGAATTGGAATAGGGAGGGGGGCGCCCCCTTCCTTCCTTCTCATTTTCCCTACCCTTTGCTTCCATCCTACTCCTAATACTTGGATGGGCTCCTAGTTCTACTAGGAAAGGGGAATCCTACTCCCGGTGGGAGTAGGACTCCCCTAGGGCGCACCATAGAGAGGGCCGGCCCTCCCCCTCCTCCACTCCTTTATATACGGGGACAGGGGCACCCCAAAGACACAACAATTGATCTGTTGATATCTTAGCCGTGTGCGGTGCCCCCCTCCACCATAATCCACCTCGATCATATCGTAGCGGTGCTTATGCGAAGCCCTGCATCGGTAGAACATCATCATCGTCACCATGCCGTCGTGCTGACAGAACTCTCCCTCAAAGCTCGGCTGGATCGGAGTTCGAGAGACGTCATTGAGCTGAACGTGTGCTGAACTCGGAGGTGCCGTGCGTTTGGTACTTGATCGGTCGGATCGTGAAGACGTACGACTACATCAACCGCGTTGTGCTAACGCTTTCGCTTTCGGTCTACGAGGGTACATGGACAACACTCTCCCCTCTCATTTCTATGCATCATGATGATCTTGCGTGTGCGTAGGAAATTTTTGAAATTACTACGTTCCCCAACACTGAGCACCAAGGGCTCCTCGCCCGGTGCCCTCCTGAGATATACGTGCCGTGAAGCACACCTCCACGTGGTGCCCGAGCGCCTCCCTCGTGATGTTGGCCAGGTCTGAGGCCCTCCAGAAGAGAGCCCCCGAGCCCTGCCCGAGGATGACGCCGGGCGCGCCTCCCTATGTGAGGGAGGAAGGCGCCCCAGGCGCGGGCGCCGATCCTGAGGTGGCGCCGCTCTCCTGAGGCGCAGAGTAGAGTAGCTGCTTCTTCTTCTGGGGGGTGGCCTCAAGAAGCTACTGCGCACCCGCGCTGTCAGGGTCTTCGATTGATGCAGCTTGGAAGGCGCGCTCGAGGGAGCACACCGCCTCTCTTTCTTCGTAGGGGACCGTGATGATTCCGCCGCTTCCCGGCAACTTGAGGACGTTGTAACCATGGTGGGCGACTGCCATGAATTTGGCTAGCGCTGGGAACCAGAGGATGGCATTGTATGGCAGGCGAATGTGGGCGACGTCGAAGTCGACGAGCTTGGTGTGGTAGTTGTCGCGCTGACCGAAGGTGACAGGGAGACGAACTTGCCCTATCGGGGTGGTGGAGCCGTCAGTCACTCCTGAGAAAGGCCTGGTGGGCTGGAGCTGATCGTATGGCACTTGAAGGCCATTGAACGTTTCGACGGACAGGGCACTGAGCCCTGCGCCGCCGTCGATGAGGGTCTTGGTGACTTGGACATTGCTGATGACGGGCGAACAGAGCATCAGGAGAACGCCAGCGGTTGACGCACACTTGAGCTGGTCTACCGAGCTAAAGATGATGGCGTACTTGGACCATCTGAGTGGGCGCATGGCCTCGAGCTTGGGAAGGGCTGCGTTCACCTTGGGAGAGAACTGCTTGAAGATGAGCTGGGAGGCTGGGGCTTGAGCGCCACCCAAGATGCAGGCGATGGTGCGCGGCTCCTGGAAGCCCCCAGCCCCTTCGTCCTATTGATGGTCGTCGTTCCTCCTTGGCGGCGGCAGTGGAGGGAGACCAGGGTTGCCCTGAGGTCGGTCCTCGCGATGCTGGTCCCTCCAGGCGCCCTCATGAGGCTGGTCCTGCCAACGATACTCGCGAGGCTGGTCGCGCCACTCCTGGCGGGGCCCGTGGTCGTCCCAACGTCCTCCACCTTGTCCACCTCCTTGGTCGTAGCCCCGGTCGTTGCGCTCGGGGCGTCGACCGAAGCGTCCATCTCGAATGGCCCTGAGCTCTTAACAATCGTTGGTGTTGTGGGTGCGCATGTTGTGCAAGGCGCAGAACGTACGGCTGCCCTTGGACGACTCAGGAAGATCTTAGCCGCGCTTGGTGTCCGGTTCTGCCGCGAGTACGGCCACCCCTTTGCGCTTCACGTCCTTGAACTTGGCCTTCTTCTCCTCTGGATCTGCAGCGAGGAGCGGGAGGAGGGAGAGGCGGCCCTCCTCAGCTCTTGCACACTTGGTTACTATGTTGAACAGCTTCAAAGTCGTGCACAACTCCTCACGGATGGCGAGATCCTCCTTCATCTTGATGTCGCGGACACTGTCGGAAAGCGCTGAGATGATGGCCTCGTCTGTCACCTTGGGGATCTTCATGCGCACGATGTTGAGGCGCTGAATGTACTTCTGCAAGGTCTCCCCCGGTTGTTGCTTGATGCGGCGCAGGTCACCCGTGGCCGGGGGGCGGTCGCGAGTGCCCTAGAAGTTGGTGACCAAGCGATCACGCATCTCATCCTAGGAGGAGATCGAGCCTGGGGGCAGGTTCAGGAGCCATGAGCGAGCACCATCCTTGAGAGCCATGGGAAACTAGTTCGCCATGACCTTTTCATCACCGTTGGCCGCCTTGATGCTCAGCTCGTAGAGCAGCAAGAACTCTGCAGGGTCGGGGGTGCCGTCATAGCGAGGAGGCAGATCCGGCTTGAACTTGCCTGGCCATACGATGCTATGCAGCTCGGGAGTGAAGGAGCGGCAGCCTGCCGTGGCCACCGGGGCCCGTCGTGGAGGCGGAGCTTGATCTTGGTGCCCTTGCGCCACCACGGCAAGTGGCGCATGGCCCTGCCGCATCAAGCGGTCCTGACATGGCGGTGCTGGGAGCGGTGGAGCATTTTCTTGCGCACGGGGGATCTCTTGGTAGCTTCTTTCTTTGTGCGCACGCACATGGCGTAGTGGATCACGCCGCGGGACCACGCACCTTGGAGCGAGGACGCCGTCCTGACGCGGAGGAGGCGGGGGAACTCCATGAGCCATGCGCTTCGGCGTGAGGGTGCCATCTTGTTGCGGAGGAGGCGGAGGCGCTACTTGAGCCACATCGCCCGCAGCTGGGGGCGGGCGAGGCAGCGAGAGGGATGGTGCAGGGGAGGCCCCCGCGGCGCTGACGAGCTCGGCGATGTGGTCCAACCAGTCCTCGTAGAGGTCGTGAACCGGGCAGTAGCGCAGGAGCTCGCATGCCATAAGCAGCTCGGCCTGCGCGTCCGTGGGTGCGCGGCGAGCGAGAGATGATGAGCTGGCCGAAGTCAGCGACGGAGTGGCAGTGTGGTAGTCACGGCGCACGGCGGGATGCAACAAAGAGGCTTGCTGCTCATTTGCGGCCGGGCCGGTGGCGGCCTTGGTGGCAGGTGATGGAGAACGACCGTCGGATCACGGGTTCCGGCAAAACCCTCAAGGTTTGAACACTAGGGTGCATGCGAAGATCTCCCCCTACCGATCCACGTCCTAGCTTCGCTAAGATCTCACAGGCTAACTCGACGAACTTGCAACACAGAGGACACAAGATATATACTGGTTCGGGCCACTGTTGTGGTGTAATACCCTACTCCAGTGTGGTGGTGGTGGATTGCCTCTTCGGCCGACGATGAACAGTACAAGGGGAAGAACAACCTCCGGAGACAGGGTGTTCTTGTGCTTGGTGGGTGAGAGGATGAGCTGGATGAGTTTCAGCCTAGTTGGCTCCCCCTCCTACTGTGGTGGCTAATCCTATTTATAGAGGCCCTGGTCCTCTCCCCAAATATTGAGCTAGAAGGGAGCCAACAACGGCCAATTTGAAAGGGGACATCTAGTACAGCTTATCCTGACAAAAGCAGTCTTCGCATGCAAAAGGCTCTGGTGGTGACGCCGCCTTGGGCTCCATAGTGACCTCCGTCTTGCCGTCCTGCTAGTCTTGGTCTCGTTGCACTAATATGGAAACCTTTGCTTGACGCCTCGGTACTCCGCGCCTGCGCTTGCTTCCTTAGCACCAAAGGGGAAACAAGGACACTGTGCGCGCTGGCGCCCGCCTGGCCTTGGTCGTCATGGCTCACGTCACTGGAACCTCGCGAGGTTTGTCTTGCCTTGAACTCTCCTCCCCTCGCGAGCCAGCCTGGTGAGGCCGCTCCTGAGGAGGTCTTGTGCCGTCCGCCTCGTGAGGCTTGGCCCCTCGTGAGGGTCTTGAGTCCTTGCTAGTGAAGGTGGGCCGTACGGCCCCGCTCGCAGAGCCACGCCGTGGGCTGCAGGTAGGCATGTCTAGGGACCCCCGTTGCCAGAACGCCGAGAGTAGCCCCCGGGCCCAAGGTACGCTCGGGCTTGGCGTCGAGGCCAAGCCAAGTGGCAAGTGCAGAGCGCCACGGGCCCCAATAGCCTGCGGCCTTGGTCGACGCATGGCGGTTGATTGGACGTGGGGGTCTCCGCTTCCCCACGCTACCTCGGCAACTGCCCGACTTGACAAGTCCCTGCGACATGCAAGGAAAAAACCATCATTACCTGTGATCGTGGGGGGCACTGGTTGGCCTCCCCTAGGCTATAAATGGGAGGGGGGAGGAGCCCTCGTCGCCCATCTCTTCCCATTCCACTTGCTTCTCCTTCCTTGATCCACTCCTTGCTGGTGCAGTCATGACGCCGATTCGGAGGTTCTCGGCCGCAGAGAAGGGCAAGGCTCCCCTCAACGAGCCCCAGCTGCTCCCGCCGAAGAAGAGGAGGTCTCATCGCCATGAGATGGTCGTGAGGCCGATGGGGTAGTGGTCTCTGGTGGCCCACTGTTGATTATGGCATCATCCTCAGGGGCACGCGTAGTTAGGACTCCCTAAGTTCTTGTCTTTTGTTCCCTGCGAGGAATCAAGAAATGCCCCATGGGGGTGTGTAAAGGTTTTGTAATGACTCTTGTCAATATTGTCCTTATTATGAACTTGCGCGAGCGCGAGTCCTACTCCAGCTCGGTCTCCCTTTCCGACCTCGCGACGACTTGGCGCTCTACGCTGACAGGTACCGGTCCCCAGGCAAGCTGCAGCCGTCGCTGGTATGCCAGGTCGCGTGTCATGGTCAAGGCCAGGAGGTGAGGGTCCTGAGGTCCAGTAAGAGTTCCAAAGGCGCGATACTCAGGAGGTACCCTTTAGCGCTCAAGCAGCCGTTGAGAGCTAGGAAAGGGGGGTGACGTTGCCATAGCAGGGCTGTGGTTAGTATGGTTCTTAGTCCTTAGTGGTTTAGTCAACCCGGGCTCGGGACTTATCTTGACGGTCTGGGGTCAATTCCTCATGATGCGCCAGATTCGTGCATAGGCGTCTGGAGCATAGCTAGGACAGGCCCATGCGAGCCTCCCCCTTCTCCATGCTTTCCTTCGTGCTCTGCGTCCTAAGGTCCCGGCCCTCGAGCGAGCTCAACCGCCGCTGGTATGCCTTTCGCGTGCCATGGTCAAGGCCAGGGGGTGGGGGCTGGAGAGCTAGTAAGTGCCCCTGAGTCGCGATGCTCAAGAGCCCCCCTTTTAACGCACAAGCGGATTACATGGGAGAAGAGGGAGCTCGCGGTTCCACCTGCCGTCATCTTCAATAGATTCATGTAGGCCAGCACAAGGAGAGACGCAGTTTGCCATTACGGTTGCCGGTTCGTCGCTAGTTTCTCCATGAGGAGATGAAGGCACTGAGGGCCTGGTGACGTGACGTGTGTGGGGCATGCTGCGAGCCGGAGCTCGACCCCTCAGGTTTGTCAATGTTGCAGGGACGGACCCGAGCACAAGCGTCGTGCCAGCATGAGTAGCCCCCATGGCAGGTGAGAATCAAGTAGGTGATAGTCATAGATAGATTAAGAATGGAAGGCAAACTAGCTCAGGTAAATGCATGAACGATACGTGCCACTGGGTCAGGCCCGAGCGGCTTGGGGATGATGCAGCCCGAGGGGCGTCCCCAGCGAGGTAAGATAAAGACATAAAAAAGAAGGGATACATGCCACAGGCACGGACCCACGCAGCCTGGGAATAATGCAGCCCCGGGGGCGCTCCCAGCTAGATGAACTTGGAAAATGTCACCTGGTTCCGTTGATGAAGGGGTGTTGAGGCAGCTGAAGGTACGCGGCGAAGGGGTTGCCCCTCACGAGCTAGCAAGGCCCTGAGCCTCGGGAGGCTCTAGGGGTCCAGGCGGTTCCTTGAGGACCGTCGCCATCTCCGCCAAGACTGCATGGTGCCTGGCCTCCTTACCCATCATGACGCTCCGCAGGTTGCGCTGGAAGGCAGAAGCCACGCTCGGCAGGCCGAACGGCATGCGAACGTAGCTGTGAGGTGGACCTTCGCAGTGCCCAACACGCGAAGGCCAGAAGCGCTCCTGAGATGCGGCTCGGTTGAGCCCTGGTATGTCGATGCAGATGCGTAGCTCACCACCCTCGCCTGGGTGGGGAGCAACGCCAGGTGGGCGATGGTCGCCGCGTATTGCTCTTGCTTCCTGAAGCTCCTGAGATACCTTGGTGATGAAGTCCTGAGCGCCGAGCGCTCCTTGCCCAGCGTCCTCCTGAGGGAGACATGACGCAAAACACGCCTCAAAGTGGTGCCCGAGCGCCTCCCTCGTGACGTTGGCAAGGTCTAAGGCCCTCCAGAAGAGAGCCCCCGAGCCCTGCCCGACGAGGGCGCCGGGCGCGCCTTCTTATGCGACAGAGGGACGCGCCCCAGGTGCGGGCGCTGATCCTGACAAGGTGCCACTTGCGGCGCTGCCCTCCTGTGGTCCGGCACGGAGTAGCTGCTTCTTCTTCTTGGGGACGACCCCAGAAGGGTACCAAGCTGCATTGTTGCCGGCGTCTTCGATTAACGCTGCTTGGAAGCCGCGCTCGAGGGAGCACACCACATCTCTTTCTTCGCAGGGGACTGTGATGATACCACCACTTCTTGGCATCTCGAGGATGTTGTAGCCGTGGTGCGTCACGGCCATGAACTTGGTCAGGGCCAGATACCCGAGGAGGGCATTTTACGGCAGACGAATGTGGGTGACGTCGAAGTCGATGAGCTTGGTGCGGTAGTTGTTGCGATGTCCGAAGGTGACTAGGAGGCTGACCTGACCGATCGGCGTGGTGGAGCCGTCGGTCACTCTTGAGAAAGGCTTGGTGGGCTGAAGCTGATCATACGACACTTGGAGGTTGTCAAACGTGTCGATGGACATGACATTGAGCCCTGCGCTGGCATTGATGAGAGTCTTGGTAACTTGCGCGTTGCTAATGACTAGTGAACAAAGCATCGGGAGGACGCCGGTGGTAGCCGTGCACTTGAGCTGATCTGCAGAGCTGAATGTGATGGTGCACCGGGACCATCTGAGCGGGCGCTTGGCCTCGAGCTTGGGGAGGACTGCATTCACTTCACGAGCAAACTGTTTAAAGATACGCTGTGAGGCTGGGGCTTGAGCTCCACCCGAGATGTAGGCGATGGCACGTGGCTCCTGGAGGCCCCCAGCCCCCTCGTCCTGATGGTGGTTGAGGGAGTCCTGGATTAGGGGGTGTCCGGATAGCCGGACTATACCTTCGGCCGGACTCCTGGACTATGAAGATACAAGATTGAAGACTTCGTCCCGTGTCCGGAAGGGACTTTCCTTGGCGTGGAAGGCAAGCTTGGCGATACGGATATGTAGATCTCCTACCATTGTAACCGACTTTGTGTAAACCTAGCCCTCCCCGGTGTCTATATAAACCGGAGAGTTTTAGTCCATAGGACAGAGAACAATCATACCATAGGCTAGCTTCTAGGGTTTAGCCTCCTTGATCTCGTGGTAGATCTACTCTTGTACTACCCATATCATCAATATTAATGAAGCAGGACGTAGGGTTTTACCTCCATCAAGAGGGCCCGAACCTGGGTAAAACATCGTGTCCCGTGCCTCCTGTTACCATCCGCCTTAGACGCACAGTTCGGGACCCCCTACCTGAGATCCGCCGGTTTTGACACCGACATTGGTGCTTTCAATGAGAGTTCCTCTCTGTCGTCACTTTTAGGCCCGATGGCTCCTCCGATCATCAACGACGATGCGATCCAGGGTGAGACTTTTCTCCCCGGACAGATCTTCGTATTTGGCGGCTTTGCACTGCGGGCCAATTCTCTTGGCCTTATGGAGCAGATCGAAAGCTACGCCCCTAGCTGCCAGGTCAAATTTGGATGTTTAAACTACACAGCGGACCTCCGCGGAGACTTGATCTTCGATGGATTCGAGCCGCAGCCGAGCGCGCCGCACTGTCACGATGGACATGATCTAGCTCTGCCGCCGAACAGTGTCCTGGAGGCCGCACCCGCATCAGCTCCGACCCTTAATTCGGAGCCAACTGCGCCAATCGAGGAAGGGTGGTTGGACACCGCCTCGGGGGCTACAATCTCTACGGCGATCGAGCCGAACACCAGCCCTATTGTCTGCGAAGCCCGTGACTCCAAGGAGCCGGACTCCTCTCCAGACTCCGAGCCCTCCGTGCCCCTACCGATCGAACCCAATTGGGCGCCGATCATGGAGTTCACCGCCGCGGACATCTTTCAGCACTCGCCCTTCGGCGATATTCTGAATTCACTAAAGTCTCTCTCTTTATCAGGAGAGCCCTAGCCGGACTATGGTCAACAAGGTTGGGATGCGGATGATGAAGAAATTCAAAGCCCACCCACCACCCACTTCATAGCCACTTTCGATAATTTAAAAGACGTGCTCGACTTCGACTCCGAAGACATCGATGGTATGGACGATGATGTAGGAGATGAACATGAACCAACGCCTATAAGGCACTGAACAGCCACCTCATCTCATGATGTATACATGGTGGACACACCCAAAGGAAGCGACGACGAGGAACACAGGGATGCAACGAGGGATCGTTCACTCGAAAAGCAATCAAAGCAGCGACGTAAGCGCCGCTCCAAGCCCCCCCCCTCGACAGAGACAACAGCCATACAGACCCAGCCATAGAGCAGGACGAGCCGGCGGACGATGAACATGCCTTTGAGCAACCATCCGAAATGGGAAACTTGGATAAACAAACCGAACACCCCATCCCCGGCGAAAACAATAGTCCAGACGACCTTACGCCGGATAGGCTCATGGAGCAGAAGAACCTCCACAAAAGGCTCGTTGCCACTGCGCGTAGCCTGAAAAAGCAGAAGCGGAAGCTCAAAACTGCGGAAGATGCACTCAGCATCAGATGGAGCAAATTACGCAACACCGCAGACAAATATGGCGGCAGTCGCCGCACAAAAAGCTATCCAAAGCGAAAGCTACTGCCTGAATTTGACGATGAGGCCTTAGAGCCCCCGCAGTCAAAAAATAGGAAGGCCACCCGGTCAGATAGACGACCGCATGGCCAACATGGAGCGGCAAGCGGCGCCGCACACAAGCCGGCACACGATCCACCAAAGGATCCGCATCAAAAAGATGGCCCAGCCAGATCTATCTACGGGCCGAGAAATCAAGCTCTAGTAAGCAATGCAACACAACAAATATCCGAACATCACGGCACACCCAAATACAGGGGTGCCGCACACCCCCTATGTTTCACCGATGAGGTGTTGGACCATGAATTTCCAGCGGGATTCAAGCCCGTAAACATAGAGGCGTACGACGGAACAACAGACCCTGGGGTCGGGATCGAGGATTATATCCTCCACATACACATGGCCAAAGGAGATGACCTCCACGCCATAAAATACTTACCCCTCAAGCTTAAAGGGCCAGCCCGACATTGGCTCAAAAGCCTTCCCGAAAACACCATTGGAAGTTGGGAAGAGCTTGAGGATGCTTTCCGGGCAAATTTTCAAGGGACCTATTTCCGCCCTCCGGATGGAGACGATCTCAGTCACATAACTCAACAGCCTGGAGAGTCAGCCTGGAAATTCTGGAATAGATTTCTTACTAAAAAGAATCAGATAGTCGACTGTCCAGATGCCTAAGCCATAGCAGCTTTTAAGCATAACGTTCGAGACGAATGGATCGCCAGAAACCTCGGCCAAGAAAAGCCAAGAACAATGGCCGCATTAATAAGCCTCATGACCCGCTTTTGCGCAGGAGAGGACAGCTGGTTGGCAAGATGTAGCACCAGCGACCCAAGTACATCCGAAGTTAGTGATGGAAACGGAAAAGCCCGACACAGCAAGGACCAGCGCCGGAATAAGGGAAACAGCCCAAAGAGCATGGCGATCAATGCCGGATTCAAAAGCTCACGGCAGAATCAGAGAAAGCCGCCCCTCAAGGATAACAGGGACGAGCTATCTAACTTAAACAAAATCTTGGACAAGATATGTCAAATACAGAGTACTCCCGGGAAACCTGCGAACCATACGCACAGAGATTGTTGGGTTTTCAAGCAATCCGGCAAACTCAATGCCGAACACAAGGGGCTCGACACACCAAGTGAGGACGACGACGAACCCCACAAGCAGAGCACCAGGAAACAAAAGGATTTCCCACAAGAAGTCAAAACAGTAAACTTACTTCACGTGACGAACAGAATGGCGCCAACAGAGATACGTGCCATACGGCCTATCCCAAAGGAGTCTCGCTAATGGTTGTTAAAACTGATCACCTTCGACCAACAGGATTACTCTAGAAGTATCCGGAACGCAGGCTGGACTGCCTTGGTATTAGATCCAATAATCGGCGGACTCCACTTTACAAATGTCCTGATGGACGGCGGCAGTGGTCTAAACCTGTTATACCAGGACACAATCCGCAACATGGGGATAGACCCAACAAAAAATCGCCATAGCAAAACCTCCTTTCAAGGGGTAACGCCAGGCCCGGATGCCCGTTGTATGGGTTCTCTCCGACTAGAAGTTATGTTCGGCTCCCCCGATAACTTCCGTCACGAACAACTAACTTTCCACATCGCCCCATTCTCAAGTAGTTATCAAGCACTGCTGGGGCGCGAAGCTTTCGCCCGCTTTAACGCAATACCGCATTATGCATCTCTTACGCTTAAGATGCCCGGTCCACGAGGCATCATCTCATTAAAGGGAAAATATTGAGTGTTCCTCCCGCGCGGAAGACAGTGCGGCTGCCTTGACAGCTCCACAATAAAGCGGCTTCACCAGCCAAAGCACCTAAACATGTTGTCAAGACCACGGACACGGCTAGACGAGTCCAGCATAAACATACAATTGATAAAGGCTTAATAGCCGTATACCCCTGTACTAGGGGCTCCGCGCATATAAAACAAGAGACAATAAAGCTCAATTTTACCCATTTCGATTTATACTTTGTTTATTTGGTATAACTCATGTTCGGCACAATCTTTCTTTAACTAAGTTCCTCTCTTTTGCAGATGAACACCGTGCTACGCACGTCCAGGATATGGCACAACGGAGAGACAGGCGCAGACGTGCAGCAGGGACCCGTTCCAAGGATTCTTTTCAGATTAAGACCCTGCATAAACCTTTTTTACTTTCTCTTGTTGATACACATCCCCTGGTTTCTTGGTATAACCAAGGAGGAGGCTGGCGTTTCGGCACGTGGCCACGTCAGAGTTTTGCGCGTACCTGGACACTAGGGGCTTATTACTAAGGGCGTTATCCCGCCCGCCCTCATAAAGACCGAATACCTTAGGGAGTGTTCGGCGTCGCGAGTTTGGCCTTATATGCATCAGCTCCGAATCATGTCTTTGGTCAAATGTTGGGTTCGCCCGGCTCCTGTGTTTTGCTACCTTACGTTCCGCTCTATCGGCTAAGGCGGCACCAGGAGAACTACTGCGATTGTGCCCCAGTTCGGCCAGGCGAGCACCTCAGTAGAGAAAGCCGAAAACTGACTGTCATGATATAGCATGAGACTAGTCAACCACTCCATGACTTACCAGAATCTTTAGGATTCCTCCGCATTAACGAAGGGCCGCTTCCCGGCCAGGCACATAGGCGCCCCGAGTTCGGGCGAGTGCAGGCGCAACCAGGGGCTATATAAGTAGCCTCACTGTCAAACTCCTATGGCTAAGTGAAAGTGATAAAGCATCATAGTCTGATTGCCTAGTTCGCTGCGCTATCACCTCCTTTGTAGGAACAAGACATTGGATCAAGTGTGAAAATGCGCCTCCTGCGAACACCCCCGCATTATGTGCGTGGGGGTTGAAGCCGACGACTGCCATATTTCAGATTATATATACATATATGTTAAACGGCCGCACAGGAGGTATTACAATACTTGCATGCACAAGTATAAAAAGCTTCTACAATTTATCAAAATATTGTTTTACAATATTATATGCTATTCGAATATAGTATCCTTCGAGCACTGCGTCTCTATTAAACGAGCGCCTTGCAGAACTTCCTGAAAATAGTGCTCGGCAGGTACTCGGCTTCCATCCGAGTCTGGGGATGCAACAGCGGTGGCCTCCATTTCCGCCCAGTATGTCTTGACACGGGCAAGAGCCATCCGCGCACCCTCTATGCACGCTGACCTCTTCATCGCATTGATATGCGGCACCGCACCAAGGAACTGCTGCACCAAGTTGAAATAACTTTTCGGCTCTGGCCTCTCTGGCCACAGATGACTCATGACATACTTCATGGCGAGTCCGGACAACCTATTTAGCTCGGCCCATTCGGCCAAACGATCGGCTAATGACAGCGGACGCTCTGGATTGTGGAACTGTGACCAAAAGAGCTTTTCCACTTCGCGATCTTCTTGATCTCAGAAGTGTTCGGCCGCATCTGCGGCACTCGCTGCCAAATCCAGATAGGTGTCCGCCGTACCCCACATCCGGTCTAACGGAGCATGTTGAGGATCACAGAACTTCCTCCGCAGCATAAAGGGATCTCCAGCCGCGATCTCTCCGGCCTGACGTAGCTCCTCCTTCATAGCTCTCATTGCAAAGCGAGCATCCTTGGCATCGACAACGGCCTTCTCCAGGCCCGTCTATTCCGTCCGATCTTCTTTTTCAAGAAGCTTGCAACGGTCAGCAGCGTTCTTCAGCTTCATGGCCATCTCAGCCATTTCCTTCTTGCTTCAGCAGTGAGCAGCCTGTTCGGCCTTCAGCTCTTCAATTGCCTTTCCGGCAGCCGCATCACTTTTCCTGGCTTGCTCCTTGGCTCGGGCAAGTTCCGCCCAAAGATTCTCCATGGCAGCAGCACCATCTGCATCAAGCACACACATTGTAAGATACTGGCATAAAGCTCCTCTTACCAGGTGCCGCCAGAGGAATTACATACCTTGTGCCTCATCAAGCCGCTTGTTGACAAGCGCGATGTCGGCATCTGCCATGTCAAGTTGCCTTTTTAGCTCGGCAAATTCATCAGTCCGGCTTGCCACCGGACACTTCGCACACCTATGTATGAAGGCGGCATATTAGACCTGGGTTTATGATCCTCTGCGCGCCGTCACTTTTGACAACGCACAGAGTCTCAGGGGCTACTATCTACACAGGGCGCATCTTATTTATGCGCAACTGTCCAAAAAGGGTACATTATTTCGCGTACCTCAAAACCTCTCAGTAAACTCCTGACGGCCTCGTGCAATCCGTTCTCCAAGGATAAAATCCTCTCAATCAACATACCCATCAATGCACGGTGCTCCTCTGAGATAGATGCTCGCCCTAGCAGATCCTTCAGCTCCTCCTACCGCGCACCAGAAGGTGCCGGACTCGTCTGATGGCCCTTTTCGAAGGCCGGACGCGGAGGGCTTTGGGGGGCCATATGACTACCTTCCGGCCCTGCCGGATTCGGAGAAACCCTCTGCGACGATACCTCAGGATCGCCCGCCTCGCAAGGCGGTACGTCAGGGGGAGGCGTTCCGCACTCCATCATCTCCGGAAGAAGATCCCCCGAAGATGAGCTCTGCTGAGAAGGGCTAAGGTCCGAGCTACAAGGTAAATTTTCGATTACTCTTCTCAGATATAACGCAAGGATTTCTCTCATTTCTTAAAAACAAAAACTCCTCTCTACTTACGGCTCGATGGAGGGCTGATCCCCTTGAGGGCATAATTCGGCCGAAGTATCCCCCGGCGCAGGACCCTATGACGAAGATTTCTTCCCCCGCTTTGAGGCCATGGTCTCCGGGTCGTCAGAGGTGGTCCTCTTCTTCCCCTGAGGAGAGGAATTTTCGATTCCTCCCTTCCGGACAACCTTCTTCGAGGAGGCTGTAGCTTCCTTGTCCCCTCCCTCGCTTTCCTCCGAAGGCACAACCTCCAACATCCTGACTAGCACGGGATCCGGCGTGGTCTCGGGGAGGGGGGCCGAACACCTGATTAGCTTTGCTATCCACTCCTGTTTAAAGGACAACTCTTTTAGGGGCAATTTTATGATAAATATACGGATAGCGAGTCCAGGCATAAGGCTACTTACTTGAGTATCCGGACGATTGAAGCACAGACCTGCGTCCTCCGTAGAATCTAGACACACTACTTGTGGTCCGAAGAACAATTTGTACATCTCCACGGGCTTCATGCCAAGAAAATGTTGGAGAACTCGTGGTCCCTTTGGGTTGAACTCCCACAGGCGGAGGGGGCGACGTTTGCAGGGCAGAACTCGGCGAATTAACATAACCTGCGTCACCACGACCAGACTGATGTCTCTTTCTAGGAGATCTTGGATGCGGCCCTGCAACAGTGGCACGTCCTTTGCCGACCCCCAGTTCAGCCCCTTATTGACCCATGATGCCAGTCGTGGCTGGGGACCCGAGCGGAAAGCAGGCAGCGCCACCCACTTGGTGCTCCTGGGAGCTGTGATATAAAACCACTTTCGTTGCCATAAGCTGGACTCCCCTTGAAAATAGCCCTCGGGCTATGGAGCACCAGCATTCTTGCTTATAAAAGCACCCCCGCACTCTGCGTGCCGTCCCTCGATCATCTTCGGCTCTACTTTGAAGGTCTTGAGTCATAGTCCGAAGTGAGGAGTAATACGGAGGAAGGCTTCACACACGACGATGAATGAGGAAATATGGAGGATGGACTCCGGAGCTAAGTCGTGAAATTCCAGCCCATAATAAAACATCAGCCCCCTCACAAAGGGATCCGTCAGGAAGCCTAGCCCCCGAAGGAAGTGAGACATGAACACCACACTCTCACCAGGCTTGGGAGTGGGAATGACCTGCCCTTG
The DNA here is from genome assembly GCF_003073215.2 of Triticum urartu. NCBI lineage: Eukaryota > Viridiplantae > Streptophyta > Magnoliopsida > Poales > Poaceae > Triticum > Triticum urartu. The sequence goes on from NC_053027.1 coordinate 298,787,190, forward strand.
AGCAGGCAGCCTATGCCAGATTTCGCCGGTCAAGAACCTGGCCTCTCTCAACTTCAGCACGTCCTCCTCCGTGTCGGAGGAGGGCATCCATCGGCCTTGAAGGTCGGAACCGTACATTGTCGAAGGTCCGAAGCGCCTGAAATCTGGAGCCTTGGGTGTTGGAACTCGAGGCAAAGGGCGAACTCATTTGAGATTGAAAGAAAGGTGTAAGGCCTTGGTCTCTTTATAAGAGGTTGAATAC